>NC_143014.1:264561101-264896101 GCF_055824585.1 Amblyomma mixtum | reverse complement strand
CGTTTTTCGAGATTACTGACATAGATTTTGATTTCTTATCTTGAAGTTGCCTAGCCGGCTTTAAATTCAGCGATGCAGCGTGCGACAGGCATTCGAAATTCGACGACTCAGGAGCACGTTTGTCCCTTTAGCTCTTTTTCGGGCGCAAGTCAGCCCAAATAAAGATATTCATTTGCAAGTCTTCTTTCTGTCTTCCTGACCGCTGGACTGTCGTCACTACAACATGACAATAGGAACGTGTTTCGGCGAACATTTCTAGTGTAAAGCATAGGAGAGCATGTAGGCAGAACTACTCCAAGTTTCTCAGCCGTAGTCTGCAATGAGTATGACTTTACATAAGTAGCCCAGTGGTCTCTGTGAAGATTAAAAACACATTAGAGATCTCTCTCCTTTGCTAAAAAGCCCGTGATATCATTCCTTTTTCCTCCATTCCATGTCTCGGCAACTGAAATTTCATGTCCCACAGGTTAGTGGAAGCATTACGGAGCTCCTGGCTTTGACCGTAAAGCATGTACCGGTGTCTCAGCGAACACGTTCAAAAATTTTGAACTATAGGATCTTGAGAGAAAAAAATATGGCTTTTGCAGCGTAGTATTACCAGTGTTCGCGGACACCGGAATGCTTATTTTCCAAAATAGGCAAAAATAGAGCCATCTTCAAAATATGCATTTGGCTATTATGTCTTTTGCGTTGTAGTATTATCGATGTTGGCGGACACCAAAAAAACATCGAATCGTTTTAAGGAGTAAGCTGGTTAACTAATTTTCAATACTTAGCTTTTTAACTAATGAAATTAGGTGTTTAGTTCAAATTAGAGATTTGTAGCATGCCGACAGTAATTGCTATAGCGTTTTTCAGAATTTCGAAAACACGACTACCCTTGGCGCTGTCGCTCTATTAAAGTTGGCGTTTTCGTCCAGTTACGTGCACTGGAGCGGTTGCTTTGCTTGCACGCTTTCGGAAGCGCATGTATATTCGCAGCATGCCACCAGAATTTGTCGAGCCAGAACGCCTCGAATTTTCGAAATTCTGAAAACTAATATGAGTGCTACTAACGACCGGCTACAAATCTCTAAAGTAGGCGCCTAACTCTCGCAGTTAAAACGATAATTATTCAAAATTAGTTAACCAGCTGACTACTTTAAACGAATCACCTGTTTTGTGGCGTCCGCCATGACTGCCATGTTTTTGGCCCAAAATTGGTGTGGTTTGGTTTATGGGGTGTAACGTCCCAAAAGCGACTCAGGCTATGAGAGACGCCGTAGTGGATGGCTCCGGAAATTTCGACCACATGGGGTTCTTTAACGTGCACTGACATCGCACAGTACACGGGCCCCAAAATTGGTATTCTTAAAAATTTTAGAGTGTTCACTGAAACACACTGTATACACTCGTTTAAGAGATGAATCTCGTTAAAAGGGCTCTGAAAGGGGCTCTAATGAAGCTGCCGTACGCCGGGCATGCTAAAGCCCGCCGCTTCAAGAATATTGACCAGGAAGAATTTTTAATTCGCTTTGTAGAAGCTGAGTTCTCTGTACTCAGAATTTGTAGTCAAAATTTGTAGTCATTAGCCTCCCTGAGCAAAGCTTCGTGACCCGCCGGAGCTACGCGGCTTATTGGTTGCAGCCATGGTAGATGGTTAACGTCTGAAAGAATCTCACCAATAGCCTCCTCTCAACTTATATACGCAGGTGCGAGCGACGGAGGAAGCGAGCATGAAAAATTCGCCGGCAAGGGCTCGCCCAATTTCGGGCGTGATTGCGCATCCTGTGTTACGCGTACAATTGTATTATTAATGCGAAAACATTTCTAGGGTATGTCGGCGTGGCCGTGTCACAAAAGTGTGCCCGCAAAACGTGTCCTTAGCACTTGCGATGTTCGCAAAAAAAAATATGTCGACAGGATGAATAGTTAATTAATCAGAGCAAAAAATGTCGATAAAGCGCTGAAATAGGGAGTACGTCCATATAGTGAGTGTACTGGGAAAACGGCATGGACACGCAAAATAGTGAAAAAATAGGCAATGGAGTGTAAAAAAAGTGTGAAATTATTTGAAATGCACTTCATCAGTGATAGTTAATCGAAGAAAAAAGATTCATTGACACTGATTAATTAGTTAGTTGTCAGAAAAACCGTGGATGGTTAGATAGTCTGGACGAGAATATAGTAAGTGACCGGGAAAGCAACCGCGGTGACAAATTTGAAAAACCGAAATCGTTTATTGAGATAAAAGAAGGTATAATCAGAGTAGAGGAATTGATCTTCAATTAAAACATAAGATAATTACGCTAATTAAGCAGTTAAATTAATTATCAAACAATAGGAAAATATAAACAAAGGCAAAGAGAGCCGACGAGTGCCGAGGAGGCGTCAATGCATTCGCATTTTCGCAATAGGGGCTGCCACAGTGATTGATTTTTTTTTTTTGGGGGGGGGGCGAAGGTTTTCATGAGAATACAATGCACTCATTGTGCGAGATGATGTGCTCTCCTATGAAGGTGCATGAGAGCCCTTTTAAGGACCACTTCGCCAATTTAAGACCCAAAACAATTTGCTGGGGTTTCCCTTTGGTTAAACATGATAGGTTGCGTAACCATCCATAGCGTTCCATTCGGGATCATCACTGGTTGTAGAGGATGCGGCTTCGATAGAGGCCCGGTACGATCGGCTAGCAGCGTCTTGAGCGCGCAGCTTAGCAAGGCGCTGTTCGCGTTCATCAGTCTCCGAAGCCCGTTGTTGTTTCCTGGCTTCGTCAAGCCGACGTGCCTCCCTTTGTTTATCACGCGGCATAACGGCATAAAGACGGAGCCGGTTGGTTGGTTGCGACTGAGAGGAGGATGCAAAGGAAATTGCACGGGCCTGAAATCGACCGAGCGCATTTTATACCCCCCCCCCCCCACCTTGTTCTCCAGCCTCCTCTCCACACTCCGCAGCTGGCGAGACCGCGGTGAGGGCAGCGTCTCCACACGGCAGCAGCGGCGCGGCTACAGCTGTAGTGCGCCCCGCCTCGCACCGCCCTTCAAGGTCAAACGTGCCTCGCGGCCGCCCCAACGCGAAGGGCTGAAACCTGTCGTAATATTGCTTACGCAATAAAAAATAATTTGATTGAAAGTAGCTTAGTTTCACGTGTGCACGCTTTTCGTCGCGCGCCACCTTCTACGGGGAGCTACCGGATCCGCGAAAGCTGTCCGTGACACGCGGTACAACCATGCCGAAGACGCATCGCTCAGTTCGAAATGGAACTGAAAGCACTGGCTGGTTTCGCTATCATGCCATTGGGCTGAAATGCCAAAGCCATGCTGTGTGTTGGCACCAGAAAGGACAAAAACATTACAACGTTCCCTTGCAGCGCAAAAGCAAGATACATTTGGACACAAGCGATCGCTACGCTCCCCTCCAGCAGGCGCCGCCTGCCGGCGCTGCTGGGGATGCAACCTGGTCGAGCTGCGGTGGCTCATCGCGACAGCAAAGGAGATGAGCAGCCTGTGGCGTATGCGTCCAGAACGCTATCTAGGGCGGAGCGCAATTATGCTCAGATTGACCGTGAGGCCCTCGCCGTGGTTTTTGGAGTTCGACATTTTCACCAATACCTTTGTGGGCGGAATTTTCTCATTCTCACGGATCACAAGCCCCTGCTCGGAATTTTACAGCGGCAGAAGCAAATTCCGGCGGTTATTTCCCCCCGCATGTTACGGTGGACGCTAATGCTGTCAGCTTACGATTACGTGCTCGAGTACAGGAACACCACGAAACATGGGAACGCCGACTGCCTAAGCAGGTTACCGGGCCCCGTAACCCAGCAAGAGACCGAGGCGCCAGGCGACATAATCCTTCTGGATGCTGTGGAGTACCCTCCAGTGAGCGCAGCGGAAGTGGCAGCTTTCACCAGGGGTGATCCCCTGCATTACCATGTGAAGCAATGGATCCTGGAGGGCTGGCCGCGAGAACGGGTAGCCCTGAAGTATTCTGCGTATTGGGTAAGACAAAACGAGTTGTCCGTACATCGTGACTCTGTACTCTGGGGGAGCCGCGTAGTAATTCCAGAGGCATTGCAGAGGCAAGTTGTAAGTCTTATGCATGCTAACCATCCAGGAGTGACGGCAATGGAGGCAATAGCTAGGTCGTACGTGTGGTGGCTGAAGATGGACGAAAAGATCGTCGAGTTTGTCAGGCACTGCACGTCATGCCAGGAAAACAGGCAGAGTGAACCAAGGACGCCAACGCATTTCTGGACTAAGCCAGAACGACCGTGGAGTAGAATACTCGTGGATTTCGCAGGACCCGTCCAGGGCGTGTTTTTTTTGGTGGTGGTAGACGCCCCGTCGAACTGGGCCGAAATTGAAGTTATGCCGTCTCTCCATTCATCTACAGTAATTCAAAAGTTTCGCAAAATGTTTGCAGCACATGGTTTGCCCGACTTGGTTGTGTCGGATAATGGCACCGCTTTTGCGAGTAGAGAAACCCAGGCTTTCCTGAAACTAAATGGTATACGCTATATGTATGCGGCGCCGCACCAACCGGCGAGCAACGGAAGGGCGGAGCGGATGGTCCGAGAACTGAAGTGTGCGTTACGAAAACAGAGACAGGGCACCGTATTATGCAAGGTTGCACGGTTTCTGTTCAAGCATCACTCTACGCCGCACGCCGAGACCGGGAAATCGCCAGCCGAAGTCATGCTGGGCCGGAAGTTCAGGACCGCCCTATCAAGCCTTCACCCGGACGAGAGTGACCCAAAATGCCTTCGGCAGCCGCCACCACGAGGTTTCGAGTCCGGTGACGCCGTGTACGCGCGGAACATCCGGCCAGGGCCCGAGTGGTTGTCTGCTCGCGTGTTGCGACGGATAGGCCACGTCATGTACGAGCTGCGGACGGCAGACGGAGCTGTGCACCGACGCCACCGCAACCACGTTCGCAGAGCATTGTGCTCTGATCCCCTATCAACCGACCAGCAAACCTGTCCCTCGTTCGCTCTGCCGTCTATGTCAAGCCGCGCACTGGGACCTCCGGAGCCCGAGACGTCGCAGCCGCTCCGGCGTTCCACTCGCCAACGTAACCCAGTGCGACGTTACGGCAGCGATGACTAAGGGGGAAGGGATGTGATAGATTGCGCAGTCACACACTGTGACGTAGGTGTGCCACAAGAGAGCATGCGCCAGTTTTGTGCCTGTGTTGGTATCACCGGTTGTGCCGATATCTGGCGACCAGCGTAGCTATTTAAGCAGTCGTGTTCTTTCAATAACGCGCTTTTGATTCTGTGCCGTGTGACTCACGCGTCAGTCTGTTACAGGAACTGCAAGCACTGCTTGGTTTCGCTATCATGCCATTGGGCTGAAATGGCAAAGACATGCTGTGTGTTGGCACCAGAAAGGACAAAAACATTACAACGATCCCTTGCAGCGCAAAAGCAAGATACATTTGGACACAAGCGATCGCTATGCTCCCCTCCAGCAGGCGCCGCCTGCCGCCGCTGCTGGGGATGCGACCTGGTCGAGCTGCGGTGGCACGGTCGTGCTACATCTAGCGTTCAATGAAGACTCGGGGGAAGGTATTTCGAAACTAGCGTCCCTGACTTGTAAGCCTAATCCTAATTGGTACCGGTTTACCAAATCAGAATACCCTCGGAATAAAATGAAGGTCAGACTAATTTCCGTATTTCTGGAGGAAAACGCCGCAAAAAAAAACGTGGACAAAAGAGACAAACACGACACGACCAGCGTCAATCATGAATCATGAACCAACTAGCACAAACTACAGTTCTTCTTAATTTCCGTAATGCCCACGGCAGCGAAGCTGCAGTGCGATTGCAGGCTAGGACAGAAGCGCTGAGCGCGGACAAGCATGGATAGCAGGAGGTGCGAAGCACTATTCGAACAGAATACGGATAATTGGGCACAGTTAAGACATTTTGTTAGGGCTGTCCACTTTAACAAGACTATTTGCAAAAATATGAAAAACCGTAGTTACGGACCCGCGGCGGTGCTTCGGTAGTTAAGGCGCTCGTCTGCCCAGCCGGAGTACCCGAGTTCGAGCCCGACCGCGGCGGCCTGGTTTGGATGCAGGCGGAATGCAAAAGGCGCCCTTGTGCTGTGCGATGACAGTGCAGGTTAAATATCCTCGAAATTACTCCGGAGACCTCCTCTACGGCACCTCTTTCTCACCTTCCTATCCTTACAGCGCTGTCCAGGTTTCCACCGAGGTTTCCACTGAGACAGATACTGCGCCATTTCGTTTCCTCAAAAACCAATTTGCCAATTTATTTTCAGTTTCGGTTGAGGGCTAAACCCCATCGCTATACACGAGACTCCGCTTTGATGCTCCATTCAGAATAGCCGAGACAGCGCCCGTCCTGCCATGTCGCGTCTTAAAAATTACCGCTGCTTAAATTTGAAGAAAAGAAAATGCCCCGTGGGTGCAGCCAATTTTTACTATCAGCCTTTTTTCTTGTGCTGCATTGTGCTGGTGTGCTCCGTTGTGCTGTTGTGCTCGCCATATTCATGCAAGTGCCAGTTAAAAGTTGACGCAACGATTAAGGCGGATATGGACCTTTACTCACCTAATAGCAGCGCAGAGAATCGCTGCAGAAATCCCGAAAAAGCCAGGATGGATAGCACCGCGGACAGAGGCGCCCTCAGTGGCGGCATAGGGCGCCAACGTAGCGGTAATGTTGGTGGCTCGCTGTCACAGCCCACAAGGAGGTGCATGGGGCGGAAAACAGTCGTCTTACGCCCCACAAAAGGCCAGGACAGGCCTTGGTCGTTGGCTGCAGCAGAAAATGTGGCACGGTTTTACATGGGTTCTGAAGAGGGGTGTAATGACGCTCCGGTATGCCTAGGATGTTAAATGAAGCCCTTCACAAATATCCTCCAACAAGAATTTTTTTATTGGTTTTGTTGAAGCTGAGTTATCTGTAGTCAAAATATGCATTGCCGCATGTTTGCGCTTCTCCATCTGCTCTGGTCTGTTTTTGCGCTCTGAAATGTCGGCGCTCCTCCGCCGGCCCCACTGACTCGGCCCCTCCGCCGGTTGCATGAATTTGGCATGGTGACCAAATCACAGCAGTGCGCTGCTGACATAACGAGCGCTGCATGGCGGGTTGCGTGCGACTTGGGGCAAAAACCTGGAACCGCTGGTCGCCGCGAACCGCGGAAGCTGAAGTTGTTAGAAATGTATTATAGATTATCAGTTCGCCTTCATGTATGCGGCATGAACGCTCGGTCGCCTGTATTGTACTGTCGCGATCAGAATATTGTGAGACGTAGGAAACCGTGTCAAAACTGCGTTCTGCGCCACCTAACGTCATACCCTCGCTCTTTTGCCCCTTGGAGGCGTCTCTGTACCGTCACTCCTACTTTACGCGCGCCGTACGCTGCTCAGAACTGGCGCCAGGTGAAGCTTCGATATCTGGCAAGCATCTGCCTAAGCCGCTGATGGGTGAAGCGGATCGCATGTTGCCTTCCGCGGCGCAGCGACTCTTGGTAAAGGAAAGGGTGGGTGAAATTATGTTTTCTGGTTATTTTCGGCCTCCCCGAACGCATGACCATCAATTTTCAATGCGCAAGCGCTGAACGAACGGGATACAAGGCTCCGAATGCCAGGATGGCCAACTGCTTATGGTCCCGAAGAGTGTTGGTATACCAAGCCCTCCGCGAGAAATGCGGTTACGCGTAACTTAATAAGTAAAAGTTGGTTTGGTTTGTTGGGGTTTAACGTCCCAAAGCGACCGAGGCTATGAGAGACGCCGCAGTGAAGAGCTCCGGAAATTTCGACCACCTCGGATTCTTTAACGTGCACTGACATCGCAGAGTACACAAAGTAAAAGTTGGTTTATGGGGTTTAACGTCCCAAAGCGACTAAGGATATGAGGGACGCCGTAGTGGGGGGCTCCGGAAATTACGAGTACCTGGGGTTCTTTAACATGCACTGACATCGCACAGTACACGGGCCTCTATAATTTTTCCTACAAACAAATTCAACCGCCGCGGCCGGGATCGAACCCGCGTCTTTCGGGTCAGCAGCCGAGCACCATAACCACTGAGCCACCGCGGCGACACTTAAGAATAAAAAGTATAAGAATGCTCGGCAACAATACCCTCACGTGTGTCCCGCTTGTACAGCACTCTGCGAAGCGAGTTCCCCGTGAACTGTGCGTCGACGGTGTTTACTGGTCGCTGTTGACCAGCGCACGGCATGGAAGCTTCACAAGTAGCCGTTCTGGGGAAGTGTCGCTCATAGCGCTAAGGCAGTAAAAGAAAGAACATGCCACTGTGGACCCCTCCCCTTACGCAAGTCGCTGCTACTCGAAAGGCGGCCACTATCTCTTTCTCCCTTCTTAGACGCTGGTGCAGACGCTAGACAGATATCGAAGCGGCACCTGGCGTCGGTTCCGATCAACGTCCGCCGTGCAAAACATAAGATTGAGGGTGAGATACCTGCTAAGGAAGAACGAGCGGGAGTGCGCCGTTAGGTGGCGCAGAACGCAGTTTAGCTACCCTTTCGCACGTCCCGCAGTGTTGTGACGCTACAGTACATAACGCAAGCATTTTATAGCCAACCTCAACCACCCTTTCCAGATACCCTTTATCGTACTTAAACTTAGTAGACGTGCGAAAGCATACGTTCATTCTTCATCTGCTTTTTCTGGTACAATCATGTGCACAAAACTGCGTTTCTCGATATTTATTGTCCTCTGTCCATTCTGGAGGCAGCTGATGCGACGCCCTCCTCCCATTGGCTACAGCTCGCATGTCGCTCCACCGATATTTCTCGAGCTTACCCAAGTTAATTTGATCACACAAGAAAAGATTCGTGCTCGAGGTGGGTACGTCCGAAGGAGTGCTTTCGAGCTAAAAGTTTAAAAAATTGGGGCAAACAACTCATGTCCGCCGTAATGGCACAAAAGCGGAATTGCATATGGGGAACTGCATTCTCGACTTTACACTCAAAGATCACTGCGAGTCCCCATGTCACTCCTGGCGCAGTAGTGCAGCGATGAAGCGATGCTTCAATGCCCTGCGATGACGGTCCTGGCACTGGTGGGGCCTGTGCCACCCAGGTTGCTCGTCCAGAGCAACTTCTCTCGGCCAATGATTAATTTACTGTCGCCTGCCACGCTGGGCAGTTTGCTCACAATCCGGTGTACAGATTGTGATGGCGCAACAAAATCACATAACCAATGTAGCCAACCTAGGTTTTCTCTCCGCCGAATTTTTGCCCAAAACTCCGATGGCATCGACGATGACGACGCCGCATTTTCTCCAGGACAGAAATATTAACGATATCGCCTTAAAAGTTAGAAAAAAACCCGAATTGGAAAGTCTGCAGTGAAAAGACTAACGGAACGCCAACATATAGCCGTTCGGGGACAACAACCAGCGACGCTCGCCACGCGGAAATCCTGCGGCGCTCACATAGAGTGCACAGGTGACACCTCTGTGAATGCGGTGTCTCGAGAGATGGTTACGGTGAAAAGAATTGAGTAAAAACTTGTTCTCAAATTCACATTGCCTAACCCGCCTAACGCGCCTCGCGGCCTCCGCGCTGAGTCGAAAACGACGGCGAAGCGGCGGTGGGCTCTCGAGGCGCGCTTGTTCTGTTCTGGGTCCTGGAACTGGGCTCTACTATCAAAAGAAGGCTCCCAGTCTTGGGTTCTTCCCGACGCCTACCTTCACGGCTCCTCTGGTCGTGACAGTATTCATTAGCGGCATGCAACGAGCGTTTTCTCCGATAGAAACTGTTCCGTAGTAATAGACGTTTCATGCAGGTTTTACGTACGAAGGTTCGCCGCTACGAAAAGAATGCGCTTGATCTTCAGGTCGAGTTCGAAGTGTGAGCAAGCTGCAGCGGCATGCTCTTTACGAAAAGGGCCTCGGTTCGTGAATGAGAATATTAAATAATGGGGACTCAAGTAGTGGAGTTTCAGGCAATTATTTCCGCTCTTGGCCGCATTTGCTATACAGAAGCATTGCTTGAAGGAGAAACGTGCAACTGAAGCGAAGAAGGCACTGGCAGCCAGCTTGCCGATCATGTTCATTAAAGCAGTGTATTCACAGCTGACCACTATAGGCGACGGCACTATTCGCTAAAGTCAGTGAACAAGCTTATGGAAAAAAAAAACCGGAAATGGGGGTAGGTGGGAAGACGGCTATTGACTATGCAGGGATGAGCATACTCCCAAAGTCAGGCCTACTCACCACATCCGCGGTCCTTGTTCTGGAGCATGGTGGTGCCTGCCGTCACCAGCGCCTTGTGCCCGGCGTTTCCAGATGTTGAACCGGACAGAGGACAGGCGCTGGACGAGCTCGGAGAACGCCGACCGCCAAGGTCAAGCCACCGCGCTGGTCGCTGCGTGTCCACCCCTGCCTTTGCAGTGTCCCGCTCGGTGTTCAGCGACGCCCAGCCATTCCCGTTGCAATGAGGAGCTTGCTCAGCGGTGCCGGGTTTGCAAGCCATGGTTTGAATGAACGGCAGACGTCCCAGGCGTAAAATGTGGCCACGTCGCATCGTCGAAAGATCATTTGGGGTGAATCCAACAACCGGAATAGAGAGCGCATGCAACGAACCCCACGAGGGAATCTTCTTTGCCTTCTGCTTTCTGTTCTCTATGCGGTGTGGGCAAGAAACAATGCTGACAGTAGGTGGAATGTGCAGGAACATCCACAGAATTTGTGTACGCGCTTGACCTATAGAATAATGTAGCGATCGAAACAAAATTAAAAAAAAACAGTAGAGCAGTCTCATTGATAAGATTGGATAAAGCAAAAACCTATATATCATCGCGATGAATCACCGACTTCATGAGAAAAGCGACATTTCGGGGCGCTTATGAAACGGACGCGTAATCTATGTCATTTTACCTCTTGAAATGGGTTCCCGCTTTTACATCACGTCTATTTCTTAGTGGATTCGCGCGGTGTCATCTTTGTTGATCATTGCTAGGAATTGAGTCTTCGTGCATCAGCTACTGCTACCTACTGCTTATTATTGAGATGTAGGGAGGTAATGAAGCTGGGTGTTCGCTAAAGTGCGCCCGGCTATCATTAGAAGCAGTGGTTTTTTGCGTACTTTAGGCGAAGCAGCGCTTCTTTGTATCCAATATTTTTGTTTTTTCCAGGTAGAACCAAGGGCGCGAATGGCGATCCTTCTTCAATAAATCGCCGAAGCTTTGACGCTTAGGCCGTCTCTTAGCTCCCTCCAGCGCTCGACCTGAAGAGCTGACTCCGCAGCAGGTAGGGCAATCCGTCTCTCCTTGCCTGTACTAGCTCTGAAGGGCACTCTCGCTGGCTCGAAGGGAGCGAGTGCTTTCCGCTCATCTTTCTTTTCCCAGTTACGGGTTCGGCTTCCTGCCTAAGGACACCACGTTGCACTTCTGAGTTGAATTCCGTTTGGTCATTGTCGGGTCCCTCGCCTAAGTTAGAGAACCTTTCCGTATTCCCCCATTGAAGGACGGCCTTTATTGTTCTTACTTTAGGAACGATTACGTCACAAAAGTGGAGCTCGTTGTGGTATAATTTTTCATGTCCGACGCCCTTCTTACAGGTCAGTATTATATGAACATTGTTCTATGCGTCTTGTGCTCTAAAAGCTGCGCCTCCTCTATTTTTACAACGCCTACCGAATACTGCCCATCCGACTGTCCAGGCGCCTTTTATATCCTCCTTTCCTACTCTCCCCCTGGGTTAGTTTTCGCGCCTGCTCTGCACGTGTGGGAGAGAGTGCAATCTCAGTGGCTCCTGGTGACTGAAAGCGGACGAAGACAATTTTTGCACCATTCTCTGTTTCGCCGGGAGGCGGCGCTCTGCATTTCTCATGATCATCAGGCTGCCTGTCAGGTACGGACGCGGCTCAGAGCGCGCCGTTCGTGGCGCTGCTCATCATGGAGCCGCTGCAGGCGCTGGCTTGAAAAGAAGTCACAGAGAGTGCAGTGCAGCGGCATTGGCATTGCTACGGCGGAAGGATGTGGCGGCTTATTCGAATGATGTTCGTATTTTAGCTGCAACGCTGAAACATTCCGGGAGAGGCACTAAAATTGCTTGGCGCAAATGTGAAATCGTAGGGTATAAGTAGTTGGTAATGAGTTTTGCTACATTGGTTTGCGATGCAATCATGTTCAGTAAGGCAAATGGGAGGATGAATTAAAGAAGGTCTGGTAAATGTCCCCAAAAAGGCATTTTTCGAAAGTACCAGGTAGCAATTAGTAGCTTTTAAGTCGCAGCTCTACTTTTTCCAGGGTAAGCTGTCATCGTTACGACAACTAGATAAAGATTGTTCTCTTCTCGTGGGAGCCGACAGCTCCGATTGTTTTAAGAAGCGACATGCATGATGCAGCAGCTGACGCCAAGCCTTTCGGACGTTCTGCCGGGTCCTGGCTACAACCAGGCGCTTATAAAACTACGGGAAATGAAAAAAAAAATACGCTGGAAGAAGTAGAGGCATATAAAACAGATATCAGGTCCGTTTCAGCACGTGTTCAAGCGCAGTCATCGTAAAGGCCGAACCACAAGGCCGCGGCTCTTCTACCGCCGTTGTCGCTCGGCGCCGCAGAAGAGGGCGATCAAACACTTGATGGCGTACGAAACGGCACCTCAAGGCAAGCGTTACGTGTGTTTTTGTCGTTCGCTCTTGTGTTCCGCTCGCACGCGATATGCTTTGTCCTCCTCGCACGTACAAGTAGTTGCGCTGCAATTCAGATTTCTTATGAATGTAAGCACGCGTAAATACAAGCAAACAAACGCGTTTCGATACGTATAAATGAAATAAATGCAAACAGTGGCAATGTATATGGCAGCAGATACACGTAAACTAATACATATGCTATTACTGTAAATAGTTGCAAATATATGTAAATGAATGCACGTAAACGTCCCCTTGTTCTCTATAGTCTGTGCAGCCAAGTTCTTCCGCTCCACATAAACGAGCTTAACATCTCCCACACTTCACACAAATCTAAAAGCAGCAGCTGAATTGAAGATTAGTAACAGATACCTTTTTGCTGCTACTGCGAGGACTCCTCGTTAGCGTCGCGGACCGCGCCATTTAGCCACGCAAAACAATTTTCGTTAGCGATAGTGCCACGAAACGAACGAACGTAACAACTTACAACGCTCTATTTGTCAGGCAAGGAGCAGCAATAAGCGGCGCAAACAACTGATGCGGTGCCTGAAGTATGCCAGCCGACATCCTGAAGTGAGAGGCTGGGCCAACGCCTCAGCCCACCTCTGCAAACGGCGAGCAAAGCTGCCGGTTCGAGCCGATATAAGTTGGAAAAAGCGCCATGCTGCGGATTAGGCGAAGGCTTCACAAGAAGGGGTAGGAAGCAGTAATCTGACAGATGCGTGGTGCAGCAGTAGGACAGAGCTATCACCAAAAAGCCAACACCGCGCGACCATGCGCAAGCATGACGCAAGCAGTCCTACCATCTGGGTGGCGCCGCCGAAGCGCGGCAAATAACTGGAATGAGGCGTATACCGACTGCTCCCATTGCGATGCGATTGATGCGGCTGGCATAGTAAAAATAGAGGAGGGGCTTCTGGAAGTCATCAGTCGTAGATGATGGCTACAAGGTCTCTCCCTTTCTTCAGAAAATCTGCGGCAATTTTTTTCTCCTGGAACGTTGTTGCCTTTTCTCCGCTTGAAATCATTAATTTCTTATTCGTCACTTTCAAAAAGCTTTTCTTTTCATGGTAGCACTTTTTACAATTGTT
This sequence comes from Amblyomma mixtum, assembly GCF_055824585.1. Taxonomy (NCBI): domain Eukaryota; kingdom Metazoa; phylum Arthropoda; class Arachnida; order Ixodida; family Ixodidae; genus Amblyomma; species Amblyomma mixtum. The sequence goes on along the minus strand of NC_143014.1, from coordinate 264,882,401 downwards.
ACTATTGTCATTTTCACTAATGCACCAATTCGTACGCAACTGTAGTGTTTCCACTATTAACCTATACAAATACTTGGTGTAATTGTCGTCTCTCTCTAACTGCGGACCCGCACGAAAGAAAGGCGAGAAATATTACCTGTTGTGGAGGACTCAAGCAAGGTCCATTAACACATCCGAAGAGGGGTTTCCGCATATTCGTAGAGCAAACTACTAGTATAGCAAGCACTTACTCACCGCAGACCTCCTCCCGTTCCTAAGGAATGGTTTAATATGGGCTGTGGCGTTGGTTGTTTGAAATATCTCTGAAGATAGAGGGTGGAAGCGCCACACGTTTTTTTCCACATGCAAATGCATGGAGCGTGGATGTGACCCTTTGCGCTGCTGCTCAATTAGCTCTTAGCACCCTCGTTGCCTTCTATGCCTGCGACTCCAGGCACTTAAGGTATCTCGTAAAGGGCATGCCTCAGCTGGGGTTCTCAAAACTTGCAGATGCGACCGCCAGTTTAGTGCGGTTGGCTGAATGGGCTTCCGAACTGTGTTTACATGCATACGTAGTAACGGGAAAACGCAGTCAGGAGATTACTACTGTGCTGCGGGGAGCCGCCCGGCTCTGTGTCCTTGGGTTCGTCTCCCCAAAATATCGCATTCCCTAAAGTTACAACTATCAAGATATGGTGCCTGAGTCACAGGAGCACTCTCTGCTTCTTCGAACTCGCGAAGTCAACGCTCGAGGACGTTTCGGCGCTGGTGCGTTGTTCTTCACCGGGGCGAAGACTCGTTCCCACGAGTCGTTCCCTCGCTCCCATGGAGCGTTGCATGCTCGCCCCATCCGATCATGGGTATCTCATGGCACTGCCCTAGCATTGCCTAGCACTAGCAGGTAAGTTTGCTGGTTAGTCGGACGACCTCGACTCCTTAGCGTATTTTGTGGCTTGCCGGCGATCATGCCGTAGCAGGAATAACCGCCTTTCTATCTCAGCTTGCGTCTCCTTGTTTCTTAATTCAAGACCAAGCCACGCCGTGGTCGCCATGCGCTCGGTAGCGCTCACTACCCCGTTATGCTGCCGGAAATTTGAACTCTCAGTTGCAGACAAGCGGGGAAAAGTAATCATACCGATTTCGAACCTCAATGGGTTTGGAAGCTCTCAGAGAAAGTATTACTTTTCAGATAAATTGTTATGGCTAGCGATTCGCAAAATTCTAGGAAGAGCTCGGTATAACGCCTAGATATAGCTAATTCGTCCTGATACAAATGAAATAACCAATGCCTCCATTTCACAGAGTAACAGATTTTTTAATACTGAAAATTCTTCAAAGGAGAAGAGTCCCGGGACTCTTCCGAGCCACGAAGAGCCCCCGAATAGACCTGGAGTGCGCTGCGTACGAGCAAAAAAGAGTAATGGCAGATGTACGACATAGGCTTTCCTTGTAGAATTGTTCAAGGAGCAGTTTCAGAAAACCAAATTTCATGCCAGTTATATTTACTGCCTTTCCCTTAATGTGCATAGTGGTCAAGGAGCTAGTAGCTGTTAGAAGCCGTTCATTACTGGCATACTGGCTCTTTGCTAATGCCCTACTCCTTGCTGCCCCTGTACTAGCTGCGATCATGGTGCAATGCTAGTAAAACTATCGCTAGCAGCCACCGAATTTTACACCATGTAGAAACTCCTATGAACCAGCCCTGATCGATGACCAAAATTTGAATTTTCTATGGCGCGAAAACAGAAGAATAACAGTCAGCGCAGGTCTCTAAGAAGTGTTAGGCTGGGGAATTCACATAAAACCTGAAGCAAAAGTGTGTGATGTGTGGAGGGACTGGAAGAAATTGAGTGCAGTGGAACCGATTCGTGAGGGTGCGCATTGGGATGAAAAGATGATAAAATCGAAATATTGTACAGGGCCTAAATATACTTCTAAAGCTAAATCGTAAAGCTAAAGCTTCTAAAGCTAAATCGTTCGTCAACGCTAGAGATGGTGCCTGGCTGTTTAGTCGCGGTTCCCGAGTGCGATGCCGCGGGGTGGATTCCCGGTCACGGCAGCTGCATTTGTGGGCGGGGTACATTCGGACGCTGTTATGCTGAAACTTTTGGTGCGAACCAGAGAACACGAGGGAGGCATTCAGAAGTCAGCGAAAGTTACGATTTTGTATGGGCAGCCCATGTGTTCTGAAACAGTCCATTTCGGGAACTGGTACAGGGCACAAGTTTTTTCGACAGGCGGCGAAGCAGGGTCTGCGTCCCCTCAGTACGTCCTCCGGCACGGGTTGAACGAGATGAACTAACCCTAGGCTTTGCCATATCCATACCATATCCTTACTGGCCTGCACATTAAGTACACGCATGGGCGAGGATTTCATGAGAATAAATTTGTGCGGAGTGCTCTTCGGAAGTTTTGCTTTTAGGCTCAATTGTTGTTTGCGGCTCAGAAAATGATATTAAGGTATAACTGAAACGCCCAGAGGCACGTATTTTGCGTTGATAAGGTTAGATGAAATTTTTTACACAATTGCACACAAGATTTGTTTTGATATTATTAAATATATCTCAAAGTTGAACGATGGGGCCTTCCGCAGTGCCTTGCTCGGGTCTCGCCGGGAGCACGAAGAGCCGCGCCGCTGGTCCCGGGCTCATACTGCGTGGAAGTAACCAATAACGTAAGATACTGCACTGATTTTACCTCTAGGATCGCTTCAACACGATTACAGTCAAATTCAGCAGACTCAAAATTGCAGTCACGGTATGATTACGCAACGCAAGTTGTTAAAGCGTTTGCTGAAAAAAACGTAGCCGTTCCGTCTGCTGCTTTCACAAAAGGTTGTACTTTATGAGCATTGCTCAAAAGGTTAGGAGAAACGCCTGTACAGACCTCCTGTAACAGAGCACCACTATCAAGCTATACTGCAGCTGCAAAGGGTCTTAAATGGGCTAGTTGGTTACCGGATCCCGACGTATCAACATGCTGAGAAAAAAAAAACGTGGACACTACAGATGCGAGGAGACGCACGTTATACAGGAAATAGTAGCACTTAAGGCTCTTAATTGGGCTGGTTGCTTAATTGGTAGTAACTAGGCTGTGTGCTGCACCATCTTAACTATTCGCGTTTTTTTAGCTATATAGTTAATATCTCTCGAATTAGTGTGGCTTACATCTCTTCAAATGAAATCATAGGCAAATTCCAACGTCATCTATTTACACTCACAGAACAGAGTTCCGAGTATAGAGACAAAATCCCTGAATTTTTGGTTGTTTATCTTCGTATTCTTCTCAAACAAATGGTCTGCAGTGTAATCTGTTTTCTCCTAGCTAACATGCGCAGGGGTTGACGCCGAATTAAGGCGTCTGCGAAAAAGCGAAACTTTATCTCTTATTCATTTTGATAAATCGATTTGCTTGCCTGGAACTCATTCTCCTCTCATAGATAACAGCATGCTAACTTGGTAATATAGGGTGCAAAAGAGAACGTCACCACATAGGGAGTAATTACGCATTGACAACCACCCAAGTGCCGCCATACGATTACAACGGACCGCAACACAGCCTTCTCAGTAGATTCGCATTTGAAGATAATTTTCTCCTGGTTTGGGGGATCGAGCCGGGATCACCGCCTGTCCAGGGCAGCCGCTCTGCTAACGAACTAATAAAGACGGCTGACAGATATGGCAGGACGCGCCAACTTGAACAGCAAATTGAAACACGAACAGTGCAAACCGAGTGTTTTGGGGGGTAACCCCCAATATTGCGTAGATTTGTTAGGGAGTAGTTACTCCCTACCACCAGCCTCAGGGCAGCCCTACGATTACTTAGGAACCTTGTAGTTCGCTCCAAATACACTGCACAACAAAAGAGTCAAATATCACGGCAAATCGCGTGCAAAGTCGTATGAAATACTGAAAAAAATATCGGATATCGATTTGCTGTATAACCTGCTGGCACTTTCCAGATTCGTGGCTTTACCAGCTGCATTTGCGAATGCGTGCGTTAGCTGAAGGCCCCTATGGGACACTCAACAGGCCTGGCTCTTTTGAGGCGGCGAATCTTGAAGGTTTCGCAGTTTGCGTCTCGGCGAGCGGCACCATGCTTGCACCCTTTCAAATTTCTTATAACTGTACGTAATCCGCGGTCTAAAGACGTCGGTTAAAAGAGGAGGCCGAACGTAGACGCCTTTGCAACGTTACTCACGAAATCGCACCGGCCAGACCGCAGCAGCAGGCCGGAAAGACCCCAGTCTGGAAGGAGTCGGCCGAAGATGTCTGAAGGCTGGTGCGCGGCCACGTACCGGTTGGCGGTGGCGATCGGTCCAGACGACGACTTCATGAGCCGAGCCACCGCGGCCCATAGAGGGATGCGTGAAGCACAAAAGCGATTTTTTTTCACGCCAGTAGAGTCTGCAAGCCAGGCAGTGGTCATTGGCTGCAAGACAAAAGGTTAACAGGCGACGCGTGTATTGAAAACAGTACAACACATGATCCAACGAGGTGCTCTTAACTGAAGAGAAAAGCCCCGCGTCCCAGTTAAAATTCTTTATCTCTAGGACAGCATGGCTGCGTTTTTCGACGATTATTTCTCAGTTAAAAAAAAAGCATGTAATTATCAATGAGGTGGAATCCTTGCGTCAGCAGCCTGTAGTGCTTCGTACGATGCCCTGCACACAGGACCTTTCTTTTTACGTCACTGCTGACTGAAAGGCAAAAGCGCAACCAAGCAGCACCTCTTTGGGCTAGTTTGCAACATGGGACATGTTCACAAATGGGTATGGTACGTGCAATTTAACGTTGTGAACCGACACATGGGCTGTGAGGGAACTCGAATTGGTGAAGCCTGCGGGTTAATTTAGACCACCATGGATGCTTTAACGGGCTTCGGCATCGCACAGACGTTTTTACAGTTCGCCGCCATCGAAATACGGCTGGCGCCGCCGGCATCCAAGCCGTGGCTAGGGAATCAGCAGCAGTACGCCAAAGCCACAGAGGCACCCAAGCAGGTGGAAACGCGGCGTATTGCGAAGTCGGAGATGTGTACAGTAGCAGCGCGATACACAGGACGAGTGTATCGCGCTGCTTTAAGATGAATCCGTTCCAACTTGCCCAGTTTTCTGTACAGTAGCCTCGGTCAAGTTATGCATTAGCGGGAACGCATCAAAGCGGCATGGAAAATGCATCACCGTGGTGGTCGCTGGGAAGTCGGCTAGCGGTTCTGCTGTGCTGTATGCTCTCCCGTGCAGGTGCTCCCCGCGGCATCCGTGAACCTTGTAATCTCCCGCCCCCAGAGACGAGAGCCCCATGAGTGCGGTCGCGGAAGTGGAGAAGGGAACGTCTTTGGAAGAGCTTGGAGACCTAGGGCCGCCAAGCTGAAGACGGCCAGGTGGTCGTGGTATGGCTACCGTTGCCGTTGTACAAGCGCGCGCCTCGTGTAGAGCCGGCCAGAAGTCCAAGAGGCAAGCAGGAACATCCTCCGCGGCAAATATGTTGCGGGATATGCATTGAAGAAACAGCGGCATACGCGTGCTACGTGGGTTGACCACGTCTCTTTTACGAAAATTCGTTTGGCCTGAATCGTAGAGCTGGAACAGGAAAGCGGGTGCGCCACGCGCCCCACGAGCAAATCTTCTTTGCCTTCTGCTGCGTGTTCTGGCGCGTGCAAGAAACAATGCTAGCAAAGGTTGTATATGCTGATGCAGCAACGAATTTTAAGATCGGGGGACCAAGGGCAAAAAAGCCGCAAAAAAAAGTTAGAAAACATCTTAATATGGAAAAATTGGATCAAGTAAAATGCCCTTTTTAGGTGTATCGCTAATTTCATTGAGAAGTTATCACGTCCGCGCTGTTAGGGCAAGGCAAATTTCAAATAAGTTGGTTTATTCTAGACTTTACATCGCAGCCTTCGTGACATACGTTTTCGGCGTATCGGCGTCGATCGAGTCCGATGCGCACTCCCGCTCAGCGCGCATGTGGCGCCATCTGTAAGTACTCCCGCTCAAGAGTTGCTGGGCTACAGCCCCAGCCGCATTGGCAGTTTCGCGACGCGTCGGCTTCTTGCCGTGACCATTCCTGGTTGCAGAAGCTGGAGGTGACGGCTGGTGACGACTGTCCTTTAGACGTATTAATAAACCTCGCTGTTATTTTTCCTCCAGCCCCTAGTTTGTTTTTGTTTTGTTTTTGTGTTCGAATTCTGGTTCCTTTTATCGCGTTTCATTTCCTACTTGTATTGCGTACTCTGCAAGCAGGTCCGAAAAACAAAAGTTCAATAAAGGATGCAGCCGGCTAATCTTGCCTGATGCTGGGTTGTCTGCCCACTGCACGCGTGGTTGTCTTGCCTGATGCTGGGTTGTCTGCCCACTGGGGGCGGATTGTACCCGTGATCACAGCAGGGGCACGCAGACGACACGCGAACCCACGAGGTGCACTCTACTTAGACGGCACGGAATGCGCAAGAAGCGCACACTGTGCAATGTTATAATCTTGGTCCTACGAACATGGTGTGTAGATGACGAATTCTTCTGTCGTTGAGTGTAAACCAGTATATTACAAAGGAAAGTTGTTCGCTCAGCAGTGGAGCGCCGTTCCCTCACAGATGCTGCATTTACCAAGCTGAGTTCCTGAAGTTTTATAAATACGCAGAGTATCAGGATGTTGTGCGTGGTCAGGTGGCCGGATTTATTCCATAACCCCCCCCCCCCCCCCCACATGCCCTCTCACTCTTAGCTCATCCGCAAATGCCGGGCGTTTCCCTTTTCCTGGTGCAGTATTAATACACACTACAACACTGTCGATGGAACACACGAGAAAAAAGCGAAAGAACAGACGCGAAACCGGTTTGCACTGGGAAAGCGCGCAACGCGGCAAGTGAGCTCTATGCTGTAGGAAGAAGGAGGGAACGCACGCAGCGACACAAATGATGGCGCCAAGGCAACGCCACGCAGCAGGCAACCGCGATGCATGCCACGACGCATGCGTTCATTTGCAAACTAAAGGAAAGGAAGCGTCCCCACCGGGAACCCCAGCACGGCTTGAGCAGGGACACGCCAGTAGTGCTGTACGAGAGAAAATGCTAAATTCGAGCGCCATGTATTGAATGCCCCCCCCCCCCCCCCCCAGCTCTCTCCGATGTAGCGGCGTTGGTGCTCCTCTCTACCTCATTGGGCACGGGTGCAGATCTTTAGGCGTGGTTTACGCTTGTCGCGGTAATTTCTGCAAAGGATCGGACATTTTTAGACAAAGTTGAGTTCACCGCTCAGTTTGTCGTCCTCCTCTTACCCTTTCTGTTGTTTCGTACGACTACAAAAGTTAATATTTGCTATCTTTATTAATTGCATTTGGCTTGTCAGAGCTGCAAACGCTCTTAAGCGCTTCTTTCTTGACACTTGATACATTGTGATCTAAGAATAGAAGAAGAGAGGGAGAGCAATGAATTTTAAAAAGAGGAAAAGGAGGAGAGGTGGACCGTTGGTAACATGGCCCTGGCCTGCTACTCCCCACTGGCGAAATGGAAGGGGAGGAAAGGTAAAGTGCCATTCCATAATGCTATGAGTTTCATGGAGGATGTCCACACACGCACACACTGGCTGGTATTCGCACTGCGGTGAGGAGACGCAAGTGAAATTCATGTCTTGAGCACATACCGACGCATGACATTAACACATATTGGAGTAGGGGCTCCATCAAAACACAAATGTGCACTTTCACACATGTCAGACCGTAAACCAAGAAACCCGTGTAAACTGCGTAAACTCTAGGCCTCTTTCACATAAAAATTGTGGACGGCCTTCGTCACACACCAACACTCAGCACATTCCGCCCTGCGCCTAGAAGTTTCATCAGAGAGAGGGCGTGAGTCCAGTTGTCTCGCGGTCGCTTCCAATGTTCTCCTCTCACCAATGTACTTGGGGCACACGCAGAGAACGTGCCCAATAGTCTCTGGAGTGTGGCAGTGTAGGCAGTTTTTGCGTAAGCCTTTAATTCCAATCTTGTCAAGGTAGTGTTTAGTGTAGGCAACGCCAAGCCGTAACCTGTGGAATAAAGACCCTTGACGTCGCATTACCGTAGATGGAAGATGAAATCGTGAGCAGGCGTCAAGCTTAGAACATGCGGTCCTGTCGATGGCTCGAATCGTTCCAGTGCAATTGCATTGCGGCTTGCATGAAATGAGCCAGCAAGGCTTCGATGTCTGACCTGGAAAAGGCTATTTCAATGAAGGCGCCATCATCATGTGCTAGCCGAGCCTCGGCATCAGCACGCTCGTTTCCCGCGATGCCTCAATGGCTCGGTATCAACTGAAGCTTGATGATATAGCTGCAGTGAAAGGCCTTAGCTAAAAAAAGTCCAGTCTCTTGAACCAGCGGGTCACCTGTCCTTGCTTTAAGATAAGTTTGTATGTCCTGTAATGCCGATCTCGAGACGCAGAATATCGTCCATAGGTGTGCTGACTGGAGACCAATATAACCGACGGCTTCTTGTATGGCTGCAATTCGGCTGCCGTAGACGACGTTTTAAGCATTAGCCCGAAACGGTGACATAAGATATTTCCTGGCACAATCTCCGCTGCAACCGAAGAAGTGGTCGTCACGGGTCCGTCCACAAAAAAAACATGTTGGGAGTCACCATAGATAGATGCAATGTATGACAGCTCCAGCTGTATCAGACTGGCTGTTGGGATATGCGTCTTCTTTGTTATCCCTGGATTGATTGTAGGTATGTACGGTTTCGGTACTGCCCAAAGTGGCACCTCGGAAATCTGGCGTGGCATGTAGTTCGAAGGCACCGCATTGCACTGCTCCCCGCCTGCAGGAGGGGCGCGCCGCAAGGGGAGGGGGCGGCCCTTTGTGCCAGTTCCCGAAAAGGGGACTTCTCAGCACTATAGTCGGTTACAACAAAAGAACGAAGCGGCGCACGCAACTCAGAGGGAGCTCTCCAGCCAATCACGTCGATTTGTGTGGCTGTGCATGCAGCCAAGCCTGAGAAAGAGAACGAAGGAGTCGGCGCTTTGTCCCCGTGTCGCCGACGGTGGATGTCCTTTGTTCGGGTAAGGCTAAAAGAATAATAGCGCAAAAAGAAAGCAAAATATTTTGCTGCCCCGGCATCCGCCATCGTCTCTAGGAGCACCTGAGCTGGAGCAGGGGAAAAGACAGGGAGAAAGGCGAAGGTACTAGTAGGTGTGGTGCCCCCGTTTATTGTCTCAGCTGCACTGGCCACTAAAGGGGGAGGGGGGGGAGAGGGCTGGGCTGCTCACCTTTCGCATAGATCCGCGCGAGAGCGTCTTTTTCGAAAAAGCTCTGAATGTTACAGGTGGGGTCATATTCGGCAACAGACGGTCGTGGCAGCTTCAGCTCCACTGCTGTCGCGGCGCACCTGTGGAGACCGAACAGAAAAATGTTCGGTCGACGCGCTTGGCTGGGCGGTCTCCTTTGATGGGCATGTGCTGATTCGTTCTTGAGTTGTACCCGACTTATATACCAAATGGATTCATTTCAGCGGTGGAACATGGCGCCCTCTGAACCACGGCATTCGTTTGAAAGAAGTGCGAGTCTAGTTCAGGAAAACTGCACCTGCTCCATGGTTAGTGCTGAAATAGTGCAGCTGCAGCCGTCATGGAAGCAGGTGATGGTCTGCGGGTTGTGATAAACGGCGGAGACTCAAGTAACTTTCACTCGTCGACAAGCTAGAACACTGCTCGAGTTCTCCAAAGAAACTGATCGAGGCTGGTTCATGGCAACATGTTATTGTGATGTGCTGTTTGCACATTTCTTCATGAGATACGAGAGGTTGGCTGCCGCTGATGTAGGCTGTAAACAGCTGGCTGCAATTCATTGGCATCGCAAAGGCTAGCGACGACCAGGCCTGCACTCGACCATCCGTTTTGGAAGCAGACGGTGCCAAACTGCGCTCAAAGTGCCGGAACTAGCGGTACACACCCGCCGCACCGCCGCTGCCGCAGAACTTTGCCGAACTGGTGCATTGAGTGCAGGCGAATCGAGCGCTCTCAAACTTCCCCTCCACAGCGCTAGCCGGAACAACGAACAACCGGCAGCACGAAGCGAAAGCCTGTCTCTTCCCTTTCCTGTCGCTTTAGCAATGCCAAAGCTGTCCTCGAAAAATAATACGACACCCAGAATGCGTTTCGTAGTGTCAGGTGAAAAAAATTGGCAGTGGCTTAGCTCTGCTATGCCTGGATATACGTAGCGTAAAGTGCTGCGGTGTTTCGGCCGCACGTTTCGCCTTGGCTGCTCGACGGCGCACTGCCAGGCGACAACCTCGGGATCGGAAGAATTTACATTTTCCAGTCTTCTGCGCCGTTTGGCAGCGGCTCGACTCTCCTTAGCTTACCAAAGCTTACATGTTGAGCGCGACCGTCATTTCTCCGCGCACCCTCCTCGCGCATGCGCAGTAGCGCGCGGCGCAACTGTCGTAAACACGAGGTCACGCGTCGGAGAGGATCGCCCGCCGGCGGCGCCGGCAGCGAGGAGCTCGCACCGGCTGTGGCGAGGAGGCGACGCACCTGCGGACCTGCGCCTCTCGTGACGTCATGCGGTTCTCGCGCATGCGCATAACAGGCGGCGCACACTCGCGCAAAACTCGGCTCTGACCCGCGTAGTGTGGCTTTACTAGCTTTACGCTACAAAACAATCCAGCAAAGCAATATGGCGGAAATCTGCTTGGAAGTTCGACACACACTACATAGGGCAAAATCGAGGGAAACGTGCAAACATCGTAGAGGTATCGTTCCCTCTCGTGAACACCTCCTGATTGTAAATGTTTAGCAGCGCCACACTCGTTATTTTTTTGAACTGTGATTATTTAGTACACGTGCATGTGTGTAGATGGCGCTACTTACTACATTTATCTACCAGCCCGGGCACCTTTGGTAGGCGCCCGCCCGTTACAAAGGGAAGGCTACATCATCATCATCATAATCATCATCATCATCTACATTTATCGCATGTCGCTGCGTTATTGCTATTATTGTTTGTATTCTGTGGACTTTGTTCTTCGCAATTGTTACAAGTTGATTAAAAGAATGAGAGACCGACATTTTAAGAGTATATTTGCCAGCAAAAAAGAAGCCGCGGAACCTTTCAAGAGCTTGTGTCCTTCATGAGGAGAACAAAAAAGGTAGCTAAAATCAACTAGACATTGCGCATTCCCCAAAAGCCGTAGAGTAAATGCGATGCTTAGCCGCGTAGAGCGAAGTATTAAGTTTCATCACGCAAAATCTCAAAACTGCCACGCGCTGGTTACCTGAACAGTATTGCATTCCGTTTTTAACTATTTCGAAAAAACGCTAACTTTGATCAGGAATAACTTTTGAACTAAACAAGGCAGACGGAGGAAATTTTCAGAATGGAAGGGCGATTAGACGATCTCAAACTGTACAAAAAGGCGCCGCAGTGCAATGCATATGCCAAAAGTTATTGCAGATTACATTGTTCTGTTTTCTATGCTTTTCAAACATGCGTGCCTAATAAACTAATCTATACACGTACTTCTAAATACTTAAATATGTTCATTAGCATCCGATCTCAAAGTATCTCGAAAGATATTTCTCTAGGTGCAAGAGGTTTTTCACAATTTTGCATTTCCTGAGACAAGTTGAGCTCAACTGCCAGTTTTCGTCTTTGAGTTTTCTTTTACAGTTGAAACAAATTTGCAGCTACCGTTAAACAAAATGCATCTTTTGAAAGCAGAGAAAAGTAGCTTTTCGGAGATATCTGAACCATATTTATGAAGCGAAAGAGCGAGGTACAGTCGACGTACAAATATCACCAAAAATGGTTCCCGCTCACCGTCAGAGTAGGACCGCCACCTTAAAGGGAAACTGCATAGGTTTTAGCAATCAACGAGCTTAAGAGGGTCGAATGTGTGAAACTTGCAGGTAAAGCATGCGGAGTCTCTTTGGGCTAGCACTTGAAATAGAGAAGTAACCGCCGATTAAAACCCGGACGCCCTTCAAGCTTCTCTGCAGCGCACAACGCCAAGTGGGGGGCGCATGATGACGTCATCGAAGGTATCGGTACATTTCCAACACACAAACGCCTGCTTTGAAGGAAAAAAACCCAACGCCACAGAAGACGAACCCTGCCGAGAGTTGTTTGGCAGCGTCTAACGAGTCAAGGCAGGGTGTGGCTGACGACAGCGGTAATTTGAAATCATACCTTCCGTGACGTCACGCTGAGTTTTTCTGCACTACTCCGGTGCATTGAGGAGAAGCGCAAAATTCAATCGTCGATTTCGTCACTATTTTAAATGCTAGTGTGAAAACACTTGGCATGCTTTACCTACAACCTATATAGATTTGAATCCTTGAATATCGCGAAATTCTCAAAAAAGTGCTGCAGTTGCCCTTTAACCTGTGACGGTTCCGCGATGGCTAGTGACGCGCCACGCAAACCAACAGCGAGGGTTTCCACGGAGCGGCAGCGTATAGAGGTGGCCAAACGGGGAATGTTAATTAAGGGGAAAGTGCGGCTCTTGTTGACTGCTCGACGGAACTCCGAACCGCGTAGCCGCCCCAATTTGGCACCTTGGTGCTCAAGAGTTCGCACCCGCCCCGTGGGAACACAAGCCATCAGAACGCAACGCACGAACCCAATCCGAGAGAGACGGATACGCTGGCACGGCATTCGCACTCGTTCGTTCCCTTCTCGCGTTCTGCTTTCGGAGCGTCAGTGAAACTTCAGAACCGCGAGGCTCGGACGAGGAACAGTTAAGGGTCCCAAGCTGAAATTCCTAGCCTTGTGTCATGTTGCACCTGCTAGAGCAGCTATCGGACCGCGGCCACGCAGGGGTGGCTGAAGAATAGGAGCCAGCAAATTCCTTGATGGTTTGGTTTGTGGGGTTTTAACGTCCCAAAGCGACTAAGGCTACGAGAGACGCCGTAGTGGAGGGCTCCGGAAATTTCGACCACCTGGGGTTCTTTAACGTGCACTGACATCGCACAGTACACGGGCCTCTAGAATTTCTCCTCCAAAGAAATTCTTGCCGCCGCGGCCGGGATCGAACCCGCGTCTTTCGGGACAGCAGCCGAGCACCATAACCGCTGAGCCACCGCGGCGGCGCGCAAATTCCTTGAGTCGCAACGCTGTTTGTAGGCGGATTCGAGGAATAATCCCGTCTTGAGTTGAATGCTTGTTTCTTTTGTTCATTTAACTCTCCTGTACAGAAATACAAGCTGAAATTCCTAGCATTATGTAATGTCTCATCTGCTAAAGCAGCTGTCGGACCGGGGCCGCGCAAGGGGCGGATACGAGGCATAATCTCATATTGAGTTTAATGCTTGTTTTTTGTCTTTTGTTCATTGCCCTCTCCTATACAAAAATGTGAGCGAAATTTTGGAGCTTGGCATTGCGGGACTCAGTTTACATGCGTTGCAGTAAAGTGCGAGGTAATAGCAACGCTGATGACCTCAGCCGAAGCTTTCCCGTGTAATGACTCCCCAGACGTTAGTCCGCTAGGCAAATTTGTATTTTTTTTTGCTTTAGCGGGAATCATTTTTTTGTCTGTTTGTATGTGTGTCACAGCAGCTCCACCTTCCCTTTGTGCTCTCACGGGAGGTGGCTTTCTGTGACATAAACCGTGCTACGGCACCCCCCCCCCCAAAAAAAAAAAAAAAAATTAGGAAATCTTTCCCTTTTGGCTAAACAAGCTCCGTGTATTCTGGTTTGGTCGAACTTGGAAACTTTCGGAGGAGGACGTAAATTTCACGCGACAGCTCTTTTACTCGAAGGAGGTTTTGTTGACCGCAGACAACTTGGCAGGTCTTAAAGTTGGTTTGGCGCTTTCTGCTCATTGGGCTTTGTACCTTGCTGGTTGAGATTGTTACAGCTGTCAACGAAGCAAGAAGAACCTTTGGGCCCAGTTGTGACCAAAAGCCGAACCGACACAACTCCAGGTCTCTGCGCGCAGCAGCGTTGGCTGCAATCACTACGAGACCTCTTCGGGCGGCGGACGTGCTGTTGTGTTTCTACCCCCCCCCCCCCCCCCGCCCCCTAGCTCTCTTTGTGTGTTCCCGTCACACCTGTGTCCACTTAGGCCATGCCCAGAGGCAGTGCGTCGTTCTGCGAAAGGGGTCTTTTTTCATGCACGCGCTCCCATGCAACCTCATGACAGGTGGAACCGAACACGAGAGACCTATTCAACTCCCGGATTCCTGGCAGCACCACTTCTGCCTAGCTGCCACGACGTGTTCTCCGGAGTTCCCCTTAGTCGGCACCCAACGCAGCAGTATTGACCCTGCGACTTTGTGTGTGCGTCTGTCAGGGTAACAATGACTCAAACGCCTGCTGCCACCTGCGGAGACGAGCGTCTGCCATTAAACCGCGCCTCGCTCTCTTGTCAACAGCGGAGTGACGACGCTGCAGGTGATCGCCTTTGGGCCATTTCCTTGGAACAAGATATAGAATCCACCTGGCCGGAAACGACCAGCCCGTCAACACGCACTTCTGGACATTTCCGAGTATCCAAGGGCCTCAGCGGATGAAGCGGGGTGCCGACGCTTCAGGTGTTCGCCCTTGGCGTTTCCTCGAAACAAGATATGGAATCCACCTGGCCTGACGGGCCACTTCAGGGTATCCAGGGGCCTTAGCCGAGGAAGACGACGAAGCGGTGAACGACCTTGGAGCACCCGGACGAAGTCCCTACCATTGGTTGAAAAAGGCGGGAAGATCTCGGGAGGGTCTATTTAAAGCGCTCGACACGTTCATCGAGAAATAAACGTCTATGTTAATGGACGATCTGTCAAAGAGGTACAGACCATGAGAATACTGGGGTTGTATTTACAAACAAATGGAAAGAATACTGACACACTCACTAAGCTAAAACGCACGGTAGAAGCGACGGCGCGATTAATCCGCCGCATAGCTAACCGCAGACAAGGGGTGAGGGAAAGAGATTTATGCCGACTAGAGCAGGCCTTTGCGCTAAGCAGGATACTCTATGCCACCCCTTATCTCAAATTTTCGAAAGCAGAAAAGGACAAATTGGATAGCATGATACGGCAGGCCTATGAGGCTGCGTTAGGACTCCCACTAAATGCGTCAACCGAAAGGCTTATGAGGTTAGGAATACATAACACCTATAATGAACTGAAAGAAGCCCATTTAATGGCTCAAACAGCGCGATTAGCCAATTCCAGAAATGGCAGGGGTATTCTTACCATGCTCGGAATTAACTTTCAACATACGAATAACGATGCTAAAGTAGACTATAGGACGGCCGTACTAATCAAACCGCTCCCCAAAAACATGCACCCCTTACACCAAGAGGGTAGAAGACAAGCACGAGCCAAAGCCTTACATATCAAATACAGACAGTGCGCTGGAACACTTTATGTAGATGCGGCAGAATACAAACATACCAATGCCTTTGCAATTGTGATTGTTAACGAGAATGGTGACCACATCGTCTCGGTAACAATCAAAACGAAATCCTCTGAAACGGCAGAAGAGGCGGCTATAGCTCTCGCCCTAGCGCATACCCAAGAGAGCATCATCCTCAGCGATTCCAAAATGGGTATCAATAATTTCGCTAAAGGGCGAATTACAAACACGTCCCTTAGAATCATTAACGCAACGAAATTCTCACCAAATTATTCCGAATTGATATGGGTCCCAGCCCATTCGGGGAATCCGGGGAACGAGGCAGCCCACGATAAAGCACGAGGTTTCGTCGACCGGGCAGTGGATAAGTCTGGCTCCCTGAATTTCACGAAAGACTCCATGATCACATATCATGATCTCACCAATCATTTTAAACTAGAGAGGAGAATTTTCCCCCCTCCAGACAAAAGACTTACTAAAGAACAAGAGGTTACGTGGCGTCGTCTACAGACGAGATCGATACGCACCCCATCACTCCTCGCGCACATTTATCCAGATCTTTACAACCCAAACTGCAAACACTGTGGCCAACGTGCTACCTACGATCACATCCTGTGGGACTGCAAAATAGAGCCACCTCCGGGTGATCTAGTTACAGCTCCTTCTCTCGAGCGGTGGGAGACCGTGCTGGCTAGCTCTGACCCCAGAACGCAAGTTTTGGCGGTGGAGTGGGCTGACAAAGTCGTCGAGGGCTATGTACTCTCGACCACTTAACGCGACCTCTTGCCAAGCTCTTCCCGGCGAATAAAATGTTTTACAATCAATCAAGCGATTCCTGGAGCGACTCCCTGAGCGATTCCCTAAACGTTTCCCTGAGACTTCTCAGCTTTTGCCATGTTTGTCTCTTTTTGTAAATAATCATGTAATTATGTAAATACAGTTTTTTCCTGCACTTCCCCTACTCCCCGTCTCCGGCCCACGTCCCTTCCTCCTTCGGCACTGCGGCGGTGCTCCTGGACCCGATGCCTGGTGGAACACGCCACTAGCCCGGCAAAACATATCAGTGCGAAAGCATTTCTAGGCTGTGTCGTCGTGGCCGTGTCACAAAAACGTGTCCCCAAAACATGCCTGCAAAACGTGTCCACAGCACTTGCGATGTTCGTAAGAAAAAATGTCAGTGGGATGATCAGTTAATTAATTAAAATCAAAAATGTCGAAAAAGCACCGAAATAGGGAGGACGTCGATATAGTGAGTGGATTCGAAAACCGCCGTGGACAGCCAAAATAGTGGAAAAATAGGCACTCTAGTAAAAAAGTTTGAAATGAATTGAAATGCTTTTTATCAGTGATAGTTAATCGAACAAAAAAGTTTTATTGACATAGATTGATTAGTTGTCAGAAAAACCTTGGATAGTTAAAAAGGCGGCGCGGGAATATAGTAAGTGGACGGGAAAGCAACCTCGGTGTCAAATTTGAAAAACCGAAATCGTTGATTGAGGTAAAAGACGGTGCAAACAGGGTAAATGAATCGATCTTTAATTAAAGCATAAGATAATTGCGCTAATTAAGTAGCTAAGTTAATTATCAAATAATAAGAAAATTACAAAGCAAGGCAAAGAGAAGGGACGAGTGCAGAGGAGGCGTGAATGCTTTTGCATTTTTACAATGCGGGCTGCCACAGTGTCCTTTTTTTTCTTGGGGGCGGAGGGGTGCTTAGGTTTTCATGAGAGTGAAATGCACTGATTGTGCGAGTTCATCTTCTCTCCTTGGACTGTGTTTGAGAGCCCTTTTATGGACCATTTTCCCAATTTAAGAGCCAAAAAATTAATACGATTGAAATTAGCTTCGTTTCAGGTGTGCAAGCTTTTGGTCGCGTGGCACGTTCTGCGGGGAAATGCGGAAATGATAAAGACATGCTGTGTGCTGGCACCAGAAATGAAAATACAACGATCCCTTGCAGTGCAAAAGCAAGACACAAGTGGGAACAAGCGAGCGCTACGCTTCCCTCTAGCCAGGCGCCGCCTTCCGGCGCTGCTGCTGATGAGACCTGGTCGAGCTGCGGTGGCACAGTGACGCTAAATGCAGCGTTCATCGCATGAAAGTCTCAGGGGAAGGTATTTCGAAACTAGCGTCCCTGACTTCTAAGCCTAATCCTAATGGGTACCGGTTTACCAAATCAGAATACCCTCGGAATAAAATGAAGGTTAGACTAATTTCTCTAATGGCCACGGCACAGACGTTGCAGTGCCAATGCAGGCTAGGACAGAAACGCTAAGTACGAACAAGCATGGACAGCAGAAGGCGCGAAGCACTATTCGAAGAGAACACAGATAATTGGGCACAGTTAAGGCATTATGTTACGGCTTTCCACTTTAACAAGATTGTTTGCAAAAATATGAAAAACCGTAGTTAATGCATATTAATTATTAATGCGAAAGCATTTCTATGCTGTGTCGGTGGGTCGTGTCACAAAAACGCTTCCTCAAAACGTGTCTGCAAAACGGGTCCGCAGCAGTTGCGATGTTCTCAGGTGAGGTTGCATGTAGCGAATGGTTGTGATTGTTAGAGGACTGTGTGAGGAAAGTGCGCAAAAAGATATGGTGATAGGATGATGTGCTAAGTAATTAATTAGAGCCAAAAATGCCGAAAAAAATGCCGCATTAGGGAGGACGTCTATATAGTGAGTAGACAGGAAAACAGCCGTGGACTGCAAAATAGTTACGAAATAGTCACAGGAGTGAAAAAAGTAGGAAATGAATTGAAATGTATTTGATCAGTAATAGTCAATCCATCAAAGAAATTTCATTGACATAAAATAATTAGTTAATTATTATCTTAAAAATATTGGTAGAATACGCTGGATGAGAATACAGCGAGTGGACGAGAAAGCACCACGGTATCAAATTTGAAAAACCGAAATCGATGATTTAGGTAATAGAAGGTATAATCAGAGTAAATAAATGCATCTTTAAATGAAGCATATGATAATTACAGTAATTAAGCCCTTAAAATAACGATCACACAATAAGAAAATTATAATAGAGGTAAAGAGAGGCGATGAGTGCCGAGGAGGCGTGATGCAGGCTCCCGGAGTGATCTAATTTTTTTAGCTTATGTTTTCATGAGAATACAATGCACTGATTCTACAAGTCGATGTGCTCTCCTTGGAAGGTGTTTAAGAGCCCTCTTAAGGGCCACTGCCCTAATTTTACAGCCGATAGCATGAAAAAAATTCGACTGAACCGAATTCTTTTTCGCGTGTGCATGATTGTCGTGGCGTGCCACGATCTTCGGGGAGCTGCCGCACACTCGACAGCTGCCCGTGACATGCGGTACAACCATGCCTCTGTTAATCACTCTGTTCGAAATGGAGCTTCAACCACTCGGTGGTTCCTCTTTCTTTCCATTGGGCTGAAATGCCGTGTGTCGAACCCTGAGAAGACAACGTTACAACGACCACTTGCGGCGCTGAAGCAAGCTACATGCGTACACAAGGGATCGCTATGCTTCCCTGCAGATAAGCGCCGCCTGCCGGCGCTGCTGGGGATGCGACATGGTCGCGCAGTGGTGGCACGGGGTCGCTAGATCTAGCGTTGTTCGCATTCAGGCTTCCGAGGAACCTATCTTGAAACTACTGCCTCTGACTTGTAGGCATAATCTCAATTGGCACCGGTTTATAAAATTAGAACACCCTCAGAATAAAATGAAGATCGCAGTGATTTCCGTAATGCCCACGAATGTGAAGTTGTAGTGGGAAGGTAGGCCAGGGCAGAACCGGGGAGCATCGACCAGGACAGATAGCTGGCGCGAAGCTCTATTCGAACAGAATACGGACAATTGGGCACAGTTAAGACATCATGTTAAGGCTGTCCACTTAAACAAAACTATTTCCAACAATATGAAAAACAGTAAACACGCACCCGCCGCTTTGGCTAAAAAATTACTTATCTGTTTTATTATCGTTTTTATCTGTTTTTGGTGAAAGGGCTGCTGTTAAGTGATCCTCACCAGCTGCTTCATCCGTTTGCATTGCTGCTAAGCGTTTCGTTACTTTGGCCATTCCTTCGTGAGATTTTCGTTTCCGGGGATAGCTTACAGGTATCCTTACGAACCATCCTGCCACCTACTCCTACTGCTCACTCCGTAATGGTAACTGTCATATTATAGTTCATTTCATTTCATTTATTTCATTTATTTCATCCTTAAAGGCCCAAGGGCATTACATAAGGAGGGGGCTACAATTCATATAAAAGAAGCATAAAAAACACACGCACAATGAACACACACAACAAACTTGAAAGCTAAAGAGAAAAAAAAATAAAGATAAAAGATAAAGGGTTTACATGTTCAGTGAAAGCATACAAAAGAAAAAAAAAATTTTTCGCTTGCGGTAGCGAGCACAGATGAAAGTCAGTGATCAACACGTGTTAAAAATGACAAGGAATTCACTTATTCTGAAGATGACGGGCCAGTTCTGTACGAAAAGATTTTGAATCGTTGCATAAAACTATGTCGTTAGGTAGGGCATTCCAGAGTGTTATTGCATTGGGAAAAAATGAACTATTCATTGCTAATGTACGGGTCTTGATACCGGCTATGGGGTGGCTATGGCTGAGGCGACTTGAAGTTCTTATCGGGGATTTTAGAAGTGGGTGTCTTGAAGCTGGATGATGGAATAAGTTATGAAGCAGGCAAAGACGTGAAATTATGCGGCGTGATTCAAGTGATGGGAGGGAAAGAGAGCGTTTGAGTGCAGTGATACTAACTTCTTTGGAATATTCAGAGGTGATAAACCTGACGGCGCGATTTTGGATGGCCTCGATTTCGGCGGAAAGGTATGCTTGGGATGGATGCCAGATAGATGATGCGAATTCAAGTTTGGGACGGACGAATGTTTGATAAGCCAGTTTTTTAACGTCTGGAGATGCTGATTTCAGGTTTCGCCGGAGATAACCTAGGACATGAGAGGCATCGGAACATATCGTTTGGACGTGAGTTACCCAAGATAGTGTCGATGTCAGATGCAAACCAAGATACTTGTAGGATGTTGTTGGAGCAATCGGAACCGTGTTAATACTGTAAGTGTGCTGGATTACAGTGCGCTTGCGAGAGAATGACAAGAGTTGACATTTTTCAAGGTTTAAGGGCATGAGCCATCGGTTGCACCATGTAGCTATTGCATCAATGTCTTTTTGCAGGAGGTGACTGTCAGTGGGATGACGAATGGGGCTGTATATGACACAGTCGTCTGCAAATAGTCGTAGCTTGGCGTTTATGTTAACTGGAAGATCGTTTATGTAAATTAGGAATAGCAATGGTGATAAGCCTGCGCCCTGGGGGACGCCTGATGTAACATTAGTGAGGGGTGAGTGGTAACCATTGCTTGAGGTAAACTGCATGCGACCGTTAAGAAATGTCTCAATCCAGGAGATAAGATTGTCAGGAATGCCTAGGGAAGAAAGTTTTGTGAGCAGGTGTGAGTGCGGAACACGGTCGAAGGCCTTTGAAAAATCTAAAAAGATGGCGTCGATTTGAAAGTTGTCGTCCATTAAGCGAAGTATGTCATGTGTGAATTCAGCCAATTGCGTTTCACAGGAGTAGTGTTTACGGAAACCGTGTTGGTGAGGATAAAAGAAGTTAACTGAATCCAGATGGTTCATTAGATTGGACGCTATAACATGTTCAAGTAATTTCGAAGGAATGCTCGTTAAAGAAATAGGGCGATAGTTAGAAGGATTTGTGCGGTCACCTTTCTTAAAGATTGGTATGATTTCGGCTATCTTCCAGTCGTCGGGGATTTCTCCGGATTCTAATGATTGTGTAAATATTAGGTGCAGTATCTGGCTTGAGACTAGACTAGTGTTTTTCAGGAGTTTACTGTTTATGTGGTCACAGCCAGATGATGAAGAAGTCTTAAGAGAACTGATTAGATTTTCTATTCCTGTCGTGGTGACTGTGATTTGAGCCATGGGCATTGTTGAGGTGGGAGGGGAAATATTCGGACTGCAAGCAGCAGGGGAGAAGACTGAACAAAAATATTTATTTAGAATTGTTGCGCACTCTTTACTGTCTATTGGATCACGATCAGCGTCTAAAAGTTCAATTCGGTTCGTTCGTAATTTAGGGGAAAGAATGCGCCAGAATTTATTCGGGTTGGATTTGAGGATAGAATGTAGATCGGTAGAAAAAAACTTCTTTTTGGCGGAGGCTAATTTTTCCTTATATTCTTTCACGCATTGGTGGTACCGTTCCCACGCTGCGGGCCGGTTATACAAGTTAGCAGTTCTATAAAGCCGTTTTTTCCTATTAACAAGCCTTTTCAGTTCTCTGTTAAACCATTCGTTGTTAGAATCGGATTTTACGCAAAACGACGGAATGTGCACATTTTTCAACGAAAGGACAGTGGTCTTAAAAAGTTCCCAGTTGGTATTAACCGAGCGAGTTTGATAAGCAGTCTGGAAAGAGCTGTAAAATTCAGATAAAGCATGATTGATGGCATCGAAATTAGCTCTTTTGTAGTCGGTGATTACTTTTTTTGATGAGGACCGTTTTATAATGGGTAAAGAAAGGCGGATGTGAAGTAGATTGTGATCGCTAATGCCTGGTAGAACGGTTATACCTTTTACGTCGTCGGGGGAAGTTGTCAGGAGTAGGTCAAGAATGTTGTTTTCTCTTGTTGGGCATGTAATGACTTGGTGTAGGTTGAGGTCAAGTGTTAAATCAAGGAATTGTTTTGAATCGTTAGAAGATGACCTATTGAGCACTGAGAGTAAGGGCCAGCTAATGTTCGGGAAGTTGAAATCCCCAAATAAAAAGATAGGGGAGTTAGGAAATTTATTTTTGATGTTGTTTAAGGCACGGCCAAGCGTGTCACAGAAGGATGAGTCGCTATCCGGTGGCCTGTAGCAAATGCCGAGAACAATTTTCCTTGTCTTATCGTTCAAGCATACCCACATGAGTTCGAGAGTGTCGTCAGTGCTGATGTGAGACGATGATAATATGTTCTTAATAGCTATGAGGACGCCACCACCTTTTCTGTTTTTCCTATCGTGCCGGTATATTGTGTAGTGAAGATTAGGGGAAATGATTTCGCTGTCTTTGATATCCTCTTTCAGCCAGGTTTCTGTTAGGAGCACAGTATCAGCGTCGATATCAGCAATGAAGCTCTCAAGTGCGTCACGTTTTGGGATGACGCTCCGGATATTCGTGAATGCAATATTAAGATCAAGGCATAGCGAAGGACGTCGGATGGGAACGGATGATAGTACCTGTTTTTTAGTGGGTCATGTCGTGGTTCCTGAAGCGCTCTCGGTGGGTGGTCCTATGTTACGTCGCGCGCTAGCTGCTGAGTTAGGGGTTTCCAATACGCTAGCAGTGGCAGGGTCATAAAAATAGCATCTATTGCCAACATAAAGCTTATCAAAAACAAGTTTAAACGCGCACTTTTGTGGTCGGATGAACTGAAGTAGCTTTGAACGTGCTTGGCGAGTAGGAAATTCAAAGTCTTCTCTGATTGCGTAGTTTGTCCCCTTAAGTTTTCGCCCGCAGGACAGTATGGTCTCTTTGGTTTTGAACTGTGCGAATTTTACAACGATAGGGCGTTTCTTGTCATCGGAGTGACTTCCTATTCGGTGAGCACGCTCAATGCTGTTGCTGTCGAGGTGAAGATCGAGGTGATCAGCACACAGGGTCGCAATTTTTTTCTCTGATTCTGCCCATGATTCGTTGTTTGTGTCATCGAGGCCTAAAAAAAGCAAGTTGTTGCGGCGCATTCGGTTCTTGGTGTCAATGTTAGCAGCTTTCAAGACAGCGATTTCGCGGTGTATTTTGTCTGTTTCGTTTGAGGGTTTGCCAGGGTTCGGATGATGGTCTGATGATTCAAGTTTCTCTAGACGGTCACTTAAAGAGGCTATTTGTTTTTCGTGCATGGTTAGAGTGACCTTGAGGTGATCAACTACAGAGCGGATTTCTTCAAAACTTTCTGCTAGCTGTTGCATGCGAGTGTCAACGGATAAGGGGTCGCTATTTGAGCCAGGACCGGGGTTTAGTTCGACGTCACCGGATAGTAACAACATCAATTGCGAGAGGCAATTGAACGCTAGAGCGTCACTGAATATGCGAAAAACACCGCGCCACTTCGAGTCGTAGGGGCACGACACCAATACCAAAAAACGGTTGCTACTTCGATATGCTTTACAACGGTTTAGGTAACCAACCTGAAACGTCAGGAGTGCGGTGAGCATTCTGCGTGGTCCGGTGTCGTGCCCCGTGTCGGCCGAGTGGGTCCGCTGTTTAAGTAGGGCTGCGTCACGTCCCGTGGTTGGTGACGTAACGAACAGGGGTAGTTGCCAGATGGGAATGGTGACTGTCGCCGAGACTGGCGTTCCGAGGGGAGGATTGTCGGGTCCAAAGTTCCGGGCCGGTGCGGTACAGTTGTCGGATGGCAGCAGGAACCACGTACCAGCAGGTGGCCAGTACGTCAGCGCCTGAAACGTCAGGAGTGCGGTGAGCATTCTGCGTGGTCCGGTGTCGTGCCCCGTGTCGGCCGAGTGGGTCCGCTGTTTAAGTAGGGCTGCGTCACGTCCCGTGGTTGGTGACGTAACGAACAGGGGTAGTTGCCAGATGGGAATGGTGACTGTCGCCGAGACTGGCGTTCCGAGGGGAGGATTGTCGGGTCCAAAGTTCCGGGCCGGTGCGGTACAGTTGTCGGATGGCAGCAGGAACCACGTACCAGCAGGTGGCCAGTACGTCAGCGCCTGAAACGTCAGGAGTGCGGTGAGCATTCTGCGTGGTCCGGTGTCGTGCCCCCCTTCATCAGAACTTTAGAATTGTTTTCCTCAATAGAGCCGAATGTCTGTTCTGCAACGATATCCTGAATTCCTCTACTCTCCCTTTTACCGCTAACTCATTAATGGACTTCCGCTTCACAAGCTTCATCTGTTCTCTCTTCAAGACTGAACTAATTCGAGAACTCGCCATTCAGTAGTGGTTACTAAGCATATTTCCTATGTTCGAGAACCTCCACTTTCTACGCTCTGCCAGGCAGAATGCATAACGTGAAGATTATTTCATTTTAGGTCTAACCATTAGGGCTCTTCCATGTCCGCATCCAGTGCTTGCGTTTCCGGAAGAAAGTATTCATGATCCGCAAATTATTTCCCTCTGCGAAATCTACTGGTAACTCCCCTCTGAAATTCCTGGAGCCTATGCCATAGTCAACGACAGCCTGGTCTCCGGCCTCCTTCCTTCTTGCCTACCTTCGCTTTGAAGTCGCGCATTAATACAGTATCTCCTTCCCTTCCCAATTACCCTTCGTGCAGTAGGACACCAGACTCACATCAAACCTCTCCACCATTTCTTTGATTAAACATTACTTTCTCTGAGTCCAGTGTCGATAGCGTTTCGATTTTAAACATCAGTCAATTCTGTATAACTGAAAATTTCTCAAAGGACAAGTCTTCATCACTTCCACTCCCGGGCGCGGCTATGAGCAAGAAGAAGCCGGCAATCTATTTGGCTCCAGCTGCTTAGACGATTACAGATACGAGTCGGATTCTCTGTGTAGGATAGCTCCGGTACGAGCTCACTCCAATGCAGTAAAATCAAAGTTACATTCAAGAAATGATTTTGTTAAGCGAGTAGTTCCCGCAGATGGCGTTACAGCCATCGCAGTTTTGTATATTGCTGCGACTTTCACGATAGATGCAATATGCGTATATTCAGTTCACCTGCAACTAAAAGCTACAAACAAGAATCACTTCACAGTATTTCTTTCAAATCTTCAGGCGCGTGATTCAAAACAACTGCCAGAACACCCGGCTAAGGAGTAGAGACAAGGCTTCCGATTCTTTTGCGTCCTTACATGCAATCCTTCTTGGCTGAAGGCCCAGCATAAAACCGTCAGTGTTTAGCGTTCTCCTGTGCTTTTTGCGATAATGCCCACGGTGTTGTTCAAGAGAGTGAAGTGCGGGCTTTATTGTGCGTTCACAGAAATGGAAGCCATTTGTTTGCCTTTGATGAGTCGTGCTAGATTATGCATTGCTAAACTATTTCTCGATACGTCGAATATATTGCCACGTATCATTGTAGCGTCTGTTCGTTCGCGCAACGCCGCAGAAAAGGGGTGTTATCATTTTTGTTCCTGACGCGAGAAGCGACCGGACTAATCTCGATTGTTCACAGCCATGAACAGCTTCGCCTACGTGTTCCTAGATTACTCTAGATGATCTCGACCTGGTACCTCGAAGTTTCCTAGCCGGCTTTAAATTGAACGATGCCACGAGCAGCGGGCATTCGTAGTTCGACGATTGACAAGCACGCTTGTTGCTTACGCCGCCACCGAGTGATTCAGTTCTTTTACGGGCGCATGTCAGCCCAAATAAAGAGCTTCGTTTGCAAGTCTTTCTGGTGTCTTCCTGACCGCTGGACTGCCGTCACTACGACGTGACATCTGGTGGAGGTGCTGGGTAGCCTTCCATGTACCGGACACCCCCAGCAAGTCGCGACGCCAGCCCTTTGAGTCATTCACCGGAGGACTTCACTCCAGTCTACCACGCAGCCTCTTGGAGCCTCCAGCCATGACTTACGCTGCAGCAGTGCGCCGTCCTGCACCTCGACGACGGCACCTAAGCCCCTATCGCCATTAACCAGCTGCTCTGGAGCGCCGCCCTCTCGCCCCAACTCGCCCGTCCTAGGAGCGTCGCACACGGGCTAAAAAATGCGACGAGTGGACAGCACCCGACCAGCGCCGCCAACTATGCTTCCACTGCGGAGAAGCCGGTGACATTCTCCGGTACTGCCTATACAGGAGAATGGGCATCCGAGGATTTTATTACGACGCCCCACGACCCCGACCTGGCCTGCGACCAGCCGCAATCGAAGAGTTCTTGCGTTGGGAAGAATACTCATCGCCGACCCGCCCATCTCGTTCTCCGTCGCCATCGTCACCGCGCTATGTATCTCCTAGCCGACGCTCCCCCGGCCCCCGAAGGTTAAACTGAATAAAGCAGCCTCTGGAGGTGAGGTTCCTTCTGAGCGCTAGAACTAAGACTGTCCATCGACGAAAACACAAGACTATGCCTCAACTACGACGACGACCCCTACGACGACGACACCTACGACGACGGCCCCTACGACGACGGCCCCTACGAGACGACGGCCCCTACGACGACGGCCCCTACGACGACGGCCCCTACGACGACGACCCCTACGACGACGACCCCTACGACGACGACCCCTACGACGACGACCCCTACGACGACGACGACTACGCCGACGACAACTACGACGACGACGACAGAGCCAGACTTGAAGCTTTTACCGCTGCCCTTAAACCTTATTACGAACGCTAAAGGACTCGAAGTTCGCATTCTCCGCGTTTATTTTCATTTTAAAGCATCGAGACGATGCTTCTTTGCGAGGGGGGTAATGCCACGTATCATTGTAGCGTCTGTTCGTTCGCGCAAGGCCGCAGAAAAGGGGTGTTATCATTTTTGTTCCTGACGCGAGAAGCGACCGGACTAATCTCGATTGTTCACAGCCATGAACAGCTTCGCCTACGTGTTCCTAGATTACTCTAGATGATCTCGACCTGGTACCTCGAAGTTTCCTAGCCGGCTTTAAATTGAACGATGCCACGAGCAGCGGGCGTTCGTAGATCGACGATTGACAAGCACGCTTGTTGCTTACGCCGCCACCGAGTGATTCAGTTCTTTTACGGGCGCAAGTCAGCCCAAATAAAGAGCTTCGTTTGCAAGTCTTTCTGGTGTCTTCCTGACCGCTGGACTGCCGTCACTACAACGTGACAATATTGAGCACGAAAATTCGAAAACCAGGGAAAGAAAAACTGTTGGAATGCCGTATACGCCAATCAAAGGAGGTTACCAGCCACCGATATTCAATTAATTTTACCTGCAAAGCATATCCCATATCAGAGATGTGGCTATGGCGTGTAGATCTTCTAACCGAAAACTGAGACCTGAACAACCCGCAATAGAACGCGCAAGGCGTACACGCATTCATTTCGTTCCACTAAAGAATCGCAGAATCGAGGCGGCGCCGGTATCTGCCGCATACGGCAAGCACAGATGGCACTATTGCGCAGTAATGGCGCAGGTAGCAGGTCTCAAGTTTCTGGTTAAACTCGATGTGGTGCGGAAGGCAATCATTTCCCCAGCAGCATCATTGGTTTGGTTCTAGACCTTCATTTTCTGCCTTTACATTTGGGTTTACACCTGGGCCTGGCCATGATTCGCGTGTTCGACAAGCTCCGTGTTTGGAGAGCACGATTTTGGAAAAGCGGGTTGATCTATAGGCGAGTGATTACGGTAGGCATCACGATTGGGTTCTATAACGTGCGCTCAGCAACATATCTAAATTGACGACAGACGCGTGCTTTTAAATCTTGCTCTAGGCTCAGCCGCTGTAATTGGTGAATTTCTCTCGCATACAGCCAATTTTCGGGAAAAAAATCGTTCACTTTAGTTCACATTTAGGTATTAGTTAAAAACCTTGGGGCTTTCCTCTGTTGTGTGCACTGGAGGGCTGCAGAAGTTTCATTACAGGACAACTTGTGTCACTGCGCTAAGGGGGGGGGGGGGGGGATATCGAGGCATACAAAGCTACAGAAGTCCTCATTTTTCACTCTTAGACAAACGCATTAATTCGGAATAAACCACGATACAATTCGCCTGAAAGAAGACTCGGGTTCACGCTCAAGGTATCACCCACAAAAATACCTTGACACCATGTCCGACGCTCAGAAACAGAATCATGCGAAGTACACCCAATAAAACATGAGTCGCACGTTGCACCGAAAACAGATTAGCAGTGGTGCTGGAAGGTGGGAAGTGCGAAATGGATAACCTCATTGCGGCTAAGGGAAAGTAGAGGTAAAAGTAATTTGCTGAAAATTCACCTCGAGTCCCACACTCTACTCTCGACATAATATAGGGTAAGACAAAGATAGAAGGTGGCCTCCTGCTTAACCACTGCTCCATCGCAGAATGTCATTGACTAGTTGCTCTGTTTCTCTCTTTCGAGAACTGTTCTGGGCTGGGAGGCCATATATAAAATAATAGTCTTTAAATCAACAATTATAATTAGAAGTATTGTGAGACGGGAGACAGAGCGCAGGATGGAGCGAGCTTGAATGGCACCCGCAAATATGGCGACCAACCCTTCGATGAAGAAGATGAGCGATGATGATGGATATGTAAAGATGAAGACGAAGGTCGCATGTTGTGCTTACACTTTCTCACCTCGCGTACGAAAGCGACCGGCCCAGTAGGGCGACGGGCGAAGGGTTTGAGGCGGGAAACATGAACAATCTCGGCACCTCGGCAACGACGATCATTAACAGGGTGAACAGGGGTAACGCGATAGTTCACCGGGGACGTTTGTTCGAGTACAGTATTCGGACTAATGTAACGGCTCAAGAAATTTTCACACAATCCCGGGGTACGCACTGGAGTCCACAGCCGTACCTCATCACCAGGGTGAAAAAATATGGAACGATGGGAGAAATCATTGGTGCTTTTCGTAACGAAGCATGTTTTATTTAACTTGCCTTGTTATTTAAAACGCAAAAATGGCGCAATTTAGTTATTGTGTTTTTATTGCGAAAAAATGAATCAGCATTGCTACTCCCAGCAGCAATGATAAATATCCGCTGAGATGTCGAAATAAAAAAAAATTATCATTTATGTAGCTGAAAAAGTTTCCTATCCATTAAAGTAGGTAAAGTATATCGAGATTGAAATTAAGGATGGAATCTTCAAATAACTGAACGAAATGAACAAAACTGATGCAGATTCAATACAGGTATTCAAGCAATGAGCTGCAGTGTTAAAACGTTGGCATATATTTTAATTATCTTAGTTCATTGCATGTCCCTATGCGCTAGGAAAAGGCATAAAAAATTTCGCTTCAAAAATTTGTGTTCATAAAAAACTTAGCAATTCTCGCATAACACAACGTTCAGGAAGAAGCTGAACAGTGCGTATAAGCATTTGATCCTTCTACGTAGTGTAACATTTACGTAAATGCATGAAATGCACCCCAATCATAGCTTGGGCATTCGTAAAACACAGTGCAGGCTTTTTGCGCTTGATTTCTGCTTGTCTCTTCTTTCATACTCTTTTTAGGCAGTTATTTCAAGAACACTAAGGCTTTTGTATCCTATGGTAATCTTTGGTAATGCAAGCCTTCTTGAATAATTCGGTGGTTCAATGCCAGCGCTTGCGTTACGTATCCACAATATGCTTGCTTCTTAAGCATCAGTGACCTAAACCATGGTGCTTGTTGGGAGCCCGGCACTCCCATTAAGGCACTTATTTGCCTGCCATATTTTTAAACTGACAAGACGGAGAGCAGTCCATCTGAGCACAGGTAACTGACTAATGCTTGGATATCGTTGACCTCGTTTCAGAAGGCCAGTTTTGTGTGCAAAGCTCGCTTGCCTGATTGCTTCCAACCGCTGTAATTTACTCTAATTCATGTAATGAAAACCATGCATTTACGGCTCGTGTTAGGAATTACAGTGAAAGGGACTAGTTTTTGTGGCTTGATTATTTATTATAAAGCATTCCATGTCTGTTCCTAAGGCGATGCAGTACAAGATTCGTAGCTTGCCGGCAGTGACGTCAGTCAACTTGGTTTTCAACTTAGATCACATACTGTCTTCAAGCGCCACACATACATTTTGTGGCTGTTCTTAAGTAATATGTACACCTCACCAAGTGTAAGAATTGCAGATAGCATATCAAACGTGCAAATTTTAATATTAGGACAAGTATTTACTACAACAAGGTGAAACGACTACATTAGAGCCAAAATTAAGTTAGTTTTGGTTGCGAAAAACAGGTGTAAGGTTTCTACAATTGGGTGTAATTTCCAGATAAGGCGAAATAAGCATCAACATTTTTTTAACTTCTTTCACAACGTTCTGACAATTTAAAAACATAACAAGTAGAAACAGTTTAATTTAAAAAAAATCGAGATTTCAATGCGGCCTCCAATTGTAAGGCAACAATCAACTCTGTAAAAGCACCCCGCCGCGGTGGCTTAGTGGCTATGGAGCTCGGCTGTTGGCCCGAAAGACGGGGGTTCGATCCCTGCTGCGGCGGCTGAATTTCGATGGAGGCGAAATTCTAGAGGCCCTTGTGTGCTGCGCGATGTCAGTGCACGTTAGAGAACCCCAGGTCGTCTAAATTTCTGGAGCCCTTCTCTACGGCGTCCCTCATAGCCTTAGTCGCTTTGGGACGTTAAAC
Organism: Amblyomma mixtum; assembly: GCF_055824585.1. Lineage (NCBI taxonomy): Eukaryota > Metazoa > Arthropoda > Arachnida > Ixodida > Ixodidae > Amblyomma > Amblyomma mixtum. The sequence continues at coordinate 264,851,825 of NC_143014.1, read as the reverse complement.
CCCAATAAATCAAACCAAACAACTGTAAAGGCCATAAGAAACTGCTTTTTCGGCAGGAGTCGCAACATATTAACTCATGCAAAATCTCGCAAGAAACTTCTGTATACGCCCTACTTAGAAAGGCACAAACAAGCGCAGTTTCCTGTGATGACCACAAAACGCAAGGGAACATTTAATTTCGCAACCAGTCAAGGGCAAGATCAAAAAAAAATATAGGCAGCGAACGGACGTAACCGAAGTAACTCCGGCGCCGAAGGGGTGTTGAGCTGCAGTATACAAGATCGCCGCCGCGTGGGCTCCAACGGCTGCAATCGCACTGCGGCACTGGGTCCTCATGCATTCCTACTTTGCCAACACTACTGATTTTAAACATAAACTGCTGAGTTGTCTCATCACTGTCTATTGGACAGGCTTGTGCATGCGATATTACACCAGGAAGCCGGTTTGACAGCTCCTGTCGCTCGATCGCGCATGTGCCGCTGCAAACGTTGAAATCAAACACACTAACGTTGGTCAGTTTCCGGATAATGAAGCTGTCATTGTAAATTACATGCAACAGTAATTAAAATTGGTGCCACACATAACATGAGAATGTGTAGCAACCTTTTTGCTCGGAATGCGAAACCGAATGCGATCCAACCGACTTACTACCACTCGGCAATATGTTAAAATCACCTCTTAATGGTTCAAGTAAGTCCTCTCAGACGTGGCAGCTTTTCATTGTACGACACTGTAGCTTCAAGGAAAAACCTGCACCGCAACCTTACACAGCGCTAGCGTAGCGAGCTTTCTATTCTTGTTCTGAGAAGTGCTGTGCTCGCTAGCTGATGACCACGGCATGTGTTGTTGAAACTCAGAAAGAAGCTGTTGGAATGTGCATCACAGTGGTGTTCGCTCGGAGTTCTTCTAACAGCTCTGCCGGGATCAGTGCAGTTCCGTGCGGATGCATATCCCGACATCCACGGTCTTTGTCTTGGAGCGGGGTGACGCGTCCCATCCCCAGTGCTGTGTGCACCGTGTGGGCTAGTCCTCGTGCGACCGCCCCTGCCGTTGCACTAGCTGGCTCCTTGTTCAGTGACGGCCAGCCATTCCCGATGCAGTCGGGAGCCTTTTCAGCGGCACCGAATCTGTGAGCCATAATGCGATCGAACACTGGGGGGCAGACGCGTACAACGTGGCCACGTCCAGCGGACGAAAGAACCTCTGGCCTCAACTGGACAGCTCGAATGCGAGCGCTGGTGTAACGAAAAAAACACGAGAATCTTTTTTGCCTTCTGCTCCGTGTTCTCTACGGCAAGTGTGCAAGAAAAACGCTGGCAGTAGGCAGGACGTGCTGGTATGCTCCACAAATTCTAAAAGGAAGACAGCAAGGGCAGGAGAACGGAAACGAGAAAAAAATAAGCCAGCGGACGTCAGAAAATATTGAAAAAGTAAAATACACTTCTCAGTATACTTCCATATTTCAGTGAGAAGTGAGCTTTTTTGTGCGCAGATGAAGCATCCAATGTTTGTAGTATTTTACATTTTCAATAGCATTTGCACGCTATTCATCCTAATTGTATACACGCGCATTTGTTGATCGTTACGGTCAAATGATCATGCTTGTGTTTATTACGGGTATGGTTTATTTTTTGCGAGCAAGCAGCAGCGCTGTGAAACTGTCCAAGTGATAAAGACAATGATAACCACTCGGATATGTGGGCATCAAAAGATTCTGGCAACGATAGTGGAGGTAAAATTCGCTGTCTTCATTTGCAGCAGTGACAAAAGTATGACAACAAGATTATGATAAAAGTGGACCGAAAAACTACACAGAATGTTCAATGCGTTCGAATCAGTGAGAAAGAATGAATTTCTGCTGCGTAGAAGACGACGATAAGCGGGCAGTGTTGCGGGACGAGTTGCTCGCGCTAGGCCAGCCGAGTACAAACAACGGAATAGAGAATGGACGATTTTGCTCGGGGTTGGTACTCATAGAATTAGTGCTCACACACTAAAAATATCAATTATTTGGATTCTACTTGTTCCCACCTGTGGTTCTGTAACTTGGAGGGTAAGGAAAAAGCTCAAAAATGTACTATATATCCCTCCCGAAAACTTGCAGACGCTACGTTGGAAGAGATGGTACACTAGGAGGATGAGAATGAATGATCCAAAGGGGCAGTATTTTTGTTTCGGCATCATTTGCCCATCTTGTGACTAATTTTGCCAGCCATAAGAGTTTACCACGCAATTCATGGTTAACGCTTCTCAAAAATGGATCTTGGGTACCTGCCGTCCCGAAACATGGGCGGAATGCGATCTCCCCTTCCATCGGTCGCCAGCAGGATCGAGCACGCTAAAAACCAAGTGCGCTTTCCATGCGTTTGCACGTTTCCACGGCACCGAACTATCGGGAGCAAAAGTAGCTTAACCTACCTACAAGCCCCGAACCATGCCGATCTGCATGTGGGCTAACCCGACGAAGCGCTCCTGGTATCCTGGGCTTTACGTAATCCCGGTCTCCACATCAGCAGGGCATCGCAGAGACACGCCCACATGCAGAGCGGCGCGGTTCGGGGCTTGGAGGGAGGCTCTGTTAATTTTGTACCCGATGTACATCAAGTACCTGGTTTTTCAATAATTCCCGTTACGGGCTTGAACTTTCACCAGCTAAAAGCGCAGTTTTAGCTTTCACACGTAAGTCAATGGCGCGGTATCCGGCCACAATCGGGGGACAAATTGTTACATACGTAACACATCACAAATTCTTAGGTGTTACGATAGACCATGACCAGTCCCGGACGAAGCACATTTCTTATCTCAAGAAAAAACTCGGCAGCTTTACGAACACTGTGCGCTGTATGGCAGAGGAATCCGGGGATAACTCTGAGCGACATTTACTTCACGTGCACCAGGCGCTGGTAGTCAGTCTTCTCAAATACAGTGCACCCGTTCTCTCGGGTGTCACACTATCAGGCCTGCGAGCGCTTGACAGCGCGCAGGCACGTTGTTTAAGAGTCTTCTTGGGTTTGCCACGCAAAACTTCTACATGGGGCGTATTTTACGAGGCCCGCGCCTGCCCAGCCCTAATTTATTTTCTACAGGAGCCACTTCGTATGTGTTTGGGACATTTGAGCAGGCATCGTCGCCACCCCCTGAAAAATATTAGTGCTATGTGTCCAGATTCAGCCTTTTCCAAAGCCTTCTGGGTGCAGTGGAATGCGGCGCCTTCGAACTACATGCCACACCAGATTGCGGAGGTGGCACTTTGGGCAGTACCGAAACCGTACATACGTACAACCATTCCAGGGATAAAAAAGAAGACGCACATCCAAACAGTCGGTCTGATACAGCTGGCGTTGTCGCACATTGCATCTATTTATGGTCACTCTCAGCATGTTTTTTTTGTGGATGGATCCGTGACTATCACCTCTTCCATTGCAGTGGTGATTGCACTGGAGAAATTTGTTATGTCATTGTTTCAGGCTAATCCATAAAACGTCATCTACGGAAGCCGAATTCGCAGCCATACGAGAAGCCGTACGTTATATTGGTCACCAGTCAGCGCACCGATGGACGATGTTCTGCGACTCGAGATCGGCATTACAGGTCATACAAACTTATGTTAAAACAAGGACACGCGAGGCGCTGTTTCAAGAGGCTTTAGTCAACTGAGGATTTTCATCGCTGGTATATCACAAATCTTCAGTGCATACCGAGCTATTGAGGCACAGCTGAAAACGAGCGTGCTGATGCCGAGGCTCGGCTAGCCTTTTCCAGATCTGACATTGGAGCCTTGTTGGCTCAATTCGTGCAAGCCGCAATGCAGTTGCACTAGAACGATTCGAGCCATCTACAGGACCGCATCTCTAAGCTTGATGCCGGATCACGATTTCATGTCCCCTCTATGGTAAGGCTACGTCAAGGGACTTTATTCCACCGGTTACGGCTTGGCGTTGCGTACAGCAAACACTACCTCCACAATATCGGAAATGAAACTAACCCAAAAATTGCGTACAGTGCCACACTTCATTAAATACTGGGCATGTTTTCTGCGAGTGCCCAAACTACACTGATGAGTAGAGAACATTGGAAGCGAGGGTGAAACAACTGGACTGTCCCCCTCTCTCTGAAGAGTCTATTCTAGGCGCCACGGCGGAACGTGCTGACTGGTGGTGTGTGACGAAGGCCGTGCTCAAGTTTTTATGTGAAACAGGCCTAGATACCCGTCTGTGACTCTCTGTGCACTACCTACACAGTTTACGCAGTTAACACGGCTTACTCGGTTTACGGTCTGACATGCGTGCGAGTGCACAGATATGTTTCCATGGAGCCCCTACAGCAGTATCTGTTAATGACATGCGTCGGTATTTGTTCAGGACATGAATTTCACGTGCGTCTGCTCAACGCGATGCGAATACCAGCCAGTGTGTGTTGTGCGTGTACATCACCTATGAAACTCATTGTATTATGCCATCATCAACCTTCATTCGCTCTTTCCCTTTCCTCACGTTCGCTTTCCCCAGTTTGGAGTAGCAGGCCAGGGCCATGTTACAACCGGCCGACCTCTCCTCCTTTTCCTCTCATTAAAATTCTTTTCTCTCTCTCTCCTTTTCTTTTTAGATATCAAGGTATCAAGTGCCAAGAAAGAACTGCTTAAGAGCGTTTGCAGCTCTGACAAGCCAAATGCAATTAATAATGGCAGCAAATCTTAACTTTTGTAGTGGTACAAAACAACAGAGGGGTTAAGACGAGGACGACACACTAGTGTGCTAAACTCAATTTTTTTTAGAAATCTTCGATCCTTTGCAGAAATTACCGCGACAAGCTTCCTCCACGCCTAAAGGTCGACACCCCTGTCCACGGAGGTAGGTAGGAGCACAGACTCCGCTCATAAGTAGGGCTCAGTTTTGCTACATCGGAGAGAGCTTGTGGGGGAGGGCATTTCATACATGGCGCTTGGATTTATCCTTGGCTCTGGTACACCACTATACCCATGCCACTGATCCGGCCGTGCCGGGATTCTCGGTGGGGACGCTTCCTTTCCCTTAGTTTGCAAATGCACGCATGCGTCGTGGCATGCATCGCAGTTGCCTGCTGCGTGGCGCAGCGTTGGCGCCATCATTTGTGTCGCCGCGTTAGTACTCTGCTTCTTCCTACTCCATAGAGCTCACTTCCCGCGTTGAGCGCTTTCCCATTGCAAACCTGTTCCGCGTTTGTTCTTTCACTTTTTATGCGAAGCATATTACTAGAGGTACACTACAGCCCTTCGCCGTGGTTACGCGCCGTGGACACCACGTGGTACTGTGACGTCACACCACGTGACATACCACGTGACACATGACGTCACGACAAAGGAAGACGGAGGTACACTACAGCCCTTCGCCGCGGTTATGTGCCGTGCACACCACGTGGTACAGTGACGTCACACCACGTGACATACCACGTGACACATGACGTCACGACAGAGGAAGACGGAGGTACACTACAGCCCTTCGCCTTGGTTATGCGCCGTGCACACCACGTGGTACAGTGACGTCACACCACTTGACATACCACGTGACACATGACGTCACGACAGAGGAAAACGGAGGTACACAACAGCCCTTCGCCGTGGTTACTCGCCGTGCACACTACGTGGTACAGTGACGTCACACCACGTGACATACCACGTGACACATGACGTCACGACAGAGGAAGATGAGGGTCCACCTCGCGCCGTCGCTGTCATCGTTTATAGATCCTTTATAAAAGCTTTATAAACGGTGGTCGCTGTGGTTGCACGCCGTGCAGACCACGTGGTACAGTGACGACACACCACGTGACATACCACGTGACACATGACGTCACGACAGATAGCCGTCACGCGCTGGGAGACGGAGAACGATGCCATCGCACAGACACCGGAATGTCCTCGAGCGGCATTCCCGCGCATTTCGAACGCGCGTTCACACTCGGTGTAGGTGAAACGCTCGCTCCACCGGGCAGGCGGACGCGGCTTCCGTGGCAATCCAGGCGCCCACCCAACGCGTGTCTCGGGGTTAGTGGGCGTTCCGCTGCAGCCATGCCGTTGTCTCCCCCGCGACGAAGGCTTCTAGTGGTTGTATTAAAATGACCAAGTATTCAACCAAGGAAAGCCATGTATTACCAAGCCTAGCCATCAATATGCTTCGCATCTGACCGGGGTTAACCAAGTTAAGCCTCAGGCATTTTTTTTCTCGTGTGTTCCATTGACAGCGTTGTAGTGAGTATTAGTACTGCATCAGGATAAGGGAGAGGTATGTCGGGTTTAACGCCGGGTATTTGCGGATGAGCTAAGAGAGAGCGAGCATAGTGGGGGGCTCTGGAATAATTCCGGTCACCTGACCTCGCAAAACATCTTGATACTGTGCGTAGCTATAAAACTTCCTGAACTCAGCTTGGTACATGCAGCATCTGTGAGGTAACGACGCTCCTCTGCAGAGCGAACAACTTTCCTTTGTCATATCCTGGCTTACAGTCAACGGCAGAAGATTTCGCCGTTTACCTCCCATATTCGCAGGACCAAGTTATAATACTGCACAGTGTGCGCCTCTCACGCATTCCGTTCCGTCTAAGCAGCGTCCACCTCGTAGGTTCGCTTGTCGTCTGCGTTGCCCCTGCTGTGATCAAGGGTGCAGTCCGACCCAGTAACGACACGGGCGGAGCGCAGATAACCCAGCATGAAGCGAGATCAGCGGGCTGCTTCCTTCATTGAAATTTTGTTTTGCGGAGCTGCTTGCAAAGTACGCAATATCAGTAGCAAATGAAACGCGAGAAAAGGAACCAGAATGCGAACACTCAAAACGAGACAAAAACGAACTAGGGCTGGAGGAGAAATGAAAGCGAGGTTTTTTAATTCGTCTAAAGGACAGTCGTCACCAGCCGCCACCTCCAGAATCTGCAATCACAGATGGTGATGGCAAGAAACCGACGCGTCGTGAAACTGCCCAGTCGCCTGGACCTGTAGCCCAAGCAACTCTTGAGCGGGAGGACTGGCAGATGGCGCCACATGCGCGCGCAGCTGGAGTGCACATAAAATTCGATCGACGCCGATATGCCGAAGACGTATGTCGAGATGGCTGTGATGTTATGTCTCGCTTGTCGCCTTGTCCTAGCAGCGCCTTGTCCTAGCAGCACGGACGCGATAACGCCTTAATGCAATTCGCGAGACATTCTATAAAGGGCATTTTATTTCTTCCAATTTTTCCCTGTAAACGGAGAAAAAACCAGTCACACAAGACGGCGGACAAGAAGAGTGTACACACCACAACGACCACAAAAAACCAGTCGTCTTGTGTGACTGGTTTTTTCTCCCTTTACAATGTACCAACTGGCCCGCATTTCAACCCTTCTGCAATTTTTCCCTCTTCAGCTGTTTTTTAATTTCTTATCCGCGGCTTTTTCGCCCTAGGTCACCCGCTCTTAAAATTTGTTGCTGCACCAGCATAAGCTACCTTTGGCAGCATTGTCTCTTGCACACGCGCCAGAACTCGCAGCAGAAGGCAAAGAAGATTTCGTCGTGGGGCGCGTGCCGCACCCGCTTTCCAGTTAGAGCTGTTCGATTCAGAACAAAGACCTTTTCGTAAAAGAGACGTAGAGACGCCACGGAGCACGCATATGTCGCTGTTCCTTCAACGCATGGCCCGCAGCATAGGTGCGGCGGAGGAGGTTCCTGCTTGCCTCTTGGATGTCTGGCCGGCTCTACACAAGACGCGGGCTTCTACAACGGCATGGTTGGCCACAGCAAGACCAGCTGGCCGTCTTCACGTTGGCAGCCCCCGGTCTCCGAGTCCCCGCAAAGACGTTCATTGCTCCAGTTCCGCGGCTGCACTCACGGGGCTCTCGTCTCTGGTTGCCGGAAGTTGCAAGGATCACGCATGCCGCGGGAAGCACCTGCACCTGGTAGCATCCAGCCCGGCAGAACCGCTAGCCGACTTCCCAGCGACCACCACGGTGATGTATTTTCGATGCTGCTTTGATAAGTACCCGCTAATAAATAACTTGGCCGAGGCAGCTGTACACACCTACTACGTGTCAATACGCCGCGTTTCTGCCAGCTGCAGTGCCTTAGTGGCTTTGGCGTTCTGCTGCTGATCCTCTAGCCACGGTTTCGATGTCGGCGGCGCCGGACGTATTTCGGATGCCGCGAACTGCAAAAACATCTGCGCGATGCGAAAGCCCGTTAAAGAATTGCAGGTAATCTAAATAAACCCGGAGGTATCATGAATAGTGGGTCCCTCACTGCCCATGTGTCGCTTTGGAAAGTTAAATTTCACGTACCAAACCGCATTTCTGAACATGTGAAAGTTTGCAACCTAGCCCAATACGGCGCTGCTAGGTTGCACGTTTTCCTTTCCGCCAGCAGTGATATAAAAAGAACATCCTTGTGTGAAGGCCATCATACGAAGCACTACGGACTGCGTGACTACTAACGTAAGGCTTCCACCTGATTGACAAGTACATGCTGTTTTTATAACAGAAAATATCGTCGACAAACACAGGCAAGCGGTCATAGAGATACGAAATTTTTCCGGGACACGGTCCTTTTCTCTTCTGTTCAGAGCACCCCGTTGAAACATGTGTTGTACAGTTTTCAGTGCATGCATCGCGTGTTAACCTTTTTCTTGCAGCCAACGACCACTGCCTGGCCCACACACTCTTCTGGAGGCAAAAAATCCCTTTTGGGCTTCACGCATCTCCCTATGGGCGGCGGTGGCTCTGCTGATGCCGACGTCGTCTGGGCCGATCGCCACCGCCAAACACTGGGTGGCTGCGCAGCAGCCTTGGGGCGTCTTTCGCCGAATGCTTCCAGGCTGGGCTCTTTCCGTCTGCTGCTGCGGTCTGGCCGGTTTGAATGCGTGAGTAACGTTGCAGGGGCGGCTACGTTCTGCGTCTGCTTTAAACCGATGAATTCACACACCTCATTACGTACAGTTATAAGCAATACGAAATAGCACAGGCATGGTGCCGGTCGCCGCGAGGGAAACTGGCGAAACCTTCAACATTCGCCACCTCAACGAAGCAGGGCGGCTGAGCGTCCTACAGGAGCCTTCAGCTCACGTGCGCATTTGCAAATGCAGCTGGCTGAGACACGAGGCTGGAAAGTCCAGGAGGTTATATACAAATTGATCTCCGACATTTCCTTCAGTATTTCTTACGGCTTTACACGCGATTTGAAGTGTTAACCTTTTTCTTGCAGCCAACGACCACTGCCTGGCCCACACACTCTTCTGGAGGCAAAAAATCCCTTTTGGGCTTCACGCATCTCCCTATGGGCGGCGGTGGCTCTGCTGATGCCGACGTCGTCGGAAACAGACCAAGGTGGTGACATTGACGTACCGATTCGGGGCCACCAGCTCTCAGCTACTTGATGAAGATCAGATCAAAACAGTGGCAAACATGAGAGTGCTTCATGGCTTCGAGGCACTCCGGCAAGCAGCCAAGAGGTCATTTGCAAAGGCTGGAGGCAAGAGGCAGCCGTGCAAAGAGCTGCAGCCGTTTCTTGGACCATTCGAAGATGAAGGCCAAATAGATGCCCTACCAGTGTCGGGAAGCCTGGCTGAAGAGGTCTTCTTGAAGACTGTTTCGCAGGCAGCTGTGGCCGTCATTGTGAGCGCCGGGGGCGCAGCAACACTCCTCCAGGCGTCCACCTCTGCCTGCTCGTTTGCACCTCTTCGACGCTTTTGTAGTGCATATATGCGGGGCAATCTCCCATAGTTCCTATGTAACCTTATGGGTGCGATCAGGTTGATGGTGTGGAGTAATTATTCCCTAACTGAAATCTGCGCTATGTTGGGGGTTGCCCCCAAATACACTGTGTTCGCGCTGTTCCCGTTTCGGTTTGTCGTTCAATTCGGTCGCGTCCTACCATACCTGCTAGCCGTCTTTATTACGTACGTTAGCAGAGCGGCTACCCTGGACAGGCGGTGATCCCGCACTCAATCCCCCAAACCAGGAAAAAATTACCTTCAACTGCGAAGCTGCTGAGAAGGCTGGGTTGCGTTCCGTTGTAATCATATGGCTGCGCTTGGGTGGTTGTCAACGCCGAATTACTCCCTTAGTGGTCACGTTCTCTTTTGCACCCTAGATTACCTAGTCAAGCATGCTGTTATCTATGATAGGAGAATGAGTTCCAGGCAAGCAAATGGATTTATTAAAATGAATAAGGATTAAAATTTCGCTTTTTCACAGCCGTCTTAATGCATCGTCAACACCTATGCATGTTGCAGTCAGCTAGGAGAAAACAGAATACACTGCAGACAATTTGTTTCAGAAGAAACGAGGATAAAGAACCGAAAATTCAGGAATTTTCTCCATATATATACCCCGACATCTTTTCTCTGACTGTAAATGGATGACGTTGGAAATCGCCTCTCATTTCATTTGAAGAGATGTAAGCTACACTAAACCGAGACAACTATATAGCTCAGAAACCTGCGCATTCCCAAGATGGTGCAGCACACAGCCTAGTCGCTACGCCGCCGCGGTGGCTTAGTGGTTATGGTGCTCGGCTGCTGACCCCAAAGACGCGGGTTTGATCCCAGCCGCGGCGGTTGAATTTCTTTGGAGGAGAAATTCTAGAGGCCCGTGTACTGGGCGATGTCAGTGCACGTTAAAGAACCCCAGGTGGTCGAAATTTCCGGAGCCCTCCACTACAGCGTCTCTCATAGCCTTAGTCGCTTTGGGACGTTAAACCTCATAAACCGACCAACCTAGTCGCTACCTATTAAGAAACCAGCCTATTTACGAGCCTTAAGTGCTACTATTTCTTATCTAACGTGCGTCTGCGACAGAGGGTGTGACTAAGAACGGAAACGTCTTTCACAACAGTTAATACTTCTTGCCTTTCTGTCGTGCTAGTGCGCTGTAAAATAGAGACAACAATTTCACCAAGTATTTGTATAGGATAGTTGTGCAATCACTGCAGCTCCGTACGAATTGTTGCATTAGTGGAAATAACTGGTTTGGTTTCGTTTATGGGGTCCCAAAGCGACTCAGGCTATAAGAGACGCCGTAGTGAAGGGCTCCGGAAATTTCGACTACCTGGGGTTCTTTCACGTGCACAGACATCGCACAATACACGGGCCTCTAGAATTTCGCCTCCATCGAAGTTCGACCGCCGGGGCCGGGATCGAACCCGCGTATTTCGGGTCAGCACCCGAGCGCCGTAACCACTGAGCCACCGCCGCGGGTCCTTCTTTATTTCATCCTCCCATTTGCCTCCCCTTAACTTAACCTTATAATTTCAGGTTTGCGCCAAGCAATTTTAGCACCTCTCCCAGAATATTTACGCGTTGCAGCTAAAAGACGAACATCATTCGAAGAAGCCGCCACATCCTTCCGCCGTTGCAATGCCAATGCCGCTGCACTGCACTCTCAGTGACTCCTTTTTAAGCCAGCGCCTACAGCGGCTCCATGATCACCAGCACCACGAACGGCGCGCTCTATGACGCGTCCATACCTGACAGGCATCCTGCTGACCATGAGAAATGCAAAGCGCCGCCTCACGACGAAACAGAGAACGTTGCAAATATTGTCGTCGTCCGCTTTCCGTCACAAGTAGCCACTGAGATTCCACTCTCCCCCACACTTGCAGAGCAGGCGCGAAGACTAGCCCATGGGGGGGGAGTAGGAAAGGAGGATAGAAAAGGCGCCTGGACAGTCGGATGGGCCGTACTCGGTAGGCATTGTAAAAATAGAGGAGGCGCTGCTTCTACAGCACAAGACGCATATAACAATGCTCATATAATGCTGATCTGCAAGAAGGAAATCGGACATGAAAAATTATATCACAACGAGCTCCAATTTTCTGGCGTAATCGTTCCTAAAGTTAAGAACAATAAAGACATTCCATCAATGAGGGGAAGACGAAAAGGTTCTCTTACTTAGGCAACGGACCCGACAATGCCAGAAGGGAATTCGACTGAGATGTACATTGTGATCACCTTATGCAGGAGGCCGAACCCGTAACTGGGAAATGAAAGCTAAGCGGAAAGCACTCCCTCCCTTCGAGTAAGCGAGAGTGCCCTTCAGAGCTATTACAGGCAAGGATACACGGAGCGCCCAACCTGCTGAGGAGTCAGCTCTTCAGGTCGAGTGCTGGAGGGAGCTAAGGTTTGGCGTAAGCCTCGCGGCTTGGGTGCTGTATTGAAGAAGGAACAACCATTCGCGGCGTTGATTCAAGCTGCAGAAAACAAACATTATTGAATATAAAGAAGCCCTGCTTCGCCTAAATTACGTAAACAACCAGTGCTTCTACTGATAGCCGGGCGCACTTCTGCGCCTTTAGCGAACACGCAGCTTCATTACCTCGCTATACTTTCTCATTCATAAGCCGCACATAGAAGTAACTGATGCACGCAGATTGAAGTCCTTGCAACGATCAACAAAGCTGACACCGCGTGAATCCACTAACAAATAGACGTGGTGTGAAAGCGGTAACCCGTTTCTAGAGGTAAAATGGCGTAGATTAAGCGTCTGTTTAATAAGCTTTTCACATGAAGTAAGTGATTCATTGCGGTGATACATGGGTTTTTGGTTTTTCCAGTCTCGTGAATGAGATCGCTGTACTGTTTTCTTTTAATTTTTTTTTCGATCTCGAGATTCCTCTATAGGTCAAGCACGTATACATATTTTGTGGATGTTCCTGGACATGCCACCTATTGTCAGCATTGTTTCTTGCCCACGCGCCAGAGAGGACAGGGAGTAGAAGGCAAAGAAGAATACCTCGTGGTGTTCGTTGCATGCGCTCTCCTATTCCGGTTGTTCGATTCATACAAAAAAAACCTTTCGTCAATGAGACGTAGTCATATTGTACTCATGGGCCACCGGCCGTTCGTTCAAGCCATGAATCGCGAACCCGGCACCGCTGAACAAGCTCATCATTGCAACGGGAATGGCTGGGCCTCGCTGAACACGGAGCCGGACACTGCAAAGGCAGGGGTGGTCACACAACGACCAGCGCGGTAACTTGATCTCAGCGGTGGGCCTTCTCCGAGCTCGTCCAGCGCCTTTCCTGTGTCCGTTTACACATCTGCAAACAACGGGCACAAAGCGCTGGTGACTGCAGGCACCACCCTGCTCCAGAACAAGTACCGCGGATGTCGCGAGTTGTCCTGATTTTGGGAATGTACCCGTCCCTGCATAGGTCTCTGACTTTGGGAGTGTACCCATCCCTGCATAGGCAATAGTCGACAACCCGCCCACCGCCACGGCGTTTTTTTTCCCATAACCTTGTTCACAGACTTTAGCGTATATATGCCGTCACCTATAGTGGTGAGCCGTGAATAGACTGCGTATTCGCTTCGCTTCGGTTGCACATTTGCCCTTGAAACAATAGTCCTATATAAAAATGCCGGCCGAGCGCGAACACAATTGCCCGAAACTCTACTACTTGAGTCCCCATTATTTAATATTGCAATTCACCAACCGGTCCCCTTTTCGTAAAGAGCATCCCGTTGCGGCTCGCTCACACTTTGAATTCGACGTGAAAAGCAAGCAAATTCTTTTCGCTGCGGCGAAGTTTCGAAGGTAAAACCTGCATGAAAGGCCTATTACTACGGAACAGTTGCTGTCGGCGAAAAAGCTCGTTGCATGCCGCTAATAAATATGAATCTGAGAACGAGGCTACAGTGGATCGTTTTCACAGTAACTATCTACATGACACCGCATTCACACAGGCGTCGCCGGCGCACTGAATGTGAGCGCCGCACGATTTGGCGTTGCGATCTTCGCTCGTTCTTGACCCCGAGCGGCCATGTGTTGGCGTTGCATTAGTCGGTTCACTGCAGAGTTTCCAATGCGGGTATTATCTTATCTTTCAAGGCGATAGCGTTAAACTTTTCGTCATGCAGAAAATACGGCGACGTCATCGTCGCCGCCATACATGTTGTGGGCAATAATTCGGCGGAGAAGAAACCTACGTTGTCTACCTTGGTAACGTGATTTCGTAGCGCCATCACAATCTGCACACCGGGTTGTGAGAACACTGTACACCGTAGCAGGCGACAGTTAAATTAATGATCGGCCGCGAGAAGTTGCTCTGGACGAGCAGCCTGGGTCGCACAGGCCCCACCAGTGGCAGCACCTGCCATCGCAGGGCATTGAAGCATCGCTTAACTGCTGCACTATTCCGCCAAGAGTGATTTGGGGACTCGCAGTGATCTTTGAGTGTAAAGTAGAGAATGCAGTTCCCCATAAACAATTCCGCATTTATGTCATTAAGGCGGATCTGAGGTGTTTCCACCAATTTTTCAAAATTTTAGCTCGAAAGCACTTCTTCAGACGTACCCACCTCGAGCAAGAATCTTGTGTTGTGCGATCAAATTAACTTGGGTAAGCTCGGGAAATATCGGTGGAGCGCCTCGCCAGCTGTGGCCAATGGAAGGAGCGCGTGGCACCAGCTGCTTCTAGAGTGGAGAGAAGACGATGAATATCAAGAAACGCGGTTGTGTGTACAGCCGCCCTGATTTTTAATAATATAGCGCGAGCGGCGACACAACTGCTGGTCACCGCCTTATATAGGCGATAAGCGTGCAACAAGGCGAGAGTTCGCGCACGCGCACGAAGGCAGAGCGCCGTCTGCTACGCTGTTCCGAGAACGAGGACACACGCTCTGCCGCAATATCAGTTCGCGAGATGCCGCCAAGGTGTAGAGCGCATGCGCATGATTAATATCTGGGACTGCATGAGACGTGATTTTGTTCTCTCTCTTTTTTTTACCTATTACTGGAGTCCAGCCTGGCGATGAAAAGTTATGATAAGAAAAATTAAAAGGAAAGAAATTCCCACGTATTAATCATGCGCATGCGTTCTATGGCTTGGCGGGATCTTGCTAACTGATATTGTGGCAGCGTCCTCGTGCTCGGAACAGCGTAGCAGACGACGCTCTGCCTTCGTGCGCGCGCGCGAACTCTCACCTCGTGGCGCGCTTATCGCCATTATAAGGCGCTGACCAGCAGTTCGGTCGACGATCGCGCTATAATATTAAAAATCAGGGTGGCTGTACATGCTGGTACCAGACAGATAGAGCAGATTTAGAATGAACGTATGCTCTCGCATGTCTACTAGGCTTAACTACGTTAAAGGTTACCTGAAAAGGGTCTTTGATGTTGGCTATAAAATGCTTGCATTATGTACAATACAGGCTACCGAACATTCATGCCGCATACATAACCTCAAAGGCGAGCCGATAATCTATGATACATTAATAATAACTTCAGCTGCCGTGCCTCGCGGCTACCAGCGGTTTCTGGTTTTTGCCCCAAGCCACACGCAACGCGTCATGCAGCGCTCGTTACGTCAGCAGCGGACTGCTGTGATTTGTCGCCATGCCAAATTCACGCAACCGCCGGAGGGGCTGAGTCAGTGGGGCCGGCGGAGGAGCGCCGTCATTTTAGAGCGCAAAAACAGACCAGAGTCGATGCAAAGGGGCGAAGATCCAGCAATGCATATTGACTACAGATAGCCCAGCTTCCACGAAACTAATTTAAAAAATTCTTCTTGGAGGATATTTGTGAAGGGCTTCATTTAACTTCCTAGGCATCCAGGTACGTTCTTGCACCCCCCCCCCCCCCTTAAGAACGCATGTAAAACCGTACCACTTTTTTTTGTTGCAGCCAGGGACCAAGCTCTGTCCTGGCTTTTTGTCAGGGGCCTTTTGACCCTCCCAGTGGCCTGTGACAGCGAGCCACCATCATCACCGCTACTTTGGTGCCCTGTGCCGGCACTGAGGGCGCTTCTGGCCACGCTGCTCTCCGTGCTGGCTTTTTCTGGATTGCTGCAGCGATACTCTGCGCTGCTATTAGGTGAGTAAAGGTCCATATTCGCCTTTGTTCTGGCGGCCACATTTAACAGGGGCTTGCATGCAGGTCGTCACGAAAATATGCAACAATACGAAAAGGAGCATGCACGCTGCTGTTCTCGTTCAGAATCATGGCGATATCTTCGCGTTCAGCTAGAGCAGCTTAATAACAAAAGGGAAGAGCTGAAGAGCAAGAGAAGGCGTGCAACATGGACTAATATAACCATAAACATGCCATTTTCATTCTTGTACTAACCAAGTGTATACAGTCAGAACTTGTGATACATCAAGGGACCTATAGGTAGCCACCACAAATAAGCTTTCTTCTGTGTGTAATCCGTGTCAAGTGAAAACTGAGGGATCAGAAGTACTGAAATCGCGTTCCATGTATCGATTAGGTGACGTCCTTTTCCCAACAGGTGGACTCCCACGAATGCTGCAACGACATACCAATGTTGCAATATTCAGTCCTTAGCATACATAGAAATCAAAGGGCGCTTTTCTGTAGGTCATCAGCTATCCAGTGCAGATGTTTGAGCGGTGCTCTGAGTAGGCCGTGGAGCTACAGCCAGCTTTTTCCGTTCGTCATGAACACAACAACGGAAGAAATGAAAGGTCCCGAAAGCCGTTTCTTATCGTCCTTTCTCTTCATTGATTTGCGTCTTCCCGTTCGATGTCTTTATTCTTACCGAAAGGACCGACTAGGTTCCGCAACACCTGCCGTAGACACTTATCTTAGGACTGCGCATTTTTTCCGAGATTTGTATTGGGGCCAAACATTACACGAAAAAGCACCATTCTTCTTCTGAGCTGTTCAGACTACATTCAAACCCACACTTATGTACTCCAATTGCGAGACGACCACTTTATAAGACTAGGCACCCTCTCTAGAGAAATTCTGAAACATATGGCGACCAGTGGGAATAGAGCGCGTGATAAAAAAATTGGCTGTGGATTGACCAATTACATTCCCGAGTGGAATTCCGGAAGCAACGGCGCGGCAGTCGCAGTGGCGGCGGCGCCTCTGAGTCACCCGTGTAGCGGAGGAGTCGGCGGTGGACCCAGCGCCGCAGCTGTGCGCCGTGTGACGTCACTCCTCCTGGAGAATGCACTGCTGGCGCAACAGCAACATAGGGGAATGGAGGAAGGTAGGAGTGAAAGGAAAAGGTACTGTAGTGGAGGTCTCCTTAGTAATTTCGAGGATCTTTAACTTGCACTGACACCGCACAGCCCCCGGGCGCCTTTCGCGTTCCGCCTCCATCCAAACTAGGCTGACGCGGTTGGGTTCGGACCCGGGTTCTCCGGCTGGGTAGACGAGCGCCTTAACCACTGAGACACCGCGGCGGGTCCGTTACTGCGGTTTTTATAATACAACATTTTGGGCGAGTTGGTTACCTACATTCATTATTACAGCGCAAGGACGGCACAGAAGAAGGGGACACAACAGCGCTGAAGGCCCAAGACATCAAGCGGCCCGCGCACGTCCGGCGCTAATACCACAGCACCCGTCTTTACGAGCCCGAACAGGCGACGCCGCCTTTGATGGGCAAAGCGCCCGGAGCCGGCCGGCAGCCCAAGACGGATAGTCCGCTTCCTCAAAAGGGTCAATGCAAAGAGCCCGCCGGGAACAACTGACGCATCAGCCCTTCAGACGACGCCTGCGCAAGGGGTCAACAGCTGCCTGCCAGAGGCGGTTGTCATTCGGCCGGTCGCAACCGAAATCGCTCCAACCGTCAATCTAACGGCCACAATCAGTGGAATAAGGACAGGGCGAGACCAGACAATCCGGACGGTGGAAATCGCGGCGGGGGTGTGGCCGCTCACCGCAATCCGGGCACTTACGGCTGCCCAAAGGCGACCGGAGCTTCCAGACTGACAAGCCCAGCCGACACAAAAGCAGCGACGCCTCCGCCGCCTCCGCCACACTCTCGAGGACGTCACTACAACAACAAGCAGAATGCAGGAGGCGGACAAACGCAGGCACGGAGGCAGTTGTCTAACACCAGGCCGGGTAATCAACCGGTAACCCCTCGAGCCGCAGCAGCGACTGCTGCCCCTAGGGCGGCAACAGCCTGCAACACCAACAGGTCTCCGACGCATAAGAATAAGGGCCCGGCCACTGGGGATCCTCCGTGCCCATCGCGAAGGTCCCGCCGACAGCAACACCAACAGAAGCAGCGGTCTGACAACAACCATCCTCGCAACAGCCGGGTTAAAGCTCTGGCGGCGCACACGTCTCTGCGGCAGGCCTCCCGCCATTTTCAGCGTTCTGCACGCGGGGGTGCGGCCGACGCTTCGCCACACCCCCGCGTGCAGAACGCTGAAAATGGCGGGAGGCCTGCCGCAGAGACGTGTGCGCCGCGTGAGGGACATGGGTCGCGACGGCGCTCCATGTCCCTCAATGTGCTTTGGGAGAAAACCAACCTGACCATTTTTCGCCGGCGGACGTCGCAGCGAACGCGGTGCATGTTTGCACACTCCCAAGGCCGCCTGACTGCCTGACTGGAGCCATTCGTTTCATCTGCATCAGCTGGCAACCAGGGTATATGCTGCCGCTTCAGATGTGACGGGAGTTTGGTTCAGATCGGTGTCACTTCATTTTAAGTTTATCGCTGTGCCCACAGACTCGTATAGCGCACTGACAATTTTCCACGAACTGTCGTTGTGTGAAACATGACAGAAAGCTATTTTACTGCGGACGGAGCAAAAGGTTGAGCAGGCGAGGATGAAATTGAAGGCACTGACTGTCCGAGCGCGTCGGGTTTGCTGGCTTAGAATGACAGCTCTCCTGTACATACCTGAGGTGTTTAATGCACATACCTGACTATATCGATGTCCTCCCTATTTCGGAGCTGTTGTGTCCCCTCATTGTTCTGTGCCGTCTTTGCGCTGTAATAAAGAATGTAGGTTTTTCATATTTTTGCAAATATTCGTGTTAAACTGGACAGTCCTAACACAATGTCTTAACTGTGCCCAATTGCCCGCATTCTTTTCGAATAGTGCTTTGCGCGAGATTTACATGGTTGTTCGCGCTCGCCAGTTCTGTCCTAGCCTGCATTCGACCTGCAACTTCGCTCCCATGGGCATTGCGCAAATTAGTCTAACCTTCATTTTATTCCGAGGGTATTCTGATTTAGTAAACCGGTACCATTTAGGATTAGGCTTACAAGTCGGGGACGCTAGTTTGGAAATACCTTCCCCGGAGGCTTCAATGCGATAAACGCCACATTTAGCGACACCTTGCCTCCACTGCGCGGCCATGTCGCATCACCAGCAGTGCCGACAGGCGGCGCCTGGCTGAAGGGAAGCGTAGCGCTCGCTTGTTCCCACATGTGTCTTGCTTTTGCGCTTTGATGGATTTAACGTTTTTATCCTTTCTTGTGCCAACGCATGGCTTGTCTTTGGCATTTCAGTCTAATGACATGATAGCGAAACCACCCAGTGCTTGCAGTTGCATTTCGAACAGAGCGATGCGTCTTCGGCATGGTTGTACAGCGTGTCACGGGCAGCTGTCGCGGATCCGGTAGCTCCCCGAAGATCGTGCCACGCGAGGAAAAGCTTACACACGTGAAACGAAGTTACTTTCAATCGAATTATTTTTTTTGGCTCTTAAATTGGGGACGTGGTCTTTAAAACAGCTCTCAAACACCTTCCAAGGAGAGCACATCAAGTAGCACAATCAGTGCATTGTACTCTCATAAAATCCTGAGCCCCCCGCCTCCACCCAAAAATGACAACTGTGGCAGCCCGCAATGTGAAAATGAGAAATTACTGACGCCTCCTCGGCCCTCGCCGCCTCTTTTTGCCTCTCGCTACAATCTTCTTATCGTTTGATAATTAATTTAACTATTTTATTAGCGTAGTTATCTTAAACTTTATTTAAGGATCGATTCAGTTACTCTAGTTATACCTTGTTTTATCTTAATCAATGATTTCAATTTTTCAAATTTGATACCGTGGTTGCTTTCCCGTTCACTTTCTATATTCCCGTCCAGCTTATTTAAAAATCCACGGTTTTTTTGATAATTGACTGAATAATCTATGTCAATAAAACTTTTTTGTTCGATTAACTATCACTGATGAAATACATTTCAAAATCATTTGAATTTTTTTTTTCGTTCTATTCCCTCTTTTTCCACTGTTATGGCTGTCCAGGGCGGTTTTACAGTCCACTCACTATATCGATGTCCCCCTTATTTCGGCGCTTTTTCCACATTTTTATCTCTAATGAACTAATCATCCTATCGACATATTTTTTTTTTCCGATCATCACAACTGCTGGGGACACTTTTTGCAGGCACAGTTTCCGGACACGTTTTTGTGAAACGGCCACGCCGACATACCCTCGAAATTCCTTCGCATTAATAATACAATTCTACACGTTATCGAGTTTCCGAGCTCTTCCCGGCGACTTTTTCATGCCCGCTTCCTCCTACGTCGCTCGAACCTGCGTAATCAATTTGAGAGGTGGCTATTGGTGAGATTCTTTCAGACGTTAACCAGCTACCACGGCTGCGACCAATAAACCGCGTAATTCCTGCGGGTCAGGAAGCTTCGCTCAGGCAGGTTGGCGTGGCGTAAGAGCGCCGACCTGCCTACGTGCAAAAAGTGACTGTAGGTTTTCACAAAAGATTTTAACTACAGAAAAGTCAGCTTCTATAAACCGAAGTAAAAATTCTTGCTGGTCAATATTCGTGAAGCGGTGGGCTTTAACAAGGCTGCATACTGCAACTTCATTATGCCATTTTACGAGCTTCAGCTCTTACGCAGGTGTATACAGGGTGTTTCAGTGAACACTCTAAAATTTTCAGGAATACCCATTTTGAGGCGGAAATATGGCAGTGTTGGCGGACACCACAAAGCAGTGCTTGGTTTAAAGTTGTAAGCTGGTTATCTAATTTTCAATAATTAATTTTTAAACTACGAGAGTTAGGCACCTAGTTGCAATTAGAGATTTGTAGCCTGTCGTTAGTAGCACCCATATTAGTTTTCAGAATTTTGAAAATGCGATTACCCTAGGCACGGTGGCTCGACAAATTCTGGCTGCATGCTGCGAATATAGATGCGCTTACGAAAGCATGGAAGCAAAGGAACCGCTCCAGTGCACGAAACTAGATGAAAACGCGAACATTTGTTGCGCGACAGCGCCAAGGATAATCGTGTTTTCGAAATTCTGGAAAATGCTATGGCAATTACTGTCGGCAGGCTATATATATTTGATTTCAACTAGGCACCTAACTTCATTAGTTAAAAGATATTTATTAAAAAATAGTTAACCAGCTTAGTGCTTCAAATGGTTCGATGGATTTTTGGTGTCCGGAAAATCTATAATACTACACCGAAAAAGCCATAATTTTGCCCCAAAATGCCTATATCTGAATATGGGCCTATTTTTGCCTCTTTTTGAAGAAAGGCATTCTGGTGTCAGCGAACACTGGTACCAATATGCGGCAAAAGCCATATTTTTTCCCCAAAGAAGCCTATGGCTGAATAGATTTTTGAAAATGTACACACTGAAACACCGGTACATGGTCAAAGCCAAGAGCACCGTAATGCTTCCTGTGGGATATGAAATTTCAGTTGCCGAGACTTATGGGAGAGAGAGAGAGAGAGAGAGAGGGAAAGGCAGGGATGACCGAGACTTATGGAATGGAGGAAAAAGGAAGGAGGTCAGGGCTTTTCAGCAAAGCAGAGAGATCTCTAATATATATGTTTTTTAATCTTCAAAGAGGTAACTGGGATACCGATGTAAAGTCATATTCACTGCAATTTACGGCTGAGAGATTCGGTGTGGTTCTGCCTACGGGCTCTTCCATAGTTTGCAATAGAAATGTTCGCGGAAACACGTTCCTATTGATATGTTGCAGTGACGGCAGTCCACCGGTCAGGAAGACAGCAACAAGACTTGCCAATGAAGGTCCTTATTTGGGCTGACTTGCCCCCGAAAAATAACTAAAGCAACAAAAGTGCACGTCAGTCGTCGAACTACAAATGCCCGCCGCACGCTGCATCGCTGAATATAAAACCGGCAAAGAAACTTCAAGATAACAGGTCAAAATTTATGTCAGTAACGTGGAAAAATGTAGACGCAGTTCTTCATCGCTGCCATCAATCGAGATTAGACAGGTCGCTTCTTGCCTCACGAACAAAAATTCAGGGGACACTTTGACTGTCTAAAGTGCGTAGAGGCGAAAGCGTTTTCCGCACCACTTTGACTGCTTCTGTGGCACTGGTGGCGTCACATGTAAATGAGTATCAATTAATAAGTGTTGACAAGTAAGTAATTAATGATTAATTACTTATTAATGCCTGAATATTAATTAACTGCTAATTAATCACGCTTAAGCTTCGCCTTTAGGAGTGGAACGCGACAGCGTGTTGTAGCGCTGCCAGGTAGTCCATGGAACGCCACCTCCCGTTCGGCGCGATGCCTTGAACTTTTAACGCAACGCTTTTTGAGGAAAGAAATGGCGCAGTAATTCTCTGTCATCTCGGTGGACACCTGAACTGTACCGTAGAGGAAGGGATGAAGTGGGAGTGAAAGAAGAAAGACACAGATGGCCCGTAATGAAGAATATGAATATTGTATTTGAGGAAAGGAAATTACGCAGTAACTGTCTCACATATCTCGGTGGGCACCCGTCAAAATTCAGGGGGTGGTGGGGGGGTGCACTTTTTGACTTAAAGTGCGGTCGCTGATGTGTGGTTAAGATTTTAAGCTTCGCCTCTAAGAATGGAACGCGACAGCGTCCTGCAACGCTGCCAGGGAGTCCATAGAAGACCATCGCCCATTCGGTTCTACGCCTCGCTCGTCGGTAAATTGGTTTTCGAGGAAAGGAAATGTATCTGTTTCTCATATCTCGGTGGACACACAAACCTCGCCGGAAGGGAAGGGAGGATGATGGGAATGAGTGAGGACACCGTATACTCTTGACGCGCCTTTGTTCTTTCCAAACAATCGAGCTGGCATGGCGGAGTGGATAGCATGCTCGTCTCGCACTCCGAAGACCGGGGTTCGATTCCCGAGCTCGACCAATTTCCTACTCGGTTTTATTTATTTATATGGCTTGACTAGAACAGTTAATGGAGCTAATTGGTTAACTAAGCACTTAACTAAGCTCAGTCCCACTTACTTGCAGCATCACTATATGATCCCTTCAGTTGGTTGCATGGTTACTAACGAAAGTACAATTGGCCGCGTTTGAAATTCGCGCACTGTGACGTCACGACCGTTTCGACCAATTGAAAAGCGTGACATTTCTGTCGATAACTGCGGCTTACAACGATGAGGCATTAAAGGCTTTTCGCCTTAAAAATGATAACGGCCCGCTCCTGCGGCCTTGAGCGCGAACGAACGGACGCTACGATGATACCTGGCACTATGAAGCCTCCACTTAAATACAGTGCGACTTCGCTCACTACAGCGAAGTAAAATACCACACGGCGATGTTGCAAAACCTTTTAACAATGATTAACCGCTGCTAATCCCTGCACACCATTTCAGTCTTTTTTTTCTTCTCACTGTTCTCTCTGCTTTGCAACTTGGCTTCTAACCCAACATATTTTATAAAATCTGCATACGTTATGCGTCTTCTTTGGAGGTTTTACACAACTGCGAGGCATCGGTCTTGTTCCTACTGCATAACTAGCGGAACAGGGCGAGAACGAAAAACAAAAATTCACCTACCTAACATATCTTGGAGACACCGGTTGACCGTCAGCCTTCTTTCAGCAGCTCTTCAGTTACAGCCGCCCTCGTGTCATAAAAAGATCATCACAATGTCATCACCCATCACAGCTGATGCGTCACAGTTCACGCACGTCGACATACCTGTGGTGGTTCCTAGCGATAGCTTTTTTTTAAGATAAGAATTTATTGGGTACATATTGGTTACATAAATTCAGTATACAGGCGAGGGTCCCAAAGTCAAGCGACTGTCATAGGACCGCCGGTAGATTAATGCTAACTTGAACTTGGGCGAAGCGTCGGCCGCACCCCCGCGTGCAGAACGCTGAAAATCGCGGGAGCCCTGCCGCGGAGACGTGTCCGTCGCCAGAGCGTTAACCCGGCTGTTGCGGGGCTGGTTGTAGTCAGACCACTGCTTCTGTTGGTGTTGCTGTCGGCGGGACCTTCGCGATGGGCAGGGAGGATCGCCAGTGGCCGGGCCCTTATTCTTATGCGTCGGAGACCTGTTGGTGTTGTTGCAGGCTGTTGCCGCCCGAGGGGCAGCGGTCGCTGCTGCGGCGGGAGGGGTTACCGGTTGAGGCGTTGTTTTATTAATTTGCATGTCCCTAATACACACCACACATTTCATAAACAAAACACCATGTACAGATATTTAGCCACTGTTTCATTATAACTGCATGTCTTTATTTCCCGACCGTTCCATGAGCTTGTCGCCATATCTTTCATAAAAATGCCAAGTTATAATTTTGTTTGTTTCTGTATATATCTGTACATTTTGTTCTGTACATTTGTTTCTGGATTGTGTTGCTTCGTTGCTGTCAATGCCAGGGGGGACCAAGATTTTTTTCAAGCCGTAAAGGAACGGCTTTTCTTCTTGGCCCCTTTCACAATGTGTACGTCATGTTGTGAAAAACAAATAAAATGAATGAATGAATGAATGAATGAATGAATGAATGAATGAATGAATGACCCGGCTTGGTGTTAGAGAACTGGCTCCGGGCCTGCGTTTGTCCGCCTCCTGCATTCTGCTTGTTGTTGTAGTGACGTCCTCGAGACGGTGGCGGGGGCGCCGGAGGCGTCGCTGCTTTTGTGTCGGCTGGGCTTGTCAATCTGGAAGCTCCGGTCGCCTTTGGGCAGCCGTAAGTGCCCGGATTGCGGTGAGCGGCCACACCCCCGCCGCGATTTCCACCGTCCGGATATCCTTGTCTCGCCCTGTCCTTATTCCACTGGTTGTGGCCGTTGGATTGGCGGTTGGAGCGATTTCGGTTGCGACCGGCCGAATGACAACCGCCTCTGGCAGCTTGCTCTTGACCCCTTGCGCAGGCGTCGTCCGAAGGGCTGATGCGCCGCTTGTTCCCGGCGGGCTCTTTGCATTGGCCCTTTTGAGGAAGCGGACTATCCGCCTTGGGCTGCCGGCCGGCTCCGGGCGCTTTGCCCATCAAAGGCGGCGTCGCCTGTTCGGGCTCGTAACGACGGGTACTTTGGTATTCGCGCCGAGCGTGCGCGGGCCGCTTGGAGTCTTGGGCCTTCAGCGCTGTTGTGCCCCCTTCTTCTGTGCCGTCTTTGCGCTGTAATAATGAATGTAGGTAACCAACTCGCCCAAAATGTTGTATTATGAAAAACCGCAGTTACGGACCCGCCGCGGCGTCTCAGTGGTTAAGGCGCTGGTCTATCCGTCCGGAGAACCCGGGTCCGAACCCGACCGCGTCAGCCTAGTTTGGATGGAGGCGGAACGCGAAAGGCGCCCGGGTGCTGTGCGGTGTCAGTGCACGTTAAAGATCCTCGAAATTACTCCGGAGACCTCCACTACGGTACCTTTTTCTTTCACTCCCACCTTCCTCTATTCCCCTATGTTGTTGTTCAGGTGTCCACTGAGATATGTGAGACAGATACTGCGCCATTTCCATTCTTCAAAAATCACTTTGCCAATTCATTTTTAGTTACTGTTGATGGCTAAACCTCATCGCCATACACACGTTTACGCTTTGATGCTCTATTCGGAAAAGCTTAGACATGACCAGTGGGTGCAGCACAGTTTACTAGCAGCCTTTTGTTGCGAAAGCAACACTACGCTAAGTGTGAGCGATTTCACGGAGCCCCGGAGAGCCCCAGCTGCGCCAGCGCGAGGAGCGATTGACGTCAGAGGAGCACGGAGCCGCCGCCGACTCCCCTGCTGCGTGGGTGACTCAGAGGCGTCATCGCTGCTGCGCCAGCAGCGCATTCGCCAGGAGGAGTGACGTCACACGGCGCACAGCTGCGGCGCTGGGTCCACCGCCGACTCCTCGGCTACGCGGGTGACTCAGAGGCGCCGCCGCCACTGCGACTGCCGCGCCGTTGCTTCCGCAATTCCACTCAGGATGGCAATTGGTCAAACCACAGCGAATTTTTTTTCTCGTGCTCTATTCCCACTGGTCGCCATATGTTTCAGAATTTCTCTAGAGAGGTTGCCTAGTCTTATAAAGCGGTCGTCTCGCAATTGGACTGAATAAGTGTGGGTTTCAATGTAGTCTGAACAGCTCAGAAGAAGAATGCCGCTTTTTCATGTAATGTCTGGCCCCAATACAAATCTCGGAAAAAATGCGCAGTCCTAAGTTAAGTGTCTACGGCAGGTGTTGCGGAACATAGGCGGTCCTTTCGGTAAGAATAAAGGCATCGAACGGGAAGACGCAAATCAATAAAGAGAAAGGACGATAAGAAACGGCTTTCGGGACCTTTCATTTCTTCCGTAGTTGTGTTCATGATGAACAAAAAAAGCTGGCTGTAGCTCCACGGCGTACTCAGAGCACCGCTCAAACATCTGCACTGGATAGCTGATGACCTACAGAAAAGCGCGCTTTGATTTCTATGTATGCTAAGGACTGAATTTTGCAACATTGGTATGTCGTTGCAGCATTCGTGGGAGTCCTCTTGTTCGGAAAAGGACGTCACCTAATCGATACATGGAACGCGATTTCAGTACTTCTGATCCCTCAGTTTTCACTTGACGCGGATTACACCCAGAAGAAAGCTCATTTGTGGCGGCTATCTATAAGTCCCTCGATGTGTCACAAGTTCTGACTGTATACACTTGGTTAGTACAAGAATGAAAATGGCATGTTTATGGTTATATTAGTCCATGTTGCACGCCTTCTCTTGCTCTTCAGCTCTTCCCTTTTGCCATTAAGCTGCTCTAGCTGAACGCGAAGATATCGCCATGATTCTGAACGAAAGCAGCAGCGTGCATGCTCCTTTTGGTATTGTTGCATATTTTCGTGACGACCTGCATGCAAGCCCCAGTTAAACGTGGACGCCAGAACAAAGGCGAATATGGACCTTTATTCACCTAATAACAGCGCAGAGAATAGATGCAGCAATCCAGAAAAAGCCAGCATGGAGAGCACCGTGGCCAGAGGCGCCCTCAGTGCCGGCACAGGGCACCAAAGTAGCGGTGACGATGGTGGCTCGCTGTCACAGCCCACAGGGAGGTGCATGGAAAGAAATACAGGCGTCTTACCCCTGACAAAAGGCCAGGACAGAGCTTGGTCGCTGGCTGCAACAAAAAAAAAAAGGCAGTGCGTCGTCTGCTATGCTGTTCCGAGCACGAGGACACTGCCACAATATCAGTTAACAAGCTCCCGCCAAGCCATAGAGCGCATGCGCATGTTTAATATGTGGGAAGTTCTTTCCTTTTATTTTTTCTTATAACTTTTCATCGCCAGGCTGGCCTCCCGTAATAGGCAAAAAAAAGAGGGAGAACGTCTCATGCAGTCCCACATATTAATCATGCTCTTGCGCTCTACGGCTTGGCGGCATCTTGCGAACTGATATTGCGGCAGGGCGTGTGTCCTCGTGCTCGGAACAGCGTAGCAGACGACGCTCTGCCTTCGTGCGCGTGCGCGAACTCTCGCCTTGTTGCACGCTTATCGACATTGTAAGGCGGTGACCAGCAGTTGGGTCGCCGCTCGCGCTATATTATTAAAAATCAGGGCGGCTGTACACACAACCGCGTTTCTTGATATTCATTGTCCTCTCTCCACTCTAGAAGCAGCTGGTGCCACGCGCTCCTTCCATTGGCTACAGCTGGAGTGGCGTTCCACCGATATTTCACGCGCTTACCCAAGTTAATTTGATAGCACAATACAAGATTCTTGCTCGAGGTGGGTACGTCTGAAGGAGTGCTTTCGAGCTAAAATTTTAAAAAATTGGAGGAAACACCTCAGATCCGCATTAATCACATAAATGCGGAATTGCTTATGGGGAACTGCATTTTCTACTTTACACTCAAAGATCACTGCGAGTCCCCAAATCACTCTTGGCGGAGTAGTGCAGTGATTAAGCGATGCTTTATCAGGACTGGAAGGGACTTTATTCCATCGGTTACGGCTTGGCGTTGCGTACAGCAAACACTACCTTCACAATATCGGAAATGAAACTAACCCAAAAATTGCGTACAGTGCCACACTTCATAAAATATTGGGCATGTTTTTTGCGAGTGCCCGAACTACACTGATGAGTAGAGAACATTGGAAGCGAGGGTGAGACAACTGGACTCTCCCCCTCTCTCTGAAGAATCTATTCTAGGCGCCACGGCGGAACGTGCTGACTGGTGGTGTGTGACGAAGGCCGTGCTCAAGTTTTTATGTGTAACAGGCCTAGATACCCGTCTGTGACTCTCTGTGCACTACCTACACAGTTTACGCAGTTAACACGGTTTACTCGGTTTACGGTCTGACATACGTGAGAGTGCACAGATGTGTTTCCATGGAGCCCCTACCGTAGTATCTGGTTGGTTGGTTGGTTGGTTTATGGGGTTTAACGTCCCAAAGCGACTAAGGCTATGAGAGACGCCGTAGTGGAGGGCTCCGGAAATTTCGACCACCTCGGGTTCTTTAACGTGCACTGACATCGCACAGTACACGGGCCTCGAATTTCTCTTTTAAAGAAATTCAGCCGCCGCGGCCGGGATCGAATCCGCCTCTTTCGGGCTAGCAGCCGAGCACCATAGCCACTGAGCCACCGCGGCGGCTGCTACAGCAGTATCTGTTAATGACATGCGTCGGTATGTGTTCAAGACATGAATTTCACGTGCGTCTGCTCAACGCGATGCGAATACCAGCCAGTGTGTGTTGTGCGTGTACATCACCTATGAAACTCATTGTATTATGCCATCATCAACCTTCATTCGCCCTTTCCCTTTCCTCCTCTTCCCTTTCCCCAGTTTGGAGTAGCAGGCCAGGGCCATGTTACCACCGGCCGACCTCTATTCCTTTTCCTCTCATTAAAATTCTTTTCTCTCTCTCTCCTTTTCTTTTTAGATCTCAATGTATCAAGTGCCAAGAAAGAACTCCTTAAGAGCGTTTGCAGCTCTGACAAGCCAAATGCAATTAATAATGCAGACAATGTTAACTTTTGTAGTGGTACAAAACAACAGAGGGGTTAAGACGAGGACGACACACTAGAGTGCTAAACTCAATTTTTTCTAAAAATCTTCGATCCTTTGCAGAAATTACCGCGACAAGCTTCCTCCACGCCTAAAGGTCGACACCCCTGTCCACGGTGGTAGATAGGAGCACCGACTCCGCTCATAAGAATGTCAATATAGTCAATAAGTTTATTTTCCAGTTTCAACTGGAGGGTTTCCTGGCTAAAAGCTGCCTGGGCAGGTTGACTGGGTCCAGGAAACCCCTACAAGCAGTAGCACACAAGCGCCACAAGAAATTTACAAAACCAGTCACACATAAAGTAGTAGATTAAATACAGAAAACACTCGACACATGTATACATTGACTCGAATAATAAAAATAGAAAAAAAAGATGAGAACACTGAAAATGGTCATACATATGGTGAGGGGAAAAGTAGATTAACACTAAATTAAACGTTCAAAAATCAAGAAGTGGAGGCATGGAATGGCATATGAACAAAATATTTTCGCAGCTCAGCTTTTTTATATCCTGTTGTGTGTTGATATGTGTTTAAAACATGGGGAAGATTATGAGACAACATTTGTAATTTATAATCGGTGCGAAAACGTGGTATGTTCCATGAGTTAGTATTTCTTGTATGTATGTTAGCCCGACGCGTGTCCAAAGATGATTGGGCCGAGTAAAAGTTGGCAATTGATGCTGTGGAAAAATACATTCTTTGCAATAACTTAAAATTATATAAAAAATCAACGCGAACAATGTTATATGTTTGGAAGGCGTATTTGGTGGTAGTCATGTTATCAAGCTCAGTTTTGCTACATCAGAGAGAGCTTGTGGGGAGGGCATTTAGTACATGGCGCTTGGATTTATCCTTGGCTCTTGCACACCACTATAGCCATGCCACTGATCCGGCCGTGCCGGGATTCCCGGTGGGGACGCTTCCTTTCCTTTAGTTTGCAAATGCACGCATGCGTCGTGGCATGCATCGCGGTTGCCTGCTGCGTGGCGCAGCGTTCGCGCCATCATTTGTGTCGCCGCGTTAGTATTCTGCTTCTTCCTACTCCATAGAGCTCACTTCCCGCGTTGAAAGCTTTCACAGTGCAAACCTGTTCCGCGTTTGTTCTTTCACTTTTTTCTCGTGTGTTCCATTGACAGCGTTGTAGTGAGTATTAGTACTACATCAGGATAAGGGAGAGGTATGTCGGGTTTAACGCCGGGTATTTGCGGTGAGCTAAGAGAGAGCGAGCATAGTGGGGGGCTCTGGAATAATTCCGGTCACCTGACCTCGCACAACATCCTGATACTGTGCGTACTTATAAAACTTCCTGAACTCAGCTTGGTACATGCAGCATCTGTGAGGTAACGACGCTCCGCTGCAGAGCGAACAACTTTCCTTTGTCATATCCTGGCTTACAGTCAACGGCAGAAGATTTCGTCGTTTACCTCCCATATTCGCAGGACCAAGTTATAATACTGCACAGTGTGCGCCTCTCACACATTCCGTTCCGTCTAAGCAGCGTCCACCTCGTAGGTTCGCTTGTCGTCTGCGTTGCCCCTGCTGTGATCAAGGGTGCAGTCCGACCCCGTAACGACACGGGCGGAGCGCAGATAACCCAGCATGAAGCGAGATCAGCGGGCTGCTTCCTTCATTGAAATTTTGTTTTGCGCAGCTGCTTTCAAAGTGCGCAATATCAGTAGCAAATGAAACGCGAGAAAAGGAACCAGAATGCGAACACTCAAAACGAGACAAAAACGAACTAGGGGCTGGAGGAGAAATAAAAGCGAAGTTTTTTAATTCGTCTAAAGGACAGTCGTCACCAGCCGTCACCTCCAGAATCTGCAATCACAGATGGTGATGGCAAGAAACCGACGCGTCGTGAAACTGCCCAGTCGCCTGGACCTGTAGCCCAAGCAACTCTTGAGCGGGAGGACTGGCAGATGGCGCCACATGCGCGCGCAGCTGGAGTGCACATAAAATTCGATCGACGCCGATATGCCGAAGACGTATGTCGAGATGGCTGTGATGTTATGTCTCGCTTGTCGCCTTGTCCTAGCAGCGCCTTGTCCTAGCAGCGCGGACGCGATAACGCCTTGATGCAATTCGCGAGACATTCTATAAAGGGCATTTTATTTCTTCCAATTTTTCCCTGTAAACGGAGAAAAAACCAGTCACACAAGACGGCGGACAAGAAGAGTGTACACACCACAACGACCACAAAAAACCAGTCGTCTTGTGTGACTGGTTTTTTCTCCGTTTACAATGTACCAACTGGCCCGCATTTCAACCCTTCTGCAATTTTTCCCTCTTCAGCTGTTTTTTAATTTCTTATCCGCGGCTTTTTCGCCCTAGGTCACCCGCTCTTAAAATTTGTTGCTGCACCAGCATAAGCTACCTTTGGCAGCATTGTCTCTTGCACACGCGCCAGAACTCGCAGCAGAAGGCAAAGAAGATTTCGTCGTGGGGCGCGTGCCGCACCCGCTTTCCAGTTAGAGCTGTTCGATTCAGAACAAAGACCTTTTCGTAAAAGAGACGTAGAGACGCCACGGAGCACGCATATGTCGCTGTTCCTTCAACGCATGGCCCGCAGCATAGGTGCGGCGGAGGAGGTTCCTGCTTGCCTCTTGGATGTCTGGCCGGCTCTACACAAGACGCGGGCTTCTACAACGGCATGGTTGGCCACAGCAAGACCAGCTGGCCGTCTTCACGTTGGCAGCCCCCGGTCTCCGAGTCCCTGCAAAGACGTTCATTGCTCCAGTTCCGCGGCTGCACTCACGGGGCTCTCGTCTCTGGTTGCCGGAAGTTGCAAGGATCACGCATGCCGCGGGAAGCACCTGCACCTGGTAGCATCCAGCCCGGCAGAACCGCTAGCCGACTTCCCAGCGACCACCACGGTGATGTATTTTCGATGCTGCTTTGATAAGTACCCGCTAATAAATAACTTGGCCGAGGCAGCTGTACACACCTACTACGTGTCAATACGCCGCGTTTCTGCCAGCTGCAGTGCCTTAGTGGCTTTGGCGTTCTGCTGCTGATCCTCTAGCCACGGTTTCGATGTCGGCGGCGCCGGACGTATTTCGATGGCCGCGAACTGCAAAAACATCTGCGCGATGCGAAAGCCCGTTAAAGAATTGCAGGTAATCTAAATAAACCCGGAGGTATCATGAATAGTGGGTCCCTCACTGCCCATGTGTCGCTTTGGAAAGTTAAATTTCACGTACCAAACCGCATTTCTGAACATGTGAAAGTTTGCAACCTAGCCCAATACGGCGCTGCTAGGTTGCACGTTTTCCTTTCCGCCAGCAGTGATATAAAAAGAACATCCTTGTGTGAAGGCCATCATACGAAGCACTACGGACTGCGTGACTACTAACGTAAGGCTTCCACCTGATTGACAAGTACATGCTCTTTTTATAACAGAAAATATCGCCGACAAACACAGGCAAGCGGTCATAGAGATACGAAATTTTTCCGGGACACGGTCCTTTTCTCTTCTGTTCAGAGCACCCCGTTGAAACATGTGTTGTACAGTTTTCAGTGCATGCATCGCGTGTTAACCTTTTTCTTGCAGCCAACGACCACTGCCTGGCCCACACACTCTTCTGGAGGCAAAAAATCCCTTTTGGGCTTCACGCATCTCCCTATGGGCGGCGGTGGCTCTGCTGATGCCGACGTCGTCTGGGCCGATCGCCACCGCCAAACACTGGGTGGCTGCGCAGCAGCCTTGGGGCGTCTTTCGCCGAATGCTTCCAGGCTGGGCTCTTTCCGTCTGCTGCTGCGGTCTGGCCGGTTTGAATGCGTGAGTAACGTTGCAGGGGCGGCTACGTTCTGCGTCTGCTTTTAACCGATGAATTTACACACCTCATTACGTACAGTTAAAAGCAATACGAAATAGCACAGGCATGGTGCCGGTCGCCGCGAGGGAAACTGGCGAAACCTTCAACATTCGCCACCTCAACGAAGCAGGGCGGCTGAGCGTCCTACAGGAGCCTTCAGCTCACGTGCGCATTTGCAAATGCAGCTGGCTGAGACACGAGGCTGGAAAGTCCAGGAGGTTATATACAAATTGATCTCCGACATTTCCTTCAGTATTTCTTACGGCTTTACACGCGATTTGAAGTGTTAACCTTTTTCTTGCAGCCAACGACCACTGCCTGGCCCACACACTCTTCTGGAGGCAAAAAATCCCTTTTGGGCTTCACGCATCTCCCTATGGGCGGCGGTGGCTCTGCTGATGCCGACGTCGTCGGAAACAGACCAAGGTGGTGACATTGACGTACCGATTCGGGGCCACCAGCTCTCAGCTACTTGATGAAGATCAGATCAAAACAGTGGCAAACATGAGAGTGCTTCATGGCTTCGAGGCACTCCGGCAAGCAGCCAAGAGGTCATTTGCAAAGGCTGGAGGCAAGAGGCAGCCGTGCAAAGAGCTGCAGCCGTTTCTTGGACCATTCGAAGATGAAGGCCAAATAGATGCCCTACCAGTGTCGGGAAGCCTGGCTGAAGAGGTCTTCTTGAAGACTGTTTCGCAGGCAGCTGTGGCCGTCATTGTGAGCGCCGGGGGCGCAGCAACACTCCTCCAGGCGTCCACCTCTGCCTGCTCGTTTGCACCTCTTCGACGCTTTTGTAGTGCATATATGCGGGGCAATCTCCCAAAGTTCCTATGTAACCTTATGGGTGCGATCAGGTTGATGGTGTGGAGTAATTATTCCCTAACTGAAATCTGCGCTATGTTGGGGGTTGCCCCCAAATACACTGTGTTCGCGCTGTTCCCGTTTCGGTTTGTCGTTCAATTCGGTCGCGTCCTACCATACCTGCTAGCCGTCTTTATTACGTACGTTAGCAGAGCGGCTACCCTGGACAGGCGGTGATCCCGCACTCAATCCCCCAAACCAGGAAAAAATTACCTTCAACTGCGAAGCTGCTGAGAAGGCTGGGTTGCGTTCCGTTGTAATCATATGGCTGCGCTTGGGTGGTTGTCAACGCCGAATTACTCCCTTAGTGGTCACGTTCTCTTTTGCACCCTAGATTACCTAGTCAAGCATGCTGTTATCTATGATAGGAGAATGAGTTCCAGGCAAGCAAATGGATTTATTAAAATGAATAAGGATTAAAATTTCGCTTTTTCACAGCCGTCTTAATGCATCGTCAACACTTATGCATGTTGCAGTCAGCTAGGAGAAAACAGAATACACTGCAGACAATTTGTTTCAGAAGAAACGAGGATAAAGAACCGAAAATTCAGGAATTTTCTCCATATATATACCCCGACATCTTTTCTCTGACTGTAAATGGATGACGTTGGAAATCGCCTCTCATTTCATTTGAAGAGATGTAAGCTACACTAAACCGAGACAACTATATAGCTCAGAAACCTGCGCATTCCCAAGATGGTGCAGCACACAGCCTAGTCGCTACGCCGCCGCGGTGGCTCAGTGGTTATGGTGCTCGGCTCCTGACCCCAAAGACGCGGGTTTGATCCCAGCCGCGGCGGTTGAATTTCTTTGGAGGAGAAATTCTAGAGGCCCGTGTACTGGGCGATGTCAGTGCACGTTAAAGAACCCCAGGTGGTCGAAATTTCCGGAGCCCTCCACTACGGCGTCTCTCATAGCCTTAGTCGCTTTGGGACGTTAAACCTCATAAACCGACCAACCTAGTCGCTACCCATTAAGAAACGAGCCTATTTACGAGCCTTAAGTGCTACTATTTCTTGTCTAACGTGCGTCTGCGACAGAGGGTGTGACTAAGAACGGAAACGTCTTTCACAACAGTTAATACTTCTTGCCTTCCTGTCGTGCTAGTGTGCTGTAAAATAGAGACAACAATTTCACCAAGTATTTGTATAGGATAGTTGTGCAATCACTGCAGCTCCGTACGAATTGGTACATTAGTGGAAATAACTGGTTTGGTTTCGTTTATGGGGTCCCAAAGCGACTCAGGCTATAAGAGACACCGTAGTGAAGGGCTCCGGAAATTTCGACTACCTGGGGTTCTCTCACGTGCACAGACATCGCGCAATACACGGGCCTCTAGAATTTCGCCTCCATCGAAGTTCGACCGCCGCGGCCGGGATAGAACCCTCGTCTTTCGGGTCAGCACCCGAGCGCCGTAACCACTGAGCCACCGCCGCGGGTCCTTCTTTATTTCATCCTCCCATTTGCCTCCCCTTAACTTTACCTTATAATTTCACGTTTGCGCCAAGCAATTTTAGTACCTCTCCCAGAATATTTACGCGTTGCAGCTAAAAGACGAACATCATTCGAACAAGCCGCCACATCCTTCCGCCGTTGCAATGCCAATGCCGCTGCACTGCACTCTCATTGACTCCATTTTAAGCCAGCGCCTACAGCGGCTCCATGATCACCAGCGCCACGAACGGCGCTCCCTATGACGCGTCCATACCTGACAGGCAGCCTGCTGACCATGAGAAATGCAAAGCGCCGCCTCACGACGAAAGAGAGAATGTTGCAAATATTGTCGTCGTCCACTTTCCGTCACCAGTAGCCACTGCGATTCCACTCTCCCCCACACTTGCAGAGCAGGCGCGAAGACTAGCCCATGGGGGGAGAAGGAAAGGAGGATAGAAAAGGCGCCTGGACAGTCGCATGGGCCGTACTCGGTAGGCATTGTAAAAATAGAGGAGGCGCTGCTTCTACAGCACAAGACGCATATAACAATGCTCATATAATGCTGATCTGCAAGTAGGAAATCGGACATGAAAAATTATACCACAACGAGCTCCAATTTCCTGGCGTAATCGTTCCTAAAGTTAAGAACAATAAAGACTTTCCATCAATGAGAGGAAGACGAAAAGGTTCTCTTACTTAGGCAACGGACCCGACAATGCCAGAAGGGAATTCGACTGAGATGCACATTGTGATCACCTTAGGCAGGAGGCCGAACCCGTAACTGGGAAATGAAAGCTAAGCGGAAAGCACTCGCTCCCTTCGAGTAAGCGTGAGTGCCCTTCAGAGCTATTACAGGCAAGGAGACTCGGAGCGACCTACCTGCTGCGGAGTCAGCTCTTCAGGTCGAGTGCTGGAGGGAGCTAAGGTTTGGCGTAAGCGTCGCGGCTTGGGTGCTGTATTGAAGAAGGAACAACCATTCGCGGCGTTGGTTCAAGCTGCAGAAAACAAACAGTATTGAATATAAAGAAGCCCTGCTTCGCCTAAATTACGTAAACAACCAGTGCTTCTACTGATAGGCGGGCGCACTTCTGCGCCTTTAGCGAACACGCAGCTTCATTACCTCGCTATAATTTCTCATTGATAAGCCGCACATAGAAGTAACTGATGCACGCAGATTCAAGTCCTTGCAACGATGAACAAAGCTGACACCGCGTGAATCCACTAACAAATAGACGTGGTGTGAAAGCGGGAACCCGTTTCTAGAGGTAAAATGGCATAGATTAAGCGTCTGTTTAATAAGCTTTTCACATGAAGTAAGTGATTCATTGCGGTGATACATGGGTTTTTGGTTTTTCCAGTCTCGTGAATGAGATCGCTGTACTGTTTTCTTTTAATTTTTTTTTCGATCTCTAGATTCCTATATAGGTCAAGCACGTATACAAATTTTGTGGATGTTCCTGCACATGCCACCTATTGTCAGCATTGTTTCTTGCCCACGCGCCAGAGAGGACAGGGAGTAGAAGGCAAAGAAGAATACCTCGTGGTGTTCGTTGCATGCGCTCTCCTATTCCGGTTGTTCGATTCATACAAAAAAACCTTTCGTCAATGAGACGTAGTCATATTGTACTCTTGGGCCACCGGCCGTTCGTTCAAGCCATGGCTCGCGAACCCGGCACCGCTGAACAAGCTCATCATTGCAAAGGGAATGGCTGGGCCTCGCTGAACACGGAGCCGGACACTGCAAAGGCAGGGGTGGTCACACAACGACCAGCGCGGTAACTTGATCTTAGCGGTGGGCCTTCTCCGAGCTCGTCCAGCGCCTTTCCTGTGTCCGTTTACACATCTGCAAACAACGGGCACAAAGCGCTGGTGACTGCAGGCACCACCCTGCTCCAGAACAAGGACCGCGGATGTCGCGAGTTGTCCTGATTTTGGGAATGTACCCGTCCCTGCATAGGTCTGACTTCGGGAGTGTAGCCATCCCTGCATAGGCCATAGTCGACAACCCGCCCACCGCCACGGCGTTTTTTTTCCCATAACCTTGTTCACAGACTTTAGCGTATATATGCCGTCACCTATAGTGGTGAGCCGTGAATAGACTGCGTATTCGCTTCGCTTCGGTTGCACATTTGCCCTTGAAACAATAGTCCTATATAAAAATGCCGGCCGAGCGCGAACACAATTGCCCGGAACTCTACTACTTGAGTCCCCATTATTTAATATTGCAATTCACCAACCGGTCCCCTTTTCGTAAAGAGCATCCCGTTGCGGCTCGCTCACACTTTGAATTCGACGTGAAAAGCAAGCAAATTCTTTTCGCTGCGGCGAACTTTCGAAGGTAAAACCTGCATGAAAGGCCTATTACTACGGAACAGTTGCTGTCGGCGACAAAGCTCGTTGCATGCCGCTAATAAATATGAATCTGAGGACGAGGCTACAGTGGGTCGTTTTCACAGTAACTATCCATCATGACACCGTATTCACACAGGCGTCGCCTGCGCACTGAATGTGAGCGCCGCACGATTTGGCGTGGCGATCTTCGCTAGTTCTTGACCCCGAGCGGCCATGTGTTGGCGTTGCATTAGTATGTTCACTGCAGAGTTTCCAATGCGGGTATTATCTTATCTTTCAAGGCGATAGCGTTAAACTTTTCGTCGTGCAGAAAATACGGCGTCGTCATCGTCGACGCCATACCTGTTGTGGGCAATAATTCGGCGGAGAAGAAACCTACGTTGTCTACCTTGGTAACGTGATTTCGTAGCGCCATCACAATCTGCACACCGGATTGTGAGCACACTGTACACCGTAGCAGCCGACAGTTAAATTAATGATTGGCCGCGAGAAGTTGCTATTGACCAGCAGCCTGGGTCGTAAAGGCCCCACCAGTGGCAGCACCTGCCATCGCAGGGCATTGCGCATCGCTGAATCACTGCACTACTCCGCCAAGAGTGATTTGGGGACTCGCAGTGATCTTTGAGTGTAAAGTAGAGAATGCAGTTCCCCATAAACAATTCCGCATTTATGTCATTATGGCGGATCTGAGCTGTTTCCTCCAATTTTTCAAAATTTTACCTCGAAAGCACTCCTTCAGACGTACCCACCACGAGCAAGAATCTTGTCTTGTGCGATCAAATTAACTTGGGTAAGCTCGAGAAATATCGGTGGAGCGCACGCCAGCTGTAGCCAATCGAAGGAGCGCGTGGCACCAGTTGCTTCTAGAGTGGAGAGAGGACGATGAATATCAAGAAATGCGGTCGTGCGTACAGCCGCCCTGATTTTTAATAATATAGCGCGAATGGCGACACAACTGCTGGTCACCGCCTTATATAGGCGATAAGCGTGCAACAAGGCGAGAGTTGGCGCACGCGCACGAAGGCAGAGCGTCGTCTGCTACGCTGTTCCGAGCACGAGGACACACGCCCTGCCGCAATATCAGCTATGCCGCCAAGCCGTAGAGCGCAAGCGCATGATTAATATGCGGGACTGCATGAGATGTGATTTCTTTCTCTCCCTTTTTTTCACCTCTTACGGGAGGCCAGCCTGGCGATGAAAAGTTATGATAAGAAAAAATAAAAGGAAAGAAATTCCCACAAATTGATCATGCGCTTGCGCTCTATGACTTGGCGGGATCTTGCTAACTGATATTGTGGCAGTGTCCTCGTGCTCGGAACAGCGTAGCAGACGACGCACTGCCTTCGTGCGCGCGCGCGAACTCAACCCTTGTTGCACGCTTATCGCCATTATAAGGCGCTGACCAGCAGTTTGGTCGACGATCGCGCTGTATTATTAAAAATCAGGCCGGCTGTACATGCTGGTACCAGAGAGATAGAGCAGATTATGAATGAACGTATGCTCTCGCATGTCTACCAGGCTTAACTACGTTAATGGTTACCTGAAATGGGTCTTTGAGGTTGGCTATAAAATGCTTGCATTATGTACAATACAGGCTACCGAACATTCATGCGGCATACATTACCTCAATGGCGAGCCGATAATCTATGGTACATTTCTAATAACTTCAGCTGCCGCGCCTCACGGCTACCAGCGGTTTCTGGTTTTTGCCCCAAGCCACACACGACGCCTCATGGAGCGCTCGTTACGTCAGCAGCGGACTGCTGTGATTTGTCGCCATGACAAATTCACGCAACCGCCGGAGGGGCTGAGTCAGTGGGGCCGACGGAGGACGGCGGTCATTTTAGACCGCAAAAACAGACCAGAGTCGATGCAAAGGGGCGAAGATCCAGCAATGCATATTGACTACAGATAGCCCAGCTTCCACGAAACTAATTTCAAAAATTCTTCTTGGAGGATATTTGTGAAGGGCTTCATTTAACATCCTAGGGGCATCCAGGTACGTTCTTGCACCCACCGTTTAGAACCCATGTAAAACCGTACCACTTTTTTTTGTTGCAGCCAGCGACCAAGTTCTGTCCTGGCCTTTTGTCAGGGGTAAGACGCCTGTATTTCTTTCCATGCATCTCCCAGTGGGCTGTGACAGCCAGCCACCATCATCACGGCTACTTTGGTGCCCTGTGCCGGCACTGAGGGCGCCTCTGGCCACGGTGCTCTCCGTGCTGGCTTTTTCTGGATTGCTGCAGCGATTCTCTGCGCTGCTATTAGGTGAGTAAAGGTCCATATTCGGGTTTGTTCTGGCGTCCACGTTTATCTGGGGCTTGCATGCAGGTCGTCACGAAAATATGCAACAATACGAAAAGGAGCATGCACGCTGCTGTTCTCGTTCAGAATCATGGCGATATCTTCGCGTTCAGCTAGAGCAGCTCAATAAAAAAAGGGAAGAGCTGAAGAACAAGAGAAGGCGTGCAACATGGACTAATATAACCATAAGCATGCCATTTTCATTCTTGTACTAACCAAGTGTATACAGTCAGAACTTGTGATACATCAAGGGACCTATAGATAGCCGCCGCAAATAAGCTTTGTTCTGTGTGTAATCCGTGTGAAGTGAAAACTGAGGGATCAGAAGTACTGAAACCGCGTTCCATGTATCGATTAGGTGATGTCCTTTTCCCAACAGGAGGACTCCCACGAATGCTGCAGCGACATACCAATGTTGGAATATTCAGTCCTTAGCATACATAGAAATCAAACGGCGCTTTTCTGTAGGTCATCAGCTATCCAGTGCAGATGTTTGAGCGGTGCTCTGAGTAGGCCGTGGAGCTACAGCCAGCTTTTTCCTTCCATCATGAACACAACTACGGAAGAAATGAAGGGTTCCGAAAGCCGTTTCTCATCTTTCTTTCTCTTTATTGATTTGCGTCTTCCCGTTCGATGCCTTTATTCTTACCGAAAGGACCGCCTAGGTTCCGCATTACCTGCAGTAGACAACTTAGGACTGCGCATTTTTTCCGAGATTTTTATTGGGGCCAGACATTACACAAAAAAGCAGCATTCTTCTTCTGAGCTGTTCAGACTACATTTAAACCCACACTTATGTACTCCAATTGCGAGACGACCGCTTTATAAGACTAGGCACCTTCTCTAGAGAAATTCTGAAACATATGGCGACCAGTGGGAATAGAGCACGAGAAAAAAAAATTCGCTGTGGTTTGAACAATTGCCATCCCGAGTGGAATTGCGGAAGCAACGGCGCGGCAGTCGCAGTGGCGGCGGCGCCTCTGAGTCACCCGCGTAGCAGAGGAGTCAGCGGTGGACCCAGCGCCGCAGCTGTGCGCCGTGTGACGTCACTCCTCCTGGAGAATGCACTGCTGGCGCAGCAGCGATGACACCTCTGAGGCACCCACGCAGCAGGGGAGTCGACGGCGGCTCCGCGTTCCTCTGACGTCAATCGCTCCTCGCGCTTGCGCATCTGGGGCTCTCCGGGGCTCCGTGAAATCGCTCACACTTAGCGTAGTGTTGCTTTCGCAACAAAAGGCTGCTAGTCAAATGTGCTGCACCCACTGGTCATGTCTAAGCTTTTCCGAATAGAGCATCAAAGCGTAAACGTGTGTATGGCGATGAGGTTTAGCCCTCAACCGTAACTAAACATCAATTGGCAAAGTGATTTTTGAAGAAAGGAAATGGCGCAGTATCTGTCTCACATATCTCAGTGGACACCTGAACAGCAACATAGGGGATTGGAGGAAGGTGGGAGTGAAAGAAAAAGGTACTGTAGTGGAGGTCTCCGGAGTAATTTCGAGGATCTTTAACGTGCACTGACACCGCACAGCACCCGGGCGCCTTTCGCGTTCCGCCTCCATCCAAACTAGGCTGACGCGGTCGGGTTCGGACCCGGGTTCTCCGGCTGGGTAGACGAGCGCCTTAACCACTGAGACACCACGGCGGGTAGTAGTAGTAGTAGTAAGTGCATGAAGGAAGAGGAAAGGAAACTGGCACGGGCCTCTGACTGGCGAGTTATCGCCACCACCACTGCCGGCGTGCAGATAGGGAGGAGGATCCGTTACTGCTGTTTTTTATAATACAACATTTTGGGCGAGTTGGTTACCTACATTCATTATTACAGCGCAAGGACTGCACAGAAGAAGGGGACACAACAGCGCTGAAGGCCCAAGACTTCAAGCGGCCCGCGCACGCCCGGCGCAAATACCACAGCACCCGTCGTTACGAGCCCGAACAGGCGACGCCGCCTTTGATGGGCAAAGCGCCCGGAGCCGGCCGGCAGCCCAAGACGGATAGTCCGCTTCCTGAAAAGGGTCAATGCAAAGAGCCCGCCGGGAACAACCGACGCATCAGCCCTTCGGACGACGCCTGCGCAAGGGGTCAACAGCAACCTGCCAGAGGCGGTTGTCATTCGGCCGGTCGCAACCGAAATCGCTCCAACCGCCAATCTAACCGCCACAACCAGTGGAATAAGGACAGGGCGAGACCAGACAATCCGGACGGTGGAAATCGCGGCGGAGGTGTGGCCGCTCACCGCAATCCGGGCACTTACGGCTGCCTAAAGGCGACCGGAGCTTCCAGACTGACAAGCCCAGCCGACACAAAAGCAGCGACGCCTCCGCCGCCTCCGCCACACTCTCGAGGACGTCACTACAACAACATGCAGAATGCAGGAGGCGGACAAACGCAGGCCCGGAGGCAGTTGTCTAACACCTGGCCGGGTCCTCAACCGGTAACCCCCTCCCGC
This sequence comes from Amblyomma mixtum, assembly GCF_055824585.1. Classification (NCBI taxonomy): domain Eukaryota; kingdom Metazoa; phylum Arthropoda; class Arachnida; order Ixodida; family Ixodidae; genus Amblyomma; species Amblyomma mixtum. Next base: position 264,809,699 of record NC_143014.1, on the reverse strand, counting down.
CGCAGCAGCGACCGCTGCCCCTAGGACGGCAACAGCCTGCAACAACACCAACAGGTCTCCGACGCATAAGAATAAGGGCCCGGCCACTGGGGATCCTCCGTGCCCATCGCGAAGATCCCGCCGACAGCAACACCAACAGAAGCAGCGGTCTGACAACAACCATCCTCGCAACAGCCGGTTTAAAGCTCTGGCGGCGGACACGTCTCCGCAGCAGGGCTCCCGCGATTTTCAGCGTTCTGCACGCGGGGGTGTGGCCGACGCTTCGCCCGAAGGTGCTGGCGACGATCTGCCGGACGATGGGTCGCGACGGCGCTCTATGTCCCTCAATGGGCTTTGGGAGAAAACCAACCTGACCATTTTTCGCCGGCGGACGTCGCAGTGAACGCGGTGCATGTTTGCACACCCCCAAGGCCGCCTGACTGCCTGACTGGAGCCATTCGTTTCGCCTGCATCAGCTGGCAACCAGGGTATATGCTGCCGCTTCTGATGTGACGGGAGTTTGGTTCAAATCGGTGTCACTTGATTTTAAGTTTATCGCTGTGCCCACAGTCTCGTATTTAGCGCACTGGCAATTTTCCACGAACTGCCCTTGTGTTAAAAATGACAGAAAGCTATTTTACCGCGGACGGAGCAAAAGGTTGAGCTGGCGAGGATGAAATTGAAGGCACTGACTGTCCGAGCGCGTCGGGTTTGCTGGCTTAGAATGACAGCTCTCCTGTACATACCTTAGGTGTTTAATGAACATACCTGACTATATCGACGTCCTCCCTATTTCGGCGCTGTTGTGTCCCCTCATTGTTCTGTGCCGTCTTTGCGCTGTAATAAAGAATGTAGGTTTTTCATATTTTTGCAAATATTCGTGTTAAACTGGACAGTCCTAACACAATGTCTTAACTGTGCCCAATTGCCCGCATTCTTTTCGAATAGTGCTTTGCGCGAGATTTACATGGTTGTTCGCGCTCGCCAGTTCTGTCCTAGCCTGCATTCGACCTGCAACTTCGCTCCCATGGGCATTGCGCAAATTAGTCTAACCTTCATTTTATTCCGAGGGTATTCTGATTTAGTAAACCGGTACCAATTAGGATTAGGCTTACAAGTCGGGTACGCTAGTTTGGAAATACCTTCCCCGGAGGCTTCAATGCGATAAACGCCACATTTAGCGACACCTTGCCTCCACTGCGCGGCCATGTCGCATCACCAGCAGCGCCGACAGGCGGCGCCTGGCTGAAGGGAAGCGTAGCGCTCGCTTGTTCCCACATGTGTCTTGCTTTTGCGCTTTGATGGATTTAACGTTTTTATCCTTTCTTGTGCCAACGCATGGCATGTCTTTGGCATTTCAGTCTAATGACATGATAGCGAAACCACCCAGTGCTTGCAGTTGCATTTCGAACAGAGCGATGCGTCTTCGGCATGGTTGTACAGCGTGTCACGGGCAGCTGTCGCGGATCCGGTAGCTCCCCGAAGATCGTGCCACGCGAGGAAAAGCTTGCACACGTGAAACGAAGTTACTTTCAATCGAATTATTTTTTTTGGCTCTTAAATTGGGGACGTGGTCTTTAAAACAGCTCTCAAACACCTTCCAAGGAGAGCACATCAAGTAGCACAATCAGTGCATTGTACTCTCATAAAATCCTGAGCCCCCCGCCTCCACCCAAAAATGACAACTGTGGCAGCCCGCAATGTGAAAATCAGAAATTATTGACGCCTCCTCGGCCCTCGCCGCCTCTTTTTGCCTCTCGCTACAATCTTCTTATCGTTTGATAATTAATTTAACTATTTTATTAGCGTAGTTATCTTAAACTTTATTTAAGGATCGATTCAGTTACTCTAGTTATACCTTGTTTTATCTTAATCAATGATTTCAATTTTTCAAATTTGATACCGTGGTTGCTTTCCCGTTCACTTTCTATATTCCCGTCCAGCTTATTTAAAAATCCACGGTTTTTTTGATAATTGACTGAATAATCTATGTCAATAAAACTTTTTTGTTCGATTAACTATCACTGATGAAATACATTTCAAAATCATTTGAATTTTTTTTTCGTTCTATTCCCTCTTTTTCCACTGTTATGGCTGTCCAGGGCGGTTTTACAGTCCACTCACTATATCGATGTCCCCCTTATTTCGGCGCTTTTTCCACATTTTTATCTCTAATGAACTAATCATCCTATCGACATATTTTTTTTTCCGATCATCACAACTGCTGGGGACACTTTTTGCAGGCACAGTTTCCGGACACGTTTTTGTGAAACGGCCACGCCGACATACCCTCGAAATTCCTTCGCATTAATAATACAATTCTACACGTTATCGAGTTTCCGAGCTCTTCCCGGCGACTTTTTCATGCCCGCTTCCTCCTACGTCGCTCGAACCTGCGTAATCAATTTGAGAGGTGGCTATTGGTGAGATTCTTTCAGACGTTAACCAGCTACCACGGCTGCGACCAATAAACCGCGTAATTCCTGCGGGTCAGGAAGCTTCGCTCAGGCAGGTTGGCGTGGCGTAAGAGCGCCGACCTGCCTACGTGCAAAAAGTGACTGTAGGTTTTCACAAAAGATTTTAACTACAGAAAAGTCAGCTTCTATAAACCGAAGTAAAAATTCTTGCTGGTCAATATTCGTGAAGCGGTGGGCTTTAACAAGGCTGCATACTGCAACTTCATTATGCCATTTTACGAGCTTCAGCTCTTACGCAGGTGTATACAGGGTGTTTCAGTGAACACTCTAAAATTTTCAGGAATACCCATTTTGAGGCGGAAATATGGCAGTGTTGGCGGACACCACAAAGCAGTGCTTGGTTTAAAGTTGTAAGCTGGTTATCTAATTTTCAATAATTAATTTTTAAACTACGAGAGTTAGGCACCTAGTTGCAATTAGAGATTTGTAGCCTGTCGTTAGTAGCACCCATATTAGTTTTCAGAATTTTGAAAATGCGATTACCCTAGGCACGGTGGCTCGACAAATTCTGGCTGCATGCTACGAATATAGATGCGCTTACGAAAGCATGGAAGCAAAGGAACCGCTCCAGTGCACGAAACTAGATGAAAACGCGAACATTTGTTGCGCGACAGCGCCAAGGATAATCGTGTTTTCGAAATTCTGGAAAATGCTATGGCAATTACTGTCGACAGGCTATATATATCTGATTTCAACTAGGCACCTAACTTCATTAGTTAAAAGATATTTATTAAAAAATAGTTAACCAGCTTAGTGCTTCAAATGGTTCGATGGATTTTTGGTGTCCGGAAAATCTATAATACTACACCGCAAAAGCCATAATTTTGCCCCAAAATGCCTATATCTGAATATGGGCCTATTTTTGCCTCTTTTTGAAGAAAGGCATTCTGGTGTCAGCGAACACTGGTACCAATATGCGGCAAAAGCCATATTTTTTCCCCAAAGAAGCCTATGGCTGAGTAGATTTTTGAAAATGTACTCACTGAAACACCGGTACATGGTCAAAGCCAACGGCACCGTAATGCTTCCTGTGGGATATGAAATTTCAGTTGCCGAGACTTATGGGAGAGAGAGAGAGAGAGAGAGAGGGAAAGGCAGAGATGACCGAGACTTATGGAATGGAGGAAAAAGGAAGGAGGTCAGTGCTTTTCAGCAAAGCAGAGAGATCTCTAATATATATGTTTTTTAATCTTCAAAGAGGTAACTGGGATACCGATGTATAGTCATATTCACTGCAATTTACGGCTGAGAGATTCGGTGTGGTTCTGCCTACGGGCTCTTCCATAGTTTGCAATAGAAATGTTCGCGGAAACACGTTCCTATTGATATGTTGCAGTGACGGCAGTCCACCGGTCAGGAAGACAGCAACAAGACTTGCCAATGAAGGTCCTTATTTGGGCTGACTTGCCCCCGAAAAATAACTAAAGCAACAAAAGTGCACGTCAGTCGTCGAACTACAAATGCCCGCCGCACGCTGCATCGCTGAATATAAACCCGGCAAAGAAACTTCAAGATAACAGGTCAAAATTTATGTCAGTAACGTGGAAAAATGTAGACGCAGTTCTTCATCGCTGCCATCAATCGAGATTAGACAGGTCGCTTCTTGCCTCACGAACAAAAATTCAGGGGACACTTTGACTGTCTAAAGTGCGTAGAGGCGAAAGCGTTTTCCGCACCACTTTGACTGCTTCTGTGGCACTGGTGGCGTCACATGTAAATGAGTATCAATTAATAAGTGTTGACAAGTAAGTAATTAATGATTATTTACTTATTAATGCCTGAATATTAATTAACTGCTAATTAATCACGCTTAAGCTTCGCCTTTAGGAGTGGAACGCGACAGCGTGTTGTAGCGCTGCCAGGTAGTCCATGGAACGCCACCTCCCGTTCGGCGCGATGCCTTGAACTTTTAACGCAACGCTTTTTGAGGAAAGAAATGGCGCAGTAATTCTCTGTCATCTCGGTGGACACCTGAACTGTACCGTAGAGGAAGGGATGAAGTGGGAGTGAAAGAAGAAAGACACAGATGGCCCGTAATGAAGAATATGAATATTGTATTTGAGGAAAGGAAATTACGCAGTAACTGTCTCACATATCTCGGTGGGCACCCGTCAAAATTCAGGGGGTGGTGGGGGGGTGCACTTTTTGACTTAAAGTGCGGTCGCTGATGTGTGGTTAAGATTTTAAGCTTCGCCTCTAAGAATGGAACGCGACAGCGTCCTGCAACGCTGCCAGGGAGTCCATAGAAGACCATCGCCCATTCGGTTCTACGCCTCGCTCGTCGGTAAATTGGTTTTCGAGGAAAGGAAATGTATCTGTTTCTCATATCTCGGTGGACACACAAACCTCGCCGGAAGGGAAGGGAGGATGATGGGAATGAGTGAGGACACCGTATTCTCTTGACGCGCCTTTGTTCTTTCCAAACAATCGAGCTGGCATGGCGGAGTGGATAGCATGCTCGTCTCGCACTCCGAAGACCGGGGTTCGATTCCCGAGCTCGACCAATTTCCTACTCGGTTTTATTTATTTATATGGCTTGACTAGAACAGTTAATGGAGCTAATTGGTTAACTAAGCACTTAACTAAGCTCAGTCCCACTTACTTGTAGCATCACTATATGATCCCTTCAGTTGGTTGCATGGTTACTAACGAAGGTACAATTGGCCACGTTTGAAATTCGCGCACTGTGACGTCACGACCGTTTCGACCAATTGAAAAGCGTGACATTTCTGTCGATAACTGCGGCTTACAACGATGAGGCATTAAAGGCTTTTCGCCTTAAAAATGATAACGGCCCGCTCCTGCGGCCTTGAGCGCGAACGAACGGACGCTACGATGATACCTGGCACTATGAAGCCTCCACTTAAATACAGTGCGACTTCGCTCACTACAGCGAAGTAAAATACCACACGGCGATGTTGCAAAACCTTTTAACAATGATTAACCGCTGCTAATCCCTGCACACCATTTCAGTCTTTTTTTTCTTCTCACTGTTCTCTCTGCTTTGCAACTTGGCTTCTAACCCAACATATTTTATAAAATCTGCATACGTTATGCGTCTTCTTTGGAGGTTTTACACAACTGCGAGGCATCGGTCTTGTTCCTACTGCATAACTAGCGGAACAGGGCGAGAACGAAAAACAAAAATTCACCTACCTAACATATCTTGGAGACACCGGTTGACCGTCAGCCTTCTTTCAGCAGCTCTTCAGTTACAGCCGCCCTCGTGTCATAAAAAGATCATCACAATGTCATCACCCATCACAGCTGATGCGTCACAGTTTACGCACGTCGACATACCTGTGGTGGTTCCTAGCGATAGCTTTTTTTTAAGATAAGAATTTATTGGGTACATATTGGTTACATAAATTCAGTATACAGGCGAGGGTCCCAAAGTCAAGCGACTGTCATAGGACCGCCGGTAGATTAATGCTAACTTGAACTCGGGCGAAGCGTCGGCCGCACCCCCGCGTGCAGAACGCTGAAAATCGCGGGAGCCCTGCCGCGGAGACGTGTCCGTCGCCAGAGCGTTAACCCGGCTGTTGCGGGGCTGGTTGTAGTCAGACCACTGCTTCTGTTGGTGTTGCTGTCGGCGGGACCTTCGCGATGGGCAGGGAGGATCGCCAGTGGCCGGGCCCTTATTCTTATGCGTCGGAGACCTGTTGGTGTTGTTGCAGGCTGTTGCCGCCCGAGGGGCAGCGGTCGCTGCTGCGGCGGGAGGGGTTACCGGTTGAGGCGTTGTTTTATTAATTTGCATGTCCCTAATACACGCCACACATTTCATAAACAAAACACCTTGTACAGATATTTAGCCACTGTTTCATTATAACTGCATGTCTTTATTTCCCGACCGTTCCATGAGCTTGTCGCCATATCTTTCATAAAAATGCCAAGTTATAATTTTGTTTGTTTCTGTATATATCTGTACATTTTGTTCTGTACATTTGTTTCTGGATTGTGTTGCTTCGTTGCTGTCAATGCCAGGGGGGACCAAGATTTTTTTCAAGCCGTAAAGGAACGGCTTTTCTTCTTGGCCCCTTTCACAATGTGTACGTCATGTTGTGAAAAACAAATAAAATGAATGAATGAATGAATGAATGAATGAATGAATGAATGAATGAATGAATGAATGAATGAATGAATGAATGAATGAATGAATGAATGAATGACCCGGCTTGGTGTTAGAGAACTGGCTCCGGGCCTGCGTTTGTCCGCCTCCTGCATTCTGCTTGTTGTTGTAGTGACGTCCTCGAGACGGTGGCGGGGGCGCCGGAGGCGTCGCTGCTTTTGTGTCGGCTGGGCTTGTCAGTCTGGAAGCTCCGGTCGCCTTTGGGCAGCCGTAAGTGCCCGGATTGCGGTGAGCGGCCACACCCCCGCCGCGATTTCCACCGTCCGGATATCCTTGTCTCGCCCTGTCCTTATTCTACTGGTTGTGGCCGTTGGATTGGCGGTTGGAGCGATTTCGGTTGCGACCGGCCGAATGACAACCGCCTCTGGCAGCTTGCTCTTGACCCCTTGCGCAGGTGTCGTCCGAAGGGCTGATGCGCCGCTTGTTCCCGGCGGGCTCTTTGCATTGGCCCTTTTGAGGAAGCGGACTATCCGCCTTGGGCTGCCGGCCGGCTCCGGGCGCTTTGCCCATCAAAGGCGGCGTCGCCTGTTCGGGCTCGTAACGACGGGTACTTTGGTATTCGCGCCGAGCGTGCGCGGGCCGCTTGGAGTCTTGGGCCTTCAGCGCTGTTGTGCCCCCTTCTTCTGTGCCGTCTTTGCGCTGTAATAATGAATGTAGGTAACCAACTCGCCCAAAATGTTGTATTATGAAAAACCGCAGTTACGGACCCGCCGCGGCGTCTCAGTGGTTAAGGCGCTGGTCTACCCGTCCGGAGAACCCGGCTCCGAACCCGACCGCGTCAGCCTAGTTTGGATGGAGGCGGAACGCGAAAGGCGCCCGGGGTCTGTGCGGTGTCAGTGCACGTTAAAGATCCTCGAAATTACTCCGGAGACCTCCACTACGGTACCTTTTTCTTTCACTCCCACCTTCCTCCATTCCCCTATGTTGTTGTTCAGGTGTCCACTGAGATATGTGAGACAGATACTGCGCCATTTCCATTCTTCAAAAATCACTTTGCCAATTCATTTTTAGTTACTGTTGATGGCTAAACCTCATCGCCATACACACGTTTACGCTTTGATGCTCTATTCGGAAAAGCTTAGACATGACCAGTGGGTGCAGCACAGTTTACTAGCAGCCTTTTGTTGCGAAAGCAACACTACGCTAAGTGTGAGCGATTTCACGGAGCCCCGGAGAGTCCCAGCTGCGCAAGCGCGAGGAGCGATTGACGTCAGAGGAGCGCGGAGCCGCCGCCGACTCCCCTGCTGCGTGGGTGACTCAGAGGCGTCATCGCTGCTGCGCCAGCAGCGCATTCGCCAGGAGGAGTGACGTCACACGGCGCACAGCTGCGGCGCTGGGTCCACCGCCGACTCCTCGGCTACGCGGGTGACTCAGAGGCGCCGCCGCCACTGCGACTGCCGCGCCGTTGCTTGCGCAATTCCACTCAGGATGGCAATTGGTCAAACCACAGCGAATTTTTTTTCTCGTGCTCTATTCCCACTGGTCGCCATATGTTTCAGAATTTCTCTAGAGAGGTTGCCTAGTCTTATAAAGCGGTCGTCTCGCAATTGGACTGAATAAGTGTGGGTTTCAATGCAGTCTGAACAGCTCAGAAGAAGAATGCCGCTTTTTCATGTAATGTCTGGCCCCAATACAAATCACGGAAAAAATGCGCAGTCCTAAGTTAAGTGTCTACGGCAGGTGTTGCGGAACATAGGCGGTCCTTTCGGTAAGAATAAAGGCATCGAACGGGAAGACGCAAATCAATAAAGAGAAAGGACGATAAGAAACGGCTTTCGGGACCTTTCATTTCTTCCGTAGTTGTGTTCATGATGAACAAAAAAAGCTGGCTGTAGCTCCACGGCCTACTCAGAGCACCGCTCAAACATCTGCACTGGATAGCTGATGACCTACAGAAAAGCGCGCTTTGATTTCTATGTATGCTAAGGACTGAATTTTGCAACATTGGTATGTCGTTGCAGCATTCGTGGGAGTCTTCTTGTTCGGAAAAGGACGTCACCTAATCGATACATGGAACGCGATTTCAGTACTTCTGATCCCTCAGTTTTCACTTGACGCGGATTACACCCAGAAGAAAGCTCATTTGTGGCGGCTATCTATAAGTCCCTCGATGTGTAACAAGTTCTGACTGTATACACTTGGTTAGTACAAGAATGAAAATGGCATGTTTATGGTTATATTAGTCCATGTTGCACGCCTTCTCTTGCTCTTCAGCTCTTCCCTTTTGCCATTAAGCTGCTCTAGCTGAACGCGAAGATATCGCCATGATTCTGAACGAAAGCAGCAGCGTGCATGCTCCTTTTGGTATTGTTGCATATTTTCGTGACGACCTGCATGCAAGCCCCAGTTAAACGTGGACGCCAGAACAAAGGCGAATATGGACCTTTATTCACCTAATAACAGCGCAGAGAATAGATGCAGCAATCCAGAAAAAGCCAGCACGGAGAGCACCGTGGCCAGAGGCGCCCTCAGTGCCGGCACAGGGCACCAAAGTAGCGGTGATGATAGTGGCTCGCTGTCACAGCCCACAGGGAGATGCATGGAAAGGAATACAGGCTTCTTACTCCTGACAAAAGGCCAGGATAGAGCTTGGTCGCTGGCTGCAAGACAAAAAACTGGTACGGTTTTACATGCGTTCTAAAGGGGGGGGGGGGGGGGGGGGGGTGCAAGAACGTACCTGGATGCCTAGGATGTTAAATGAAGCCCGTCACAAATATCCTGTAAGAATAAGTTTTGAAATTAGTTTCGTGGAAGCTGGGCTATCTGTAGTCAATATGCATTGCTGGATCTTCGCCCCTTTCCATCGACTCTGGTCTGTTTTTGCGCTCTAAAATGACGGCGCTCCTCCGCCGGCCCCACCGACTCAGCCCCTCCGGCGGTTGCGTGAATTTGGCATGGCGACAAATCACAGCAGTCCGCTGCTGACGTAACGAGCGCTGCATGACGCGTTGCGTGTGGCTTGGGGCAAAAACCAGAAACCGCTGGTAGCCGCGAGGAGCGGCAGCTGAAGTTATTAGAAATCTATCATAGATTATCGGCTCGCCTTTGAGGTTATGTATGCGGCATGAATGCTCGGTAGCCTGTATTGTACATAATGCAAGCATTGTATAGCCAACCTCAAAGACCCTTTTCAGGTAACCTTTAACGTAGTTAAACCTAGTAGACATGCGAGAGCATAGGTTCATTCTAAATCTGCTCTATCTGTCTGTTACCAGCATGTACAGCCGCCTTGATTTTTAATAATATAGCGTGATCGCCGACCGAACTGCTGGTCAGCGCCTTATAATGGCGATAAGCGTGCAACAAGGTGAGAGTTCGCGCGCGCGCACGAAGGCAGGACCAAGTTATAATACTGCACAGTGTGCGCCTCTCACGCATTCCGTTCCGTCTAAGCAGCGTCCACCTCGTAGGTTCGCTTGTCGTCTGCGTTGCCCCTGCTGTGATCAAGGGTGCAGTCCGACCTAGTAACGACACGGGCGGAGCGCAGATAACCCAGCATGAAGCGAGATCAGCGGGCTGCTTCCTTCATTGAAATTTTGTTTTGCGGAGCTGCTTGCAAAGTACGCAATATCAGTAGCAAATGAAACGCGAGATAAGGAACCAGAATGCGAACACTAAAAACGAGACAAAAACGAACTAGGGGCTGGAGGAGAAATAAAAGCGAGGTTTTTTAATTCGTCCAAAGGACAGTCGTCACCAGCCGTCACCTCCAGAATCTGCAATCACAGATGGCCATGGCAAGAAACCGACGCGTCGTGAAAGTGCCCATTCGCCTGGACCTGTAGCCCAAGCAACTCTTGAGCGGGAGGACTGGCAGATGGCGCCACATGCGCGCGCAGCGGGAGTGCGCATAAAACTCGATCGACGCCGATATGCCGAAGACATATGTCGAGATGGCTGTGATGTGATGTCTCGCTCGTCGCCTTGTCCTATAGTCGGATACAACTTAAGTCTGCAGTGAAGCTCCGCCCACGTTCAGCCTCCGCGCACAGAATTCCTCCACGACGGAAAAGTAGTTCGCTGCTTAAATGTTTCTTGTTACATAAACAAGAAGCTTATCACAATGAAGAAATCATAAGATCTTGGATTTTGATGCATGAATTGTATGATATAGTCAAGCGTTAACGAGTTGATTTCGTTTACAGTTGCGATTGGGCAGCGGAGTAATACAGGACGCCGGGAACCGCGGCCCAGTGTTAGCAACTGCGGTATTTTAGGTTGTATACTACTATAGCAGCGCCCTGTCCTAGCAGCGTGGACGCGATAACGTCTTAATGCAATTAGCGGCACATTCTAAAAAGGGCATTTTATTTCTTCCAATTTTTCCCTCTTTAGCTGTTTTTTAATTTCTTATCCGCGGCTTTTTCGCCCTAGGTCCCCCGCTCTTAAAATTCGTTGCTTCACCAGCATATGCTACCTTTGGCAGCATTGCCTCTAGCACACGCGCCAGAACTCGCAGTAGAAGGCAAAGAAGATTTCGTCGTGGGGCGCGTGCCGCACCCGCTTTCCAGCTAGAGCTGTTCGATTCAGACCAAAGGCCTTTTCGTAAAAGAGACGTAGCCTCGCCACGGAGCACGCATATGCCGCTGTTCCTTCAACGCATGGCCCGCAGCATAGGTGCGGCGGAGGAGGTTCCTGCTTGCCTCTTGGATGTCTGGCCGGCTCTACACAAGACGCGGGCTTCTACAACGGCATGGTTGGCCACAGCCCGACCAGCTGGCCGTCTTCACGTTGGCAACCCCCGGTCTCCGAGTCCCCGCAAAGACGTTCATTGCTCCAGTTTCGTGACTGCACTCACGGGGCTCTCCTCTCTGGTTGCCGGAAGTTGCAAGGATCACGGATGCCGCGGGAAGCACCTGCACCTGGCAGCATCCAGCCCGGCAGATCCACTAGCCGACTTCCCAGCGACCACCACGGTGATGTATTTTCGATGCTGCTTTGATAAGTACCCGCTAATAAATAACTTGGCCGAGGCAGCTGTACACACCTCCTACTTGTCAATACGCCGCGTTTCTGCCAGCTGCAGTGCCTCAGTGGCTTTGGCGTTCTGCTGCTGATCCTCTAGCCACGGTTTCGATGTCGGCGGCGCCGGACGTATTTTGATGGCCGCGAACTGCAAAAACATCTGCGCGATGCGAAAGCCCGTTAAAGAATTGCAGGTGATCTAAATAAACCCGGAGGTATCATGAATACTGGGTCCCGCACTGCCCATGCGTCGCTTTGGAAAGTTAAATTCCACGTACCATACCGCATTTCTGAACATGTGAAATGTTGCAACCTAGCCCAACACGGCGCTGCTAGGTTGCACGTTTTCCTTTGAGCCAGCAGTGATATAAAAAGAACATCCTTGTGTGAACGCCATCATACGAAGCACTACGGACTGCGTGACTACTAATGTAAGGCTTCCACCTGATTGACAAGTACATGCTGTTTTTATAACAGAAAATATCGTCGACAAACACAGGTAGGCGGTCATACAGATACGAAATTTTTTCCGGGACACGGTCCTTTTCCCTTCTGTTCTGAGCACCCCGTTGGAACATGTGTTGTACAGTTTTCAATACATGCATCGCGTGTTAACCTTTCTCTTGCAGCCAACGACCACTGCCTGGCCCACAGACTCTTCTGGAGGCAAAAAATCCCTTTTGGGCTTCACGCATCTCCCTATGGGCCGCGGTGGCTCTGCTGATGCCGACGTCGTCTGGGCCGATCGCCACCGCCAAACACTGGGTGGCCGCGCAGCAGCCTTGGGGCGTCTTTGGCCGAATGCTTCCAGGCTGGGGTCTTTCCGTCTGCTGCTGCGGTCTGGCCGGTTTGAATGCGTGAGTAACGTTGCAGGGGCGGCTACGTTCTGCGTCTGCTTTTAACCGATGAATTCACACACCTCATTACGTACAGTTATAAGCAATACGAAATAGCACAGGCATGGTGCCGGTCGCCGCGAGGGAAACTGGCGAAACCTTCATCATTCGCCACCTCAACGAAGCAGGGCGGCTGAGCGTCCTACAGGGGCCTTGAGCTCACGTGCGCATTTGCAAATGCAGCTGGCTGAGGCACGAGGCTGGAAAGTCCAGGAGGTTATATAAAAATTGATCTCCGACATTTCCTTCAGTATTTCTTACGGCTTTACACGCGATTTGAAGTGTTATTCGACGCTTTTGTAGTGCATATATGCGGGGCAATCTCCCAAAGTTCCTACGTAACCTTATGGGTGCGATCGGGTTGATGGTGTGGAGTAATTATTCCCTAACTGAAATCTACGCTATGTTGGGGGTTGCCCCTCCATACACTGTGTTCGCGCTGTTCCCGTTTCGGTTTGTTCTTCAATTCGGTCGCGTCCTACCATACCTGCTAGCCGTCTTTATTATCTACGTTAGCAGAGCGGCTACCCTGGACAGGCGATGATCCCGCGCTCGATCCCCCAAACCAGAATAAAATTATCTTCAACTGCGAAGCTGCTGAGAAGGCTGGGTTGCGTTCCGTTGTAATCATATGGCTGCGCTTGGGTGGTTGTCAACGCCTAATAATTCCCTTAGTGGTCACGTTCTCTTTTGCATCCTAGATTACCTAGTCAAGCATGCTGTTATCTATGATAGGAGAATGAGTTCCAGGCAAGCAAATTGATTTATTAAATTGAATAAGGATTAAAATTTCGCTTTTTCACAGCCGTCTTAATGCATCGTCAACACCTATGCATGTTGCAGTGAGCTAGGAGAAAACAGAATACACTGAAGACCATTTGTTTCAGAAGAAACGAGGATAAAGAACCGAAAATTCGGGAATTTTTTCTATATATATACTCCGACATCTTTTCTCTGATTGTAAATGGATGACATTGGAAATCGCCTCGCATTTCATTTGAAGAGATGTAAGCTGCACTAAATCGAGACATAACTATATAGCTCAGAAACCTGCGGATGCCCAAGATGGTGCAGCACACAGCCTAGTCGGTACGCCGCCGCCGTGGCTCAGTGGTTATAGTGCTCGGCTGCTGACCCCAAAGACGCGGTTTTGATCCCAGCCGGGGTGGTTGAATTTCTTTGGAGGAGAAATACTAGAGGCCCGTGTACTGTGCGATGTCAGTGCACGTTAAAGAACCCCAGGTGGTCGAAATTTCCGGAGCCCTCCACTACGGCGTCTCTCATAGCCTTAGTCGCTTTGGGACGTTAAACCCCATAAACCGACCAACCTAGTCGCTACCCATTAAGAAACGAGCCTATTTACGAGCCTTAAGGGTTACTATTTCTTGTCTAACGTGCGTCTGCGACAGAGGGTGTGACTAAGAACGGAAACGTCTTTCACAACAGTTAATACTTCTTGCCTTTCTGACGTGCTAGTGTGCTGTAAAATAGAGACAACAATTTCACCAAGTATATGTATAGGATAGTTGTGCAATCACTGCAGCTCCGTACGAATTGGTGCATTATTGGAAATAACTGGTTTGGTTTCGTATATGGGGTCCCACTGCGACTCAGGCTATAAGAGACGCCGTAGTGAAGGGCTCCGGAAATTTCGACTACCTGGGGTTCTTTCACGGGCACAGATATCGCACAATACACGGGCCTCTAGAATATCGCCTCCATCGAAGTTCGACCGCCGCGGCCGGGAAAGAACCCGCGTCTTTCGGGTCATCACACGAGCGCCGTAACCACTGAGCCACCGCCGCGGGTCCTTCTTTATTTCATCCTCCCATTTGCCTCCCCTTAACTTTACCGTATAATTTCACGTTTGCGCCAAGCAATTTTAGTACCTCTCCCAGAATATTTACGCGTTGCAGCTAAAAGACGAACATCATTCGAACAAGCCGCCGCATCCTTCCGCCGTTGCAATGCCAATGCCGCTGCACTGCACTCTCAGTGACTCCTTTTTAAGCCAGCGCCTACACCGGCTCCATGATCACCAGAGCCACGAACGGCGCGCTCTATGACGCGTCCATACGTGACAGGCAGCCTGCTGACCATGAGAAATGCAAAGCGCCGCCTCACGACGAAACAGAGAACGTTGCAAATATTGTCGTCGTCCGCTTTCCGTCACCAGTAGCCACTGCGATTCCACTCTCCCCCACACTTGCAGAGCAGGTACGAAGACTAGCACATGGGGGGGGGGGGGGGTAGGAAAGGAGGATAGAAAAGGCGCCTGGACAGTCGGTTGGGCCGTACTCGGTAGGCATTGTAAAAATAGAGGAGGCGCTGCTTCTATAGCACAAGACGCATATAACATTGCTCATATAATGCTGATCTGCAAGAAGGAAATCGGACATGAGAAATTATACCACAACGAGCTCCAATTTCCTGGCGTAATCGTTCCTAAAGTTAAGAACAATAAAGACTTTCCATCAATGAGGGGAAGACGAAAAGGTTCTCTTACTTAGGCAACGGACCCGACAATGCGAGAAGGGAATTCGACTGAGATGCGCATTGTGATCACCTTAGGCAGGAGGCCGAACCCGTAACTGGGAAATGAAAGCTAAGCGGAAAGCACTCGCTCCCTTCGAGTAAGCGAGAGTGCCCTTCAGAGCTATTACAGACAAGGAGACAGGAGCGCCCTACCTGCTGCGGAGTCAGCTCTTCAGGTCGAGTGCTGGAGGGAGCTAAGGTTTGGCGTAAGCGTCGCGGCTCGGGTGCTGTATTGAAGAAGGAACAACCATTCGCGGCGTTGGTTCAAGCTGCAGAAAACAAACATTATTGAATATAAAGAAGCCCTGCTTCGCCTAAAATACGTAAACAACCAGTGCTTCTACTGATAGGCGGGCGCACTTCTGCGCCTTTAGCGAACACGCAGCTTCATTACCTCGCTATACTTTCTCATTGATAAGCCGCACATAGAAGTAACTGACGCACGCAGATTCAACACCTTGCAACGATCAACAAAGCTGACACCGCGTGAATCCACTAAAAAATAGACGTGGTGTGAAAGCGGGAACCCGTTTCTAGAGGTAAAATGGCATAGATTAAGCGTCTGTTTAATAAGCTTTTCACATGAAGTAAGTGATTCATTGCGGTGATACATGGGTTTTCGGGTTTTCCAGTCTCGTGAATGAGATCGCTGTACTGTTTTCTTTTAATTTTTTTTTCGATCTCGAGATTCCTCTATAGGTCAAGCACGTATACAAATTTTGTGGATGTTCCTGCACATGCCACCTATTGTCAGGATTGTTTCTTGCCCACGCGCCAGAGAGGACAGGGAGTAGAAGGCAAAGAGGAATACCTCGTGGTGTTCGTTGCATGCGCTCTCCTATTCCGGTTGTTCGATTCATCCAAAAAAAAAAAAAGCTTTCGTCAATGAGACGTGTCCATATTGTACTCCTGGGCCGCCGGCCGTTCGTTCAAGCCATGGCTCGCGAACCCGGCACCGCTGAACAAGCTCCTCATTGCAACGGGAATGGCTGGGCGTCGCTGAACACGGAGCCGGACACTGCAAAGGCAGGGGTGGTCACACAACGACCAGCGCGGTAACTTGATCTTAGCGGTGGGCCTTCTCCGACCTCGTCCAGCGCCTTTCCTGCGTCCGTTTACACTTCTGGAAACAACGGGCACAAAGCGCTGGTGACTGCAGGCACCACCCTGCTCCAGAACAAGGACCGCGGATGTCGCGAGTTGTCCTGATTTCGGGAATGTACCCGTCCCTGCATAGGTCTCTGACTTCGGGAGTGTAGCCATCCCTGCATAGGCAATAGTCGACAACCCGCCCACCGCCACGGCGTTTTTTTTTCCCATAACCTTGTTCACAGACTTTAGCGTATATATGCCGTCACCAACAGTGGTGAGCCGTGAATAGACTGCGTATTCGCTTCGCTTCGGTTGCACATTTGGCCTTGAAACAATAGTCCTATATAAAAATGCCGGCCGAGCGCGAACACAATGGCCCGAAACTCTACTACTTGAGTCCCCATTATTTAATATTGCATTTCACCAACCGGTGCCCTTTTCGTAAAGAGCATCCCGTTGCGGCTCGCTCACACTTTGAATTCGACGTGAAAAGCAAGCAAATTCTTTTCGCTGCGGCGAACTTTCGAAGGTAAAACCTGCATGAAAGGCCTATTACTACGGAACAGTTGCTGTCGGCGAAAAAGCTCGTTGCATGCCGCTAATAAATATGAATCTGAGAACGAGGCTACAGTGGATAGTTTTCACAGTAACTATCCATCATGACACCGTATTCACACAGGCGTCGCCTGCGCACTGAATGTGAGCGCCGCACGATTTGGCGTGGCGATCTTCGCTCGTTCTTCACCCCGAGCGGCCATGTGTTGGCGTTGCATTAGTCTGTTCACTGCAGAGTTTCCAATGCGGGTTTTATCTTATCTTTCAAGGTGATAGCGTTAAACTTTTCGTCATGCAGAAAATACGGCGTCGTCATCGTCGACGCCATACCTGTTGTGGGCAATAATTCGGCGGAGAAGAAACCTATGTTGTCTACCTTGGTGACGTGATTTCGTAGCGCTATCACAATCTGCACACCGGATTGTGAGCACACTGTACACCGTAGCAGGCGACAGTTAAATTAATGATTGGCCGCGAGAAGTTGCTATTGACGAGCAGCCTGGGTCGCAAAGGCCCCACCAGTGGCAGCACCTGCCATCGCAGGGCATTGACGCATCGCTTAATCACTGCAATACTCCGCCAAGAGTGATTTGGGGACTCGCAGTGATCTTTGAGTGTAAAGTAGAGAATGCAGTTCCCCATAAACAATTCCGCATTTATGTCATTAAGGCGGATCTGAGGTGTTTCCTCCAATTTTTCAAAATTTTAGCTCGAAAGCACTCCTTCAGACGTACCCACCTCGAGCAAGAATCTTGTGTTGTGCGATCAAATTAACTTGGGTAAGCTCTGGAAATATCGGTGGCGCGCCACGCCAGCTGTAGCCAATCGAAGGAGCGCGTGGCACCAGCTGCTTCTAGAGTGGAGAGAGGACGATGAATATCAAGAAATGCGGTTGTGTGTACAGCCGCCCTGATTTTTAATAATATAGCGCGAGTGGCGACACAACTGCTGGTCACCGCCTTATATAGGCGATAAGCGTGCAAGAAGGCGATAGTTTGCGCACGCGCACGAAGGCAGAGCGTCGTCTGCTACGCTGTTCCGAGCACGAGGACACACGCCCTGCCGCAATATCAGTTCGCGAGTTGCCGCCAAGCCGTAGAGCGCAAGCGCATGATTAATATGTGGGACTGGATAGACGTGATTTCTTTCTCACTCTTTTTTTCACCTATTACGGGAGGCCAGCCTGGCGATGAAAAGTTATGATAAGAAAAAATAAAAGGAAAGAAATTCCCACATATTAATCATGCGCATGCGCTCTATGGCTTGGCGGGATCTTGCCAACTGATATTGTCGCAGTGTCCTCGTGCACGGAACAGCGTAGCAGACGACGCTCTGCCTTCGTGCGCGCGCGCGAACTCTCACCTTGTTGCACGCTTATCGCCATTATAAGGCGCTGACCAGCAGTTCGGTCGACGATCGCGCTATATTATTAAAAATCAGGGCGGCTGTACATGCTGGTACCAGAGAGATACAGCAGATTATGAATGAACGTATGCTCTCGCATGTCTACCAGGCTTAACTACGTCAAAGGTTACCTGAAAAGGGTCTTTAATGTTGGCTATAAAATGCTTGCATTATGTACAATACAGGCTACCGAACATTCATGCGGCATACATTACCTCAAAGGCGAGCCGATAATCTATGATACATTTATAATAACTTGAGCTGCCGCGCCTCGCGGCTACCAGCGGTTTCTGGTTTTTGCCCCAAGCCACACACAACGCCTAATGCAGCGTTCGTTACGTCAGCAGCGGACTGCTGTGATTTGTCGCCATGCCAAATTCACGCAACCGCCGGAGGGGCTGAGTCAGTGGGGCCGACGGAGGAGCGCGGTCATTTTAGAGCGCAAAAACAGACCAGAGTCGATGCAAAGGGACGAAGATCCAGCAATGCATATTGACTACAGATAGCCCAGCTTCCGCGAAACTAATTTCAAAAATTCTTCTTGGAGGATATTTGTGAAGGGCTTCATTTAACATCCTAGGCATCCAGGTACGTTCTTGCACCCACCCTTCAGAACGCATGTAAAACCGTACCACTTTATTTTGTTGCAGCCAGCGACCAAGCTCTATCCTGGCCTTTTGTCAGGGGTAAGACGCCTGTATTTCTTTCATCCATCTCCCAGTGGGCTGTGACAGCGAGCCACCATCATCACGGCTACTTTGGTGCCCTGTGCCGGCATTGAGGGCGCCTCTGGCCACGGTGCTCTCCGTGCAGGCTTTTTCTGGATTGCTGCAGGGATTCTCTGCGCTCCTATTAGGTGAGTAAAGGTCCATATTCGCCTTTGTTCTGGCGTCCTCGTTTAACTGGGGTTTGCATGCAGGTCGTCACGAAAGTATGCAACAATACGAAAAGGAGCATGCACGCTGCTGTTCTCGTTCAGAATCATGGCGATATCTTCGCGTTCAGCTAGAGCAGCTTAATAACAAAATGGAAGAGCTGAAGAGGAAGAGAAGGCGTGCAACATGGACTAATATAACCATAAGCATGCCATTTTCATTCTTGTACTAACCAACAGTATACAGTCAGAACTTGTGATACATCAAGGGGCCTATAGATAGCCGCCACAAATAAGCTTTCTTCTGTGTGTAATCCGTGTCAAGTGAAAACTGAGGGATCAGAAGTACTGAAATTGCGTTTTATGTATCGATTAGGTGACGTCCTTTTCCCAACAGGAAGACTCCCACGAATGCTGCCACGACATACCAATGTTGAAATATTCAGTCCTTAGCATACATAGAAATCAAAGGGCGCTTTCCTGTAGGTCATCAGCTATCCAGTGCAGATGTTTGAGCGGTGCTCTGAGTATGCCGTGGAGCTACAGCCAACTTTTTCCGTTCATCATGAACACAACTACGGAAGAAATGAAAGGTCCCGAAAGCCGTTTCTTATCGTGCTTATTCTTTATTGATTTGCGTCTTCCCGTTCGATCCCTTTATTCTTACCGAAAGGAGCGCCTAGGTTCCGCAACACCTGCCGTAGACACTTAACTTAGGACTGCGGATTTTTTTCGAGATTTGTATTGGGGCCAGACATTACACGAAAAAGCAGCATTCTTCTTCTGAGCTGTTCAGACTACATTGAAACCCACACTTATGCACTCCAATTGCGAGACGACCGCTTTATAAGACTAGGCACCCTCTCTAGAGAAATTCTGAAACATATGGCGACCAGTGGGAATAGAGCACGAGAAAAAAAAAATTCGCTGTGGTTTGACCAATTGCCATCCCGAGTGGCATTGCGGAATAAACGGCGCGGCAGTCGCAGTGGCGGCGGCGCCTCTGAGTCACACGCGTAGCGGAGGAGTCGGCGGTGGACCCAGCACCGCAGCTGTGCGCCGTGTGACGTCACTCCTCCTGGAGAATGCACTGCTGGCGCAGCAGCGATGACACCTCTGAGACACCCACGCAGCAGAGGAGTCGACGGCGGCTCCGCGTTCCTCTGACGTCAATCGCTCCTCGCGCTTGCGCAGCTGGGGCTCTCCGGGGCTCCGTGAAATCGCTCACACTTAGCGTAGTGTTGCTTTCGCAACAAAAGGCTGCTAGTAAAGTGTGCTGCACCCACTGGTCATGTATAAGCTTTTCCGAATAGAGCATCAAAGCGTAAACGTGTGTATGGCGATGAGGTTTAGCCTTCAACCGTAACTAAAAATGAATTGGCAAAGTGATTTTTGAAGAAAGGAAATGGCGCAGTATCTGTCTCACATATCTCAGTGGACACCTCGACAGCAACATAGGGGAATGGAGGAAGGTGGGAGTGAAAGAAAAAGGTACTGTAGTGGAGGTCTCCGGAGTTTTTTGAGGATCTTTAACGTGCACTGACACCGCACAGGACCCGGGCGCCTTTTGCGTCCCGCCTCCATCCAAACTAGGCTGTTGCGGTTGGGTTCGGACCCGGGTTCTCCGGCTGGGTAGGCGAGCGCCTTAACCACTGAGACACCGCGGCGGGTCCGTTACTGCTGTTTTTTGTAATACAACATTTTGGGCGAGTTGGTTACCTACTTTCATTATTACAGCGCATGGACGGCACAGAAGAAGGGGACACAACAGCGCTGAAGGCCCAAGACTTCAAGCGGCCCGCGCACGCCCGGCGCAAATACCACAGCACCCGTCGTTACGAGCCCGAACAGGCGACGCCGCCTTTGATGGGCAAAGCGCCCGGAGCCGGCCGGCAGCCCAAGACGGATAGTCCGCTTCCTGAAAAGGCTCAATGCAAAGAGCCCGCCGGGAACAACCGACGCATCAGCACTTCGGACGACGCCTGCGCAAGGGGTCAACAGCAACCTGCCAGAGGCGGTTGTCATTCGGCCGGTCGCAACTGAAATCGCTCCAACCGCCAATCGAACGGCCACAACCAGTGGAATAAGGACAGGGCGAGACCAGACAATCCGGACGGTGGAAATCGCGGCGGGGGTGTGGCCGCTCACAGCAATCCGGGCACTTACGGCTGCCTAAAGGCGACCGGAGCTTCCAGACTGACAAGCCCAGCCGACACAAAAGCAGCGACGCCTCCGCCGCGCCCGCCACCGTCTCGAGGACGTCACTACAACAACAAGCAGAATGCAGGAGGCGGACAAACGCAGGCCCGGAGGCAGTTGTCTAACACCTGGCTGGGTCCTCAACCGGTAACCCCTCCCGCCGCAGCAGCGACCGCTGCCCCTACGACGGCAACAGCCTGCAACAACACCAACAGGTCTCCGACGCATAAGAATAAGGGCCCGGCCACTGGGGATCCTCCGTGCCCATCGCGAAGGTCCCGCCGACAGCAACACCAACAGAAGCAGCGGTCTGACTACAACCATCCTCGCAACAGTCGGGTTAAAGCTCTGGCGGCGGACACGTCTCCGCGGCAGGGCTCCCGCGATTTTCAGCGTTCTGCACGCGGGGGTGTGGCCGACGCTTCGCCCGAAGGTGCTGGCGACGATCTGCCGGACAATGGGTCGCGGCGGCGCTCCATGTCCCTCATTGGGCTTTGGGAGAAAACGAACCTGACCATTTTTCGCCGGCGGACGTCGCAGTGAACGCGGTGCATGTTTGCACACCCCCAAGGCCGCCTGACTGCCTGACTGGAGCCATTCGTTTCGCCTGCATCAGCTGGCAACCAGGGTATATGCTGCCGCTTCTGATGTGACGGGAGTTTGGTTCAGATCGGTATCACTTGATTTTAAGTTTATCGCTGTGCCCACAGAGTCGTATTTAGCGCACTGACAATTTTCCACGAACTGTCCTTGTGTGAAACATGACAGAAAGCTATTTTACTGCGGACGGGGCAAAAGGTTGAGCTGGCGAGGATGAAATTGAAGGCACTCACTGTCCGAGGGCGTCGGGTTTGCTGGCTTAGAATGACAGCTCTCCTGTACATACCTTAGGTGTTTAATGAACATACCTGACTATTTTGACGTCCTCCCTATTTCGGCGCTGTTGTGTCCCCTCATTGTTCTGTGCCGTATTTGCGCTTTAATAAAGAATGTATTTTTTTCATATTTTTGCAAATGTTCGTGTTAAACTGGACAGCCCTAATACAATGTCTTAACTGTGCCCAATTGCCCGCACTTTTCGAATAGTGCTTCGCGCGAGATTTCCATGCTTGTTCGCGCTCGGCACTTCTGTCCTAGCCTGGATTCGAGCTGCAACTTCGCTCCCATCGGCATTGCGCAAATTAGTCTAACCTTCATTTTATTCCGAGGGTATTCTGACTTAGTAAACCGGTACCAATTAGGATTAGGCTTACAAGTCGGGGACGCTAGTTTGGAAATACCTTCCCCGGAGGCTTCAATGCGATAAACGCCACATTCAGCGACACCTTGCCTCCACTGCGCGGCCATGTCGCATCACCAGCAGCGCCGACAGGCGGTGCCTGGCTGAAGGGAAGCGTAGCGCTCGCTTGTTCCCACATGTGTCTTGCTTTTGCGCTTTGATGGATTTAACGTTTTTATCCTTTCTTGTGCCAACGCATGGCATGTCTTTGGCATTTCAGTCTAATGACATGATAGCGAAACCACCCAGTGCTTGCAGTTCCATTTCGAACAGAGCGATGCGTCTTCAGCATGGTTGTACAGCGTGTCACGGGCAGCCGTCGCGGATCCGGTAGCTCCCCGAAGATCGTGCCACGCGAGGAAAAGCTTGCACACGTGAAACGAAGTTACTTTCAATCGAATTATTTTTTGGCTCTTAAACTGGGGAAGTGGTCCTTAAAACAGCTCACAAACACCTTCCAAGGAGAGCACATCAAGTAGCACAATCAGTGCATTGTACTCTCGTAAAATCCTGAGCCTCCCGCCTCCACCCAAAAATTACAGACAACTGTGGCAGCCCGCAATGTGAAAATGAGAAAGCATTGACGCCTCCTCGGCCCTCGCCGCCTCTTTTTGCCTCTCGCTATAATCTTCTTATCGTTTGATAATTAATTTAACTATTTTATTATCGTAGTTATCTTAAACTTTATTTAAGGATCGATTCAGTTACTCTGGTTATACCTTCTTTTATCTTAATGATTTCGATTTTTCAAAATTGACACCGTGGTTGCTTTCCCGTTCACTTTCTATATTCCCGTCCAGCTTATTTAAAAATCCACGGTTTTTCTGATAATTGACTGAATAATCTATGTCAATAAAACTTTTTTGTTCGATTAACTATCACATTCCAAAACCATTTGAATTTTTTTTTCGTTCTATTCCCTCTTGTCCACGTTATGGCTGTCCAGGGCGGTTTTCCCGTCCACTCACTATATCGATGTCCCCCTTATTTCGGCGCTTTTTCCAAATTTTTATCTCTAATGAACTAATCATCCTATCGACATATTTTTTTTTTCCGATCATCACAACTGCTGGGGACACTTTTTGCAGGCACAGTTTCCGGACACGTTTTTGTGAAACGGCCACGCCGACATACCCTCGAAATTCCTTCGCATTAATAATACAATTCTACACGTTATCGAGTTTCCGAGCTCTTCCCGGCGACTTTTTCATGCTCGCACCTTCCTCCGTCGCTCGAACCTGCGTATTCAAGTTGAGAGGTCGGTATTAGTGAGATTCTTTCAGACGTTAACCAGCTACCACGGCTGCGACCAATAAACCGCGTAATTCCTGCGGGTCAGGAAGCTTCGCTCAGGCAGGTTGGCGTGGCGTAAGAGCGCTGACCTGCCTACGTGCAAAAAGTGACAGTACGTTTTCACAAAAGATTTTAACTACAGAAAAGTCAGCTTCTATAAACCGAAGTAAAAATTCTTGCAGGTCAATATTCGTGAAGCGGTGGGCTTTAACAAGCCTGCATACTGCAACTTCATTTTACCACTTCACGAACCCCTTTAACGAGCTTCAGCTCTTACGCAGGTGTACACAGGGTGTTTCAGTGAACACTCTAAAATTTTCAGGAATACCCATTTTGAGGTGGAAATATGGCAGTGTTCGCGGACACCACAAAAGCAGTGCTTGGTTTAAAGTTGTAAGCTGGTTATCTAATTTTCAATAATTAATTTTTAAACTACGAGAGTTAGGCACCTAGTTGCAATTAGAGATTTGTAGCCGGTCGTTAGTAGCACCCATATTAGTTTTCAGAATTTAGAAAATGCGATTACCCTAGGCACGGTGGCTCGACAAATTCCGGCCGCATGCTTCGAATATAGATGCGCTTACGAAAGCATGCAAGCAAAGGAACCGCTCCAGTGCACGAAACTAGATGAAATCGCGAACATTTGTTGCGCGACAGCGCCAAGGATAATTCTGTTTTCGAAATTCTGGAAAATGCTATGGCAATTACTGTCGACAGGCTATAAATATCTCATTTCAACTAGGCACCTAACTTCATTAGTTAAAAGATATTTATTAAATATTAGTTAAACAGCTTAGTGCTTCAAATGATTCGATGGATTTTTGGTGTCCGCAAAATCTATAATACTACACCCCAAAAGCCATAATTTTGCCCCAAAATGCCTATATCTGAATATAGGCCTATTTTTGCCTCTTTTTGAAGAAAGGCATTCTGGTGTCAGCGAACACTGGTAGCAATATGCGGCAAAAGCCATATTTTTTCCCCAAAGAAGCCTATGGCTGAATAGATTTTTGAAAATATACTCACTGAAACACCGGTACATGGTCAAAGCCAACGGCACCGTAATGCTTCCTGTGGGATATGAAATTTCAGTTGCCGAGACTTATGGGAGAGAGAGAGAGAGAGAGAGAGGGAAAGGCAGGGATGACCGAGACTTATGGAATGGAGGAAAAAGGAAGGAGGTCAGGGCTTTTCAGCAAAGCAGAGAGATCTCTAATATATATGTTTTTTAATCTTCAAAGAGGTAACTGGGATACCCATGTAAAGTCATATTCACTACAATTTACGGCTGAGAGATTCGGTGTGGTTCTGCCTACGGGCTCTTCCATAGTTTGCAATAGAAATGTTCGCGGAAACACGTTCCTATTGATATGTTGCAGTGACGGCAGTCCACCGGTCAGGAAGACAGCAACAAGACTTGCCAATGAAGGTCCTTATTTGGGCTGACTTGCCCCCGAAAAATAACTAAAGCAACAAAAGTGCACGTCAGTCGTCGAACTACGAATGCCCGCCGCACGCTGCATCGCTGAATATAAAACCGGCAAAGAAACTTCAAGATAACAGGTCAAAATTTATGTCAGTAACGTGGAAAAATGTAGACGCAGTTCTTCATCGCTGCCATCAATCGAGATTAGACAGGTCGCTTCTTGCCTCACGAACAAAAATTCAGGGGACACTTTGACTGACTAAAGTTCGTAGAGGCGAAAGCGTTTTCCGCACCACTTTGACTGCTTCTGTGGCACTGGTGGCGTCACATGTAATTGATTATCAAATACTAAGTGATGACAAGTCAGTGATTAATGATTAATTACTTATTAGTGCCTGAATATAAATTAACTGCTAATTAATCACGCTTAAGCTTCGCCTTTAGGAGTGGAACGCGACAGCGTGTTGTAGCGCTGCCAGGTAGTCCATAGAACGCCACCTCCCGTTCGGCGCGATGCCTTGAACGTTTAACGCAACGCTTTTTGAGGAAAGAAATGGCGCAGTAATTCTCTGTCATCTCGGTGGACACCTGAACTGTACCGTAGAGGAAGAGAGGAAGTGGGAGTGAAATAAGAAAGACAAAATGGCCTGTAATGAAGAATATGAATATTGTATTTGAGGAAAGGAAATTACGCAGTAACTGTCTCACATATCTCGGTGGGCACGCGTCAAAATTCAGGGGGTGGGAGGGGGTGCACTTTTTGACTTAAAGTGCGGTCACTGATGTGTGGTTAAGATGTTAAGCTTCGCCTGTAAGAATGTAACGCGACAGCGTCCTGCAACGCTGCCAGGGAGTCCATAGAAGGCCATCGCCCATTCGGTTCTACGCCTCGCTCGTCGGTGAATTGGTTTTTGATTAAAGGAAATGTATCTGTTTCTCATATCTCGGTGGACACACAAACCTCGCCGGAAGGGAAGGGAGGATGATGGGAGTGAGTGAGGACACCGTATTCACTAGACGCGCCTTTGTTCATTCCGAACAATCGAGCTGGCATGGCGGAGTGAATAGCATGCTCGTCTCGCACTCCGAAGACTGGGGTTCGATTCCCGAGCTCGACCAATTTCCCACTCGGTTTTATTTATTTATATGGCTTGACTAGGAAAGTTAATGAAACTAATTGGGTGACTAAGCACTTAACTAAGCTCAGTCCCACTTACTTGTAGCATCACTATATGATCCTTTCAGTTGGCTGCATGGTTACTAACCGAAGTACAATTGGCCCCGCTTGAAATTCACGAACTGCGACGTCACGACCGCTTCGACCAATTGAAAAGCGTGACATTTCTGTCGACAACTGCGGCTTACAACGATGAGAGATTAAAGGCTTTCGCCTTAATAAAATTTAGGGGACGCTCGAGCTTCGCCATAAAAGCTAATGCAATTGCGCTTTTAAGGCAACATTTTCATTCCACAATGTTTTTATATTGTTTATGTTTGTCTTGGGGAAAAGGAAGGCGCAGTGTGTGTCTCACTTTTCAGTGGACATCAAGCAGCAACAAACGTAATCTTCTAGTCTGAGCAGTTTGGCACCTTTAAACACATTTCTTTTGTTCACTTGATTGATCAATTAGTCTAAATTTTCTTAACTAGCATAATCAAGCATTGTCTTTTCATTCAAAACATTTTGACACCTTTCAATCCCATTTTTCGAAAAAATTTTAATTTCTTCAGTTAATTAATCACAAAAGATTACTCGTCATCGCCTGTCACACAAAAGTAAAAAAATTCAGGGGGCACTTTGACTGTATAAAGTGCATAGAGGCGAAACCGTTTTCCGCACCACTTTGACTGCTTCTGTGGCACTGGTGGCGTCACATGTAATTGAGTATCAAATACTAAGTGATGACAAGTCAGTAATTAATGATTAATTACATATTAGTGCCTGAATATTAATTAACTGCTAATTAATCACGCTTAAGCTTCACCTTTCGGAGTGGAACGCGACAGCGTGTTATAGCGCTGCCAGGTAGTCCATGGAACGCCACCTCCCGTTCGGCGCGATGCCTTGCCCTTTGAACGCAATGATTTTTGAGGAAAGGAAATGGCGCAGTAATTCTCTGTCACCTCGGTGGACACTTGAACTGTACCGTAGAGGAAGGGATGTAGTGGGAGTGAAAGAAGAAAGACAAAGATGGCCCGTAATGAAGAATATGAATATTGTATTTGAGGAAAGGAAATTACGCAGTAACTGTCTCACATATCTCGGTGGGCACCCGTCAAAATTCAGGGGGTGGTGGGGGGGTGCACTTTTTGACTTAAAGTGCGGTCACTGATGTTTGGTTAAGATGTTAAGCTTCGCCTCTAAGAATGTAACGCGACAGCGTCCTGCAACGCTGCCAGGGAGTCCATAGAAGGCCATCGCCCATTCGGTCCTACGCCTCCCTCGTCGGTAAATTGGTTTTTGAGGAAAGGAAATGTATCTGTTTCTCATATCTCGATGGACACACAAACCTCGCCGGAAGGGAAGGGATGATGATGGGAGTGAGTGAGGACACCGTATTCACTAGACGCGCCTTTGTTCTTTCCAAACAATCGAGCTGGCATGGCGGAGTGGCGCACTCCGAAGACCGGGGTTCGATTCCCGACCTCGACCAATATCCTACTCGGTTTTATTTATTTATATGGCTTGACTAGGAAAGTTAATGAAACTAATTGGGTAACTAAGCACTTAACTAAGCTCAGTCCCACTTACTTGCAGCATCACTATATGATCCCTTCAGTCGGTTGCATGGTTACTAACGAAAGTACAATTGGCCCCGTTTGAAATTCGCGCACTGTGACGACACGACCGTTTCGACCAATTGAAAAGCGTGACATTTCTGTCGATAACTGGGGCTTACAACGATGAGACATTAAAGGCTTTCGCCTTACAAATCATAACGGCCCGCTCCTGCGGCCTTGAGCGCGAACAAACGGACGCTACGATGATACGTGGCACTATGAAGCCTCCACTTAAATACAGTGCGACTTCGCTCACTACAGCGAAGTAAAATACCACACAGCGATGTTGCAAAAACTTTTAACAATGATTAACCGCTGCTAATCCCTGCACACCATTTAAGTCTTCTTTTTCTTCTTACTGTTCTCTCTGCTTTGCAACTTGGCTTCTAACCCAACATATTTTATTAAATCTGCATACGTTATGCGTTTTCTGTGCAGGTTTTACACAACTGCGAGGCATCGGTCTTGTTCCTACTGCATAACTAACGGAACAGGGCGAGAACGAAAAACAAAAATTCACCTACCTAACATATCTTGGAGACACCGGTTGACCGTCAGCCTTCTTTCAGCAGCTCTTCAATTACAGCCGCCCTCGTGTCATAAAAAGATCATCACAATGTCATCACCCATCACAGCTGATGCCTCACAGTTTACGCACGTCGACATACCTGTGGTGGTTTCTAGCGATAGCTTTTTTTTAAGATAAGAATTTATTGGGTACATATTGCTGACATAAATTCAGTATACAGGCGAGGGTCCCAAAGTCAAGCGACTGTCATAGGACCGCCGGTAGATTAATGCTAACTTGAACTCGGGCGAAGCGTCGGCCACACCCCCGCGTGCAGAACGCTGAAAATCGCGGGAGCCCTGCAGCGGAGACGTGTCCGTCGCCAGAGCGTTAACCCGGCTGTTGCGGGGATGGTTGTAGTCAGACCGCTGCTTCTGTTGGTGTTGCTGTCGGCGGGACCTTCGCGATGGGCACGGAGGATCGCCAGTGGTCGGGCCCTTATTGTTATGCGTCGGAGACCTGTTGGTGTTGTTGCAGGCTGTTGCCGCCCGAGGGGCAGCGGTCGCTGCTGCGGCGGGCGGGGTTACCGGTTGAGGACCCGGCCTGGTGTTAGAGAACTGCCTCCGGGCCTGCGCTTGTCCGCCTCTTGCATTCTGCTTGTTGTTGTAGTGACGTCCTCGAGACGGTGGCGGGGGCGGCGGAGGCGTCGGTGCTTTTGTGTCGGCTGGGCTTGTCAGTCTGGAAGCTCCGGTCGCCTTTTGGCAGCCGTAAGTGCCCGGATGGCGGTGAGCGGCCGCACCCTCTCCGCGATTTCGCACCGTCCGGATATTCTGCTCTTGCCCTGTCCTTATTCCACTGGTTGTGGCCGTTGGATTGGTGGTTGGAGCGATTTCGGTTGCGAACGGCCGAATGACAACCACCTCTGGGAGGTTGCTGTTGACCCCTTGCGCAGGCGGCGTCCGAAGGGCTGATGCGTCGGTTGTTTCCGGCGGGCTCTTTACATTCACCCTTTTGAGGAAGCGGACTATCCGCCTTGGGCTGCCGGCCGGCTCCGGGCGCTTTGCGCATCAAAAGCGGCGTCGCCTGTTCGGGCTCGTAACGACGGGTACTGTTGTATTCGCGCCGGGCTTGCGCGGGTCGCCTGAAGTCTTGGGCCTTCAGCGCTGTTGTGTCCCCTTCTTCTGTGCCGTCTTAGCGCTGTAATAATGAATGTAGGCAACCAACTCGCCCAAAATGTTGTATTATGAAAAACCGCAGTTACGGACCCGCCGCGGTGTCTCAGTGGTTAAGGCGCTCGTCTACCCATCCGGAGAACCCGGCTCCGAACCCGACCTCGTCACCCTAGTTTGGATGGAGGCGGAACGCGAAAGGCGCCCGGGTGCTGTGCGGTGTCAGTGCACGTTAAAGATCCTCGAAATTACTCCGGAGACCTCCACTACAGTACCTTTTTCTTTCACTCCCACCTTCCTCCGTTCCCATATGTTGCTATTCAGGTGTCCACTGAGATATGTGAGACAGATACTGCGCCATTTCCATTCTTCAAAAATCACTTTGCGAATTCATTTTTAGGTACGGATGAGGGCTAAACCTCATCGCCATACACACGTTTACGCTTTCATGCTCTATTCGGAAAAGCTTAGACATTACCAGTGGGTGCCGCACATTTTACTAGCAGCCTTTTGTTGCGAAAGCAACACTACGCTAAGTGTGAGCGATTTCACGGAGCCCCGGAGAGTCCCAGCTGCGCAAGCGCGAGGAGCGATTGACGTCAGAGGAGCGCGGAGCCGCCGCCGACTCCTATGCTGCGTGGGTCACTCAGAGGTGTCATCGCTGCTGCGCCAGCAGTGCATTCTCCAGGAGGAGTGACGTCACACGGCGCACAGCTGCGGCGCTGGGTCCACCGCCGACTCCTCCGCTACGCGGGTGACTCAGAGGCGCCGCCGCCACTGCGACTGCCGCGCCGTTGCTTCCGCAATTCCACTCAGGATGGCAATTGGTCAAACCACAGCGAATTTTTTTTTCTCGTGCTCTATTCCCACTGGTCGCCATATGTTTCAGAATTTCTCTAGAGAGGGTGCCTAGTCTTATAAAGTGGTCGTCTCGCAATTGGAGTACATAAGTGTGGGTTTCAGTGTAGTCTGAACAGCTCAAAAGAAGAATGGTGCTTTTTCGTGTAATGTCTGGCCCCAATACAAATCTCGGAAAAAATGCGCAGTCCTAAGTTAAGTGTCTACGGCAGGTGTTGCGGAACCTAGGCGGTCCTTTCGGTAAGAATAAAGGCACCGAACGGGAAGACGCAAATCAATAAAGAGAAAGGACGATAAGAAACGGCTTTCGCGACCTTTCATTTCTTACGTAGTTGTGTTCATGATGAACGCAAAAAGCTGGCTGTAGCTCCACGGCCTAATCAGAGCACCGCTCAAACATCTGCACTGGAGAGCTGATGACCTACAGAAAAGCGCGCTTTGATTTCTATGTATGCTAAGGACTGAATTTTGCAACATTGGTATGTCGTTGCAGCATTCGTGGGAGTCCCCCTGTTGGGAAAAGGACTTCACCTAATCGATACATGGAACGCGATTTCAGTACTTCTGATCCCTCAGTTTTCACTTGACACGGATTACACCCAGAAGAAAGCTTATTTGTGGCGGCTATCAATAGGTCCCTCGATGTGTCACAAGTTCTGACTGTATACACTTGGTTAGTACAAGAATGAAAATGTCATGTTTATGGTTCTATTAGCCCATGTTGCACGCCTTCTTTTGCTCTTCAGCTCTTCCCTTTTGTCATTAAGCTGCTCTAGCTGAACGCGAAGATATCGCCATGATTCTGAACGAAAGCAGCAGCGTGCATGCTCCTTTTGGTATTGTTGCATATTTTCGTCACGACCTGCATGCAAGCCCCAGTTAAACGTGGACGCCAGAACAAAAGCGAATATGGACCTTTACTCACCTAATAACAGCGCAGAGAATCGCTGCAGCAATCCAGAAAAAGCCAGAACGGAGAGTACCGTGGCCAGAGGCGCCCTCAGTGCCGGCACAGGGCACCAAAGTAGCGGTGACGATGGTGGCTCGCTGTCACAGCCCACAGGGAGATGCATGAAAAGAAATACAGGCGTCTTACCCCGGACAAAAGGCCAGGACAGAGCTTGGTCGCTGGCTGCAACAAAAAAAAAACTGGTACGGTTTCACACAGGTTCTAAAGGGCGGGGGGGTGCAAGAGCGTACCTGGATGCCTAGGATGTTAAATGAAGCCCTCCACAAATATCCTCCAAGAAGAATTTTTGAAAGTAGTTTCGTGGAAGCTGGGCTATCTGTAGTCAATATGCACTGCTGGATTTTCGCCCCTTTCCATCGACTCTGGTCTGTTTTTGCGCTCTAAAATGACGGCGCTCCTCCGCCGGCCCCACTGACTCAGCCCCTCCGGCGGTTGCGTGAATCTGGCATGGCGACAAATCACAGCAGTCCGCTGCTGACGTAACGAGCGCTGCATGACGCGTTGCGTGTGGCTTGGGGCAAAAACCAGAAACCGCTGGTAGCCGCGAGGCGCGGCAGCTGAAGTTATTAGAAATGTATCATAGATTATCGGCTCGCCTTTGAGGTTATGTATGCGGCATGAATTCTCGGTAGCCTGTATTGTACATAACGCAAGCATTTTATAGCCAACCTCAAAGACCCTTTTCAGGTAACCTTTAACGTAGTTAAACCTAGTAGACATGCGAGAGCAGACGTTCATTCTAAATCTGCTCTATCTGTCTGGTACCAGCATGTACAGCCGCCCTGATTTTTAATAATATAGCGTGATCGCCGACCGAACTGCTGGTCAGCGCCTTATAATGGCGATAAGCGTGCAACAAGGTGAGAGTTCGCGCGCGCGCACGAAGGCAGTGCGTCGTCTGCTATGCTGTTCCGAGCACGAGGACACTGCCACAATATCAGTTAGCAAGATCCCGCCAAGCCATAGAGCGCACGCGCATCATTAATATGTGGGAATTTCTTTCCTTTTATTTTTTCTTATAACTTTTCATCGCCAGGCTGGCCTCCCGTAATAGGCAAAAAAAAGAGGGAGAACGTCTCATGCAGTCCCACATATTAATCATGCTCTTGCGCTCTACGGCTTGGCGGCATCTTGCGAACTGATATTGCGGCAGGGCGTGTGTCCTCGTGCTCGGAACAGCGTAGCAGACGACGCTCTGCCTTCGTGCGCGTGCGCGAACTCTCGCCTTGTTGCACGCTTATCGACATTGTAAGGCGGTGACCAGCAGTTGGGTCGCCGCTCGCGCTATATTATTAAAAATCAGGGCGGCTGTACACACAACCGCGTTTCTTGATATTCATTGTCCTCTCTCCACTCTAGAAGCAGCTGGTGCCACGCGCTCCTTCCATTGGCTACAGCTGGAGTGGCGTTCCACCGATATTTCACGAGCTTACCCAAGTTAATTTGATAGCACAATACAAGATTCTTGCTCGAGGTGGGTACGTCTGAAGGAGTGCTTTCGAGCTAAAATTTTAAAAAATTGGAGGAAACACCTCAGATCCGCATTAATGACATAAATGCGGAATTGCTTATGGGGAACTGCATTTTCTACTTTACACTCAAAGATCACTGCGAGTCCCCAAATCACTCTTGGCGGAGTAGTGCAGTGATTAAGCGATGCTTTATCAGGACTGGAAGGGACTTTATTCCATCGGTTACGGCTTGGCGTTGCGTACAGCAAACACTACCTTCACAATATCGGAAATGAAACTAACCCAAAAATTGCGTACAGTGCCACACTTCATAAAATATTGGGCATGTTTTTTGCGAGTGCCCGAACTACACTGATGAGTAGAGAACATTGGAAGCGAGGGTGAGACAACTGGACTCTCCCCCTCACTCTGAAGAATCTATTCTAGGCGCCACGGCGGAACGTGCTGACTGGTGGTGTGTGACGTAGGCCGTGCTCAAGTTTTTATGTGTAACAGGCCTAGATACCCGTCTGTGACTCTCTGTGCACTACCTACACAGTTTACGCAGTTAACACGGTTTACTCGGTTTACGGTCTGACATACGTGAGAGTGCACAGATGTGTTTCCATGGAGCCCCTACAGTAGTATCTGGTTGGTTGGTTGGTTGGTTTATGGGGTTTAACGTCCCAAAGCGACTAAGGCTATGAGAGACGCCGTAGTGGAGGGCTCCGGAAATTTCGACCACCTCGGGTTCTTTAACGTGCACTGACATCGCACAGTACACGGGCCTCGAATTTCTCCTTTAAAGAAATTCAGCCGCCGCGGCCGGGATCGAATCCGCCTCTTTCGGGCTAGCAGCCGAGCACCATAGCCACTGAGCCACCGCGGCGGCTGCTACAGCAGTATCTGTTAATGACATGCGTCGGTATGTGTTCAAGACATGAATTTCACGTGCGTCTGCTCAACGCGATGCGAATACCAGCCAGTGTGTGTTGTGCGTGTACATCACCTATGAAACTCATTGTATTATGCCATCATCAACCTTCATTCGCCCTTTCCCTTTCCTCCTCTTCCCTTTCCCCAGTTTGGAGTAGCAGGCCAGGGCCATGTTACCACCGGCCGACCTCTCTTCCTTTTCCTCTCATTAAAATTCTTTTCTCTCTCTCTCCTTTTCTTTTTAGATCTCAATGTATCAAGTGCCAAGAAAGAACTCCTTAAGAGCGTTTGCAGCTCTGACAAGCCAAATGCAATTAATAATGCAGACAATGTTAACTTTTGTAGTGGTACAAAACAACAGAGGGGTTAAGACGAGGACGACACACTAGAGTGCTAAACTCAATTTTTTCTAAAAATCTTCGATCCTTTGTAGAAATTACCGCGACAAGCTTCCTCCACGCCTAAAGGTCGACACCCCTGTCCACGGTGGTAGATAGGAGCACCGACTCCGCTCATAAGAATGTCAATATAGTCAATAAGTTTATTTTCCAGTTTCAACTGGAGGGTTTCCTGGCTAAAAGCTGCCTGGGCAGGTTGACTGGGTCCAGGAAACCCCTACAAGCAGTAGCACACAAGCGCCACAAGAAATTTACAAAACCAGTCACACATAAAGTAGTAGATTAAATACAGAAAACACTCGACACATGTATACATTGACTCGAATAATAAAAATAGAAAAAAAAGATGAGAACACTGAAAATGGTCATACATATGGTGAGGGGAAAAGTAGATTAACACTAAATTAAACGTTCAAAAATCAACAAGTGGAGGCATGGAATGGCATATGAACAAAATATTTTCGCAGCTCAGCTTTTTTATATCCTGTTGTGTGTTGATATGTGTTTAAAACATGGGGAAGATTATGAGACAACATTTGTAATTTATAATCGGTGCGAAAACGTGGTATGTTCCATGAGTTAGTATTTCTTGTATGTATGTTAGCCCGACGCGTGTCCAAAGATGATTGGGCCGAGTAAAAGTTGGCAATTGATGCTGTGGAAAAATACATTCTTTGCAATAACTTAAAATTATATAAAAAATCAACGCGAACAATGTTATATGTTTGGAAGGCGTATTTGGTGGTAGTCATGTTATCAAGCTCAGTTTTGCTACATCAGAGAGAGCTTGTGGGGAGGGCATTTAGTACATAGCGCTTGGATTTATCCTTGGCTCTTGTACACCACTATAGCCATGCCACTGATCCGGCCGTGCCGGGATTCCCGGTGGGGACGCTTCCTTTCCTTTAGTTTGCAAATGCACGCATGCGTCGTGGCATGCATCGCGGTTGCCTGCTGCGTGGCGCAGCGTTCGCGCCATCATTTGTGTCGCCGCGTTAGTATTCTGCTTCTTCCTACTCCATAGAGCTCACTTCCCGCGTTGAAAGCTTTCACAGTGCAAACCTGTTCCGCGTTTGTTCTTTCACTTTTTTCTCGTGTGTTCCATTGACAGCGTTGTAGTGAGTATTAGTACTGCATCAGGATAAGGGAGAGGTATGTCGGGTTTAACGCCGGGTATTTGCGGTGAGCTAAGAGAGAGCGAGCATAGTGGGGGGCTCTGGAATAATTCCGGTCACCTGACCTCGCACAGCATCCTGATACTGTGCGTACTTATAAAACTTCCTGAACTCAGCTTGGTACATGCAGCATCTGTGAGGTAACGACGCTCCACTGCAGAGCGAACAACTTTCCTTTGTCATATCCTGGCTTACAGTCAACGGCAGAAGATTTGGTCGTTTACCTCCCATATTCGCAGGACCAAGTTATAATACTGCACAGTGTGCGCCTCTCACACATTCCGTTCCGTCTAAGCAGCGTCCACCTCGTAGGTTCGCTTGTCGTCTGCGTTGCCCCTGCTGTGATCAAGGGTGCAGTCCGACCCCGTAACGACACGGGCGGAGCGCAGATAACCCAGCATGAAGCGAGATCAGCGGGCTGCTTCCTTCATTGAAATTTTGTTTTGCGCAGCTGCTTTCAAAGTGCGCAATATCAGTAGCAAATGAAACGCGAGAAAAGGAACCAGAATGCGAACACTCAAAACGAGACAAAAACGAACTAGGGGCTGGAGGAGAAATAAAAGCGAAGTTTTTTAATTCGTCTAAAGGACAGTCGTCACCAGCCGTCACCTCCAGAATCTGCAATCACAGATGGTGATGGCAAGTAACCGACGCGTCGTGAAACTGCCCAGTTGCCTGGACCTGTAGCCCAAGCAACTCTTGAGCGGGAGGACTGGCAGATGGCGCCACATCCGCGCGCAGCTGGAGTGCACATAAAATTCGATCGACGCCGATATGCCGAAGACGTATGTCGAGATGGCTGTGATGTTATGTCTCGCTTGTCGCCTTGTCCTAGCAGCGCCTTGTCCTAGCAGCGCGGACGCGATAACGCCTTAATGCAATTCGCGAGACATTCTATAAAGGGCATTTTATTTCTTCCAATTTTTCCCTGTAAACGGAGAAAAAACCAGTCACACAAGACGGCGGACAAGAAGAGTGTACACACCACAACGACCACAAAAAACCAGTCGTCTTGTGTGACTGGTTTTTTCTCCGTTTACAATGTACCAACTGGCCCGCATTTCAACCCTTCTGCAATTTTTCCCTCTTCAGCTGTTTTTTAATTTCTTATCCGCGGCTTTTTCGCCCTAGGTCACCCGCTCTTAAAATTTGTTGCTGCACCAGCATAAGCTACCTTTGGCAGCATTGTCTCTTGCACACGCGCCAGAACTCGCAGCAGAAGGCAAAGAAGATTTCGTCGTGGGGCGCGTGCCGCACCCGCTTTCCAGTTAGAGCTGTTCGATTCAGAACAAAGACCTTTTCGTAAAAGAGACGTAGAGACGCCACGGAGCACGCATATGTCGCTGTTCCTTCAACGCATGGCCCGCAGCATAGGTGCGGCGGAGGAGGTTCCTGCTTGCCTCTTGGATGTCTGGCCGGCTCTACACAAGACGCGGACTTCTACAACGGCATGGTTGGCCACAGCAAGACCAGCTGGCCGTCTTCACGTTGGCAGCCCCCGGTCTCCGAGTCCCTGCAAAGACGTTCATTGCTCCAGTTCCGCGGCTGCACTCACGGGGCTCTCGTCTCTGGTTGCCGGAAGTTGCAAGGATCACGCATGCCGCGGGAAGCACCTGCACCTGGTAGCATCCAGCCCGGCAGAACCGCTAGCCGACTTCCCAGCGACCACCACGGTGATGTATTTTCGATGCTGCTTTGATAAGTACCCGCTAATAAATAACTTGGCCGAGGCAGCTGTACACACCTCCTACGTGTCAATACGCCGCGTTTCTGCCAGCTGCAGTGCCTTAGTGGCTTTGGCGTTCTGCTG
Source organism: Amblyomma mixtum (assembly GCF_055824585.1). Lineage (NCBI taxonomy): Eukaryota > Metazoa > Arthropoda > Arachnida > Ixodida > Ixodidae > Amblyomma > Amblyomma mixtum. The sequence continues at coordinate 264,772,540 of NC_143014.1, read as the reverse complement.
CTGATCCTCTAGCCACGGTTTCGATGTCGGCGGCGCCGGACGTATTTCGATGGCCGCGAACTGCAAAAACATCTGCGCGATGCGAAAGCCCGTTAAAGAATTGCAGGTGATCTAAATAAACCCGGAGGTATCATGAATAGTGGGTCCCTCACTGCCCATGTGTCGCTTTGGAAAGTTAAATTTCACGTACCAAACCGCATTTCTGAACATGTGAAAGTTTGCAACCTAGCCCAATACGGCGCTGCTAGGTTGCACGTTTTCCTTTCCGCCAGCAGTGATATAAAAAGAACATCCTTGTGTGAAGGCCATCATACGAAGCACTACGGACTGCGTGACTACTAACGTAAGGCTTCCACCTGATTGACAAGTACATGCTGTTTTTATAACAGAAAATATCGTCGACAAACACAGGCAGGCGGTCATAGAGATACGAAATTTTTCCGGGACACGGTCCTTTTCTCTTCTGTTCAGAGCACCCCGTTGAAACATGTGTTGTACAGTTTTCAGTGCATGCATCGCGTGTTAACCTTTTTCTTGCAGCCAACGACCACTGTCTGGCCCACACACACTTCTGGAGGCAAAAAATCCCTTTTGGGCTTCACGCATCTCCCTATGGGCGGCGGTGGCTCTGCTGATGCCGACGTCGTCTGGGCCGATCGCCACCGCCAAACACTGGGTGGCCGCGCAGCAGCCTTGGGGCGTCTTTCGCCGAATGCTTCCAGGCTGGGCTCTTTCCGTCTGCTGCTGCGGTCTGGCCGGTTTGAATGCGTGAGTAACGTTGCAGGGGCGGCTACGTTCTGCGTCTGCTTTTAACCGATGAATTCACACACCTCATTACGTACAGTTATAAGCAATACGAAATAGCACAGGCATGGTGCCGGTCGCCGCGAGGGAAACTGGCGAAACCTTCAACATTCGCCACCTCAACGAAGCAGGGCGGCTGAGCGTCCTACAGGAGCCTTCAGCTCACGTGCGCATTTGCAAATGCAGCTGGCTGAGACACGAGGCTGGAAAGTCCAGGAGGTTATATACAAATTGATCTCCGACATTTCCTTCAGTATTTCTTACGGCTTTACACGCGATTTGAAGTGTTAACCTTTTTCTTGCAGCCAACGACCACTGCCTGGCCCACACACTCTTCTGGAGGCAAAAAATCCCTTTTGGGCTTCACGCATCTCCCTATGGGCGGCGGTGGCTCTGCTGATGCCGACGTCGTCGGAAACAGACCAAGGTGGTGACATTGACGTACCGATTCGGGGCCACCAGCTCTCAGCTACTTGATGAAGATCAGATCAAAACAGTGGCAAACATGAGAGTGCTTCATGGCTTCGAGGCACTCCGGCAAGCAGCCAAGAGGTCATTTGCAAAGGCTGGAGGCAAGAGGCAGCCGTGCAAAGAGCTGCAGCCGTTTCTTGGACCATTCGAAGATGAAGGCCAAATAGATGCCCTACCAGTGTCGGGAAGCCTGGCTGAAGAGGTCTTCTTGAAGACTGTTTCGCAGGCAGCTGTGGCCGTCATTGTGAGCGCCGGGGGCGCAGCAACACTCCTCCAGGCGTCCACCTCTGCCTGCTCGTTTGCACCTCTTCGACGCTTTTGTAGTGCATATATGCGGGGCAATCTCCCAAAGTTCCTATGTAACCTTATGGGTGCGATCAGGTTGATGGTGTGGAGTAATTATTCCCTAACTGAAATCTGCGCTATGTTGGGGGTTGCCCCCAAATACACTGTGTTCGCGCTGTTCCCGTTTCGGTTTGTCGTTCAATTCGGTCGCGTCCTACCATACCTGCTAGCCGTCTTTATTACCTACGTTAGCAGAGCGGCTACCCTGGACAGGCGGTGATCCCGCACTCAATCCCCCAAACCAGGAAAAAATTACCTTCAACTGCGAAGCTGCTGAGAAGGCTGGGTTGCGTTCCGTTGTAATCATATGGCTGCGCTTGGGTGGTTGTCAACGCCGAATTACTCCCTTAGTGGTCACGTTCTCTTTTGCACCCTAGATTACCTAGTCAAGCATGCTGTTATCTATGATAGGAGAATGAGTTCCAGGCAAGCAAATGGATTTATTAAAATGAATATGGATTAAAATTTCGCTTTTTCACAGCCGTCTTAATGCATCGTCAACACCTATGCATGTTGCAGTCAGCTAGGAGAAAACAGAATACACTGCAGACCATTTGTTTCAGAAGAAACGAGGATAAAGAACCGAAAATTCAGGAATTTTCTCCATATATATACCCCGACATCTTTTCTCTGACTGTAAATGGATGACGTTGGAAATCGCCTCTCATTTCATTTGAAGAGATGTAAGCTACACTAAACCGAGACAACTATATAGCTCAGAAACCTGCGCATTCCCAAGATGGTGCAGCACACAGCCTAGTCGCTACGCCGCCGCGGTGGCTCAGTGGTTATGGTGCTCGGCTGCTGACCCCAAAGACGCGGGTTTGATCCCAGCCGCGGCGGTTGAATTTCTTTGGAGGAGAAATTCTAGAGGCCCATGTACTGGGCGATGTCAGTGCACGTTAAAGAACCCCAGGTGGTCGAAATTTCCGGAGCCCTCCACTACAGCGTCTCTCATAGCCTTAGTCGCTTTGGGACGTTAAACCTCATAAACCGACCAACCTAGTCGCTACCTATTAAGAAACCAGCCTATTTACGAGCCTTAAGTGCTACTATTTCTTATCTAACGTGCGTCTGCGACAGAGGGTGTGACTAAGAACGGAAACGTCTTTCACAACAGTTAATACTTCTTGCCTTTCTGTCGTGCTAGTGTGCTGTAAAATAGAGACAACAATTTCACCAAGTATTTGTATAGGATAGTTGTGCAATCACTGCAGCTCCGTACGAATTGGTGCACTAGTGGAAATAACTGGTTTGGTTTCGCTTATGGGGTCCCAAAGCGACTCAGGCTATAAGAGACGCCGTAGTGAAGGGCTCCGGAAATTTCGACTACCTGGGGTTCTTTCACGTGCACAGACATCGCACAATACACGGGCCTCTAGAATTTCGCCTCCATCGAAGTTCGACCGCCGGGGCCGGGATCGAACCCGCGTATTTCGGGTCAGCACCCGAGCGCCGTAACCACTGAGCCACCGCCGCGGGTCCTTCTTTATTTCATCCTCCCATTTGCCTCCCCTTAACTTTACCTTATAATTTCAGGTTTGCGCCAAGCAATTTTAGCACCTCTCCCAGAATATTTACGCGTTGCAGCTAAAAGACGAACATCATTCGAAGAAGCCGCCACATCCTTCCGCCGTTGCAATGCCAATGCCGCTGCACTGCACTCTCAGTGACTCCTTTTTAAGCCAGCGCCTACAGCGGCTCCATGATCACCAGCACCACGAACGGCGCGCTCTATGACGCGTCCATACCTGACAGGCAGCCTGCTGACCATGAGAAATGCAAAGCGCCGCCTCACGACGAAACAGAGAACGTTGCAAATATTGTCGTCGTCCGCTTTCCGTCACAAGTAGCCACTGAGATTCCACTCTCCCCCACACTTGCAGAGCAGGCGCGAAGACTAGCCCATGGGGGGGAGTAGGAAAGGAGGATAGAAAAGGCGCCTGGACAGTCGGATGGGCCGTACTCGGTAGGCATTGTAAAAATAGAGGAGGCGCTGCTTCTACAGCACAAGACACATATAACAATGCTCATATAATGCTGATCTGCAAGAAGGAAATCGGACATGAAAAATTATATCACAACGAGCTCCAATTTTCTGGCGTAATCGTTCCTAAAGTTAAGAACAATAAAGACATTCCATCAATGAGGGGAAGACGAAAAGGTTCTCTTACTTAGGCAACGGACCCGACAATGCCAGAAGGGAATTCGACTGAGATGTACATTGTGATCACCTTATGCAGGAGGCCGAACCCGTAACTGGGAAATGAAAGCTAAGCGGAAAGCACTCCCTCCCTTCGAGTAAGCGAGAGTGCCCTTCAGAGCTATTACAGGCAAGGATACACGGAGCGCCCAACCTGCTGCGGAGTCAGCTCTTCAGGTCGAGTGCTGGAGGGAGCTAAGGTTTGGCGTAAGCCTCGCGGCTTGGGTGCTGTATTGAAGAAGGAACAACCATTCGCGGCGTTGATTCAAGCTGCAGAAAACAAACATTATTGAATATAAAGAAGCCCTGCTTCGCCTAAATTACGTAAACAACCAGTGCTTCTACTGATAGCCGGGCGCACTTCTGCGCCTTTAGCGAACACGCAGCTTCATTACCTCGCTATACTTTCTCATTGATAAGCCGCACATAGAAGTAACTGATGCACGCAGATTCAAGTCCTTGCAACGATGAACAAAGCTGACACCGCGTGAATCCACTAACAAATAGACGTGGTGTGAAAGCGGGAACCCGTTTCTAGAGGTAAAATGGCATAGATTAAGCGTCTGTTTAATAAGCTTTTCACATGAAGTAAGTGATTCATTGCGGTGATACATGGGTTTTTGGTTTTTCCAGTCTCGTGAATGAGATCGCTGTACTGTTTTCTTTTAATTTTTTCTTCGATCTCGAGATTCCTCTATAGGTCAAGCACGTATACATATTTTGTGGATGTTCCTGGACATGCCACCTATTGTCAGCATTGTTTCTTGCCCACGCGCCAGAGAGGACAGGGAGTAGAAGGCAAAGAAGAATACCTCGTGGTGTTCGTTGCATGCGCTCTCCTATTCCGGTTGTTCGATTAATACAAAAAAAACCTTTCGTCAATGAGACGTAGTCATATTGTACTCATGGGCCACCGGCCGTTCGTTCAAGCCATGGCTCGCGAACCCGGCACCGCTGAACAAGCTCATCATTGCAACGGGAATGGCTGGGCCTCGCTGAACACGGAGCCGGACACTGCAAAGGCAGGGGTGGTCACACAACGACCAGCGCGGTAACTTGATCTCAGCGGTGGGCCTTCTCCGAGCTCGTCCAGCGCCTTTCCTGTGTCCGTTTACACATCTGCAAACAACGGGCACAAGGCGCTGGTGACTGCAGGCACCACCCTGCTCCAGAACAAGGACCGCGGATGTCGCGAGTTGTCCTGATTTTGGGAATGTACCCGTCCCTGCATAGGTCTCTGACTTTGGGAGTGTAGCCATCCCTGCATCCCGCCCACCGCCACGGCGTTTTTTTTTTTCCCCATAACCTTGTTCACAGACTTTAGCGTATATATGCCGTCACCTATAGTGGTGAGCCGTGAATAGACTGCGTATTCGCTTCGCTTCGGTTGCACATTTGCCCTTGAAACAATAGTCCTATATAAAAATGCCGGCCGAGCGCGAACACAATTGCCCGAAACTCTACTACTTGAGTCCCCATTATTTAATATTGCAATTCACCAACCGGTCCCCTTTTCGTAAAGAGCATCCCGTTGCGGCTCGCTCACACTTTGAATTCGACGTGAAAAGCAAGCAAATTCTTTTCGCTGCGGCGAACTTTCGAAGGTAAAACCTGCATGAAAGGCCTATTACTACGGAACACTTGCTGTCGGCGAAAAAGCTCGTTGCCTGCCGCTAAAAAAAATGAATCTGAGAACGAGGCTACAGTGGATCGTTTTCACAGTAACTATCTACATGACACCGCATTCACACAGGCGTCGCCTGCGCACTGAATGTGAGCGCCGCACGATTTGGCGTTGCGATCTTCGCTCGTTCTTGACCCCGAGCGGCCATGTGTTGGCGTTGCATTAGTCGGTTCACTGCAGAGTTTCGAATGCGGGTATTATCTTATCTTTCAAGGCGATAGCGTTAAACGTTTCGTCATGCAGAAAATACGGCGACGTCATCGTCGCCGCCATACATGTTGTGGGCAATAATTCGGCGGAGAAGAAACCTACGTTGTCTACCTTGGTAACGTGATTTCGTAGCGCCATCACAATCTGCACACCGGATTGTGAGAACACTGTACACCGTAGCAGGCGACAGTTAAATTAATGATCGGCCGCGAGAAGTTGCTCTGGACGAGCAGCCTGGGTCGCACAGGCCCCACCAGTGGCAGCACCTGCCATCGCAGGGCATTGAAGCATCGCTTAACTGCTGCACTATTCCGCCAAGAGTGATTTGGGGACTCGCAGTGATCTTTGAGTGTAAAGTAGAGAATGCAGTTCCCCATAAACAATTCCGCATTTATGTCATTAAGGCGGATCTGAGGTGTTTCCTCCAATTTTTCAAAATTTTAGCTCGAAAGCACTTCTTCAGACGTACCCACCTCGAGCAAGAATCTTGTGTTGTGCGATCAAATTAACTTGGGTAAGCTCGGGAAATATCGGTGGAGCGCCTCGCCAGCTGTGGCCAATGGAAGGAGCGCGTGGCACCAGCTGCTTCTAGAGTGGAGAGAAGACGATGAATATCAAGAAACGCGGTTGTGTGTACAGCCGCCCTGATTTTTAATAATATAGCGCGAGCGGCGACACAACTGCTGGTCACCGCCTTATATAGGCGATAAGCGTGCAACAAGGCGAGAGTTCGCGCACGCGCACGAAGGCAGAGCGCCGTCTGCTACGCTGTTCCGAGAACGAGGACACACGCTCTGCCGCAATATCAGTTCGCGAGATGCCGCCAAGGTGTAGAGCGCATGCGCATGATTAATATCTGGGACTGCATGAGACGTGATTTCGTTCTCTCTCTTTTTTTTACCTATTACTGGAGTCCCGCCTGGCGATGAAAAGTTATGATAAGAAAAATTAAAAGGAAAGAAATTCCCACGTATTAATCATGCGCATGCGTTCTATGGCTTGGCGGGATCTTGCTAACTGATATTGTGGCAGTGTCCTCGTGCTCGGAACAGCGTAGCAGACGACGCTCTGCCTTCGTGCGCGCGCGCGAACTCTCACCTTGTGGCGCGCTTATCGCCATTATAAGGCGCTGACCAGCAGTTCGGTCGACGATCGCGCTATAATATTAAAAATCAGGGTGGCTGTACATGCTGGTACCAGACAGATAGAGCAGATTTAGAATGAACGTATGCTCTCGCATGTCTACTAGGCTTAACTACGTTAAAGGTTACCTGAAAAGGGTCTTTGATGTTGGCTATAAAATGCTTGCATTATGTACAATACAGGCTACCGAACATTCATGCCGCATACATAACCTCAAAGGCGAGCCGATAATCTATGATACATTAATAATAACTTCAGCTGCCGTGCCTCGCGGCTACCAGCGGTTTCTGGTTTTTGCCCCAAGCCACACGCAACGCGTCATGCAGCGCTCGTTACGTCAGCAGCGGACTGCTGTGATTTGTCGCCATGCCAAATTCACGCAACCGCCGGAGGGGCTGAGTCAGTGGGGCCGGCGGAGGAGCGCCGTCATTTTAGAGCGCAAAAACAGACCAGAGTCGATGCAAAGGGGCGAAGATCCAGCAATGCATATTGACTACAGATAGCCCAGCTTCCACGAAACTAATTTAAAAAATTCTTCTTGGAGGATATTTGTGAAGGGCTTCATTTAACTTCCTAGGCATCCAGGTACGTTCTTGCACCCCCCCCCCCCCCCCTTAAGAACGCATGTAAAACCGTACCACTTTTTTTTGTTGCAGCCAGCGACCAAGCTCTGTCCTGGCCTTTTGTCAGGGGCCTTTTGACCCTCCCAGTGGGCTGTGACAGCGAGCCACCATCATCACCGCTACTTTGGTGCCCTGTGCCGGCACTGAGGGCGCTTCTGGCCACGCTGCTCTCCGTGCTGGCTTTTTCTGGATTGCTGCAGCGATACTCTGCGCTGCTATTAGGTGAGTAAAGGTCCATATTCGCCTTTGTTCTGGCGGCCACATTTAACAGGGGCTTGCATGCAGGTCGTCACGAAAATATGCAACAATACGAAAAGGAGCATGCACGCTGCTGTTCTCGTTCAGAATCATGGCGATATCTTCGCGTTCAGCTAGAGCAGCTTAATAACAAAAGGGAAGAGCTGAAGAGCAAGAGAAGGCGTGCAACATGGACTAATATAACCATAAACATGCCATTTTCATTCTTGTACTAACCAAGTGTATACAGTCAGAACTTGTGATACATCAAGGGACCTATAGGTAGCCACCACAAATAAGCTTTCTTCTGTGTGTAATCCGTGTCAAGTGAAAACTGAGGGATCAGAAGTACTGAAATCGCGTTCCATGTATCGATTAGGTGACGTCCTTTTCCCAACAGGTGGACTCCCACGAATGCTGCAACGACATACCAATGTTGCAATATTCAGTCCTTAGCATACATAGAAGTCAAAGGGCGCTTTTCTGTAGGTCATCAGCTATCCAGTGCAGATGTTTGAGCGGTGCTCTGAGTAGGCCGTGGAGCTACAGCCAGCTTTTTCCGTTCGTCATGAACACAACAACGGAAGAAATGAAAGGTCCCGAAAGCCGTTTCTTATCGTCCTTTCTCTTTATTGATTTGCGTCTTCCCGTTCGATGTCTTTATCCTTACCGAAAGGACCGACTAGGTTCCGCAACACCTGCCGTAGACACTTATCTTAGGACTGCGCATTTTTTCCGAGATTTGTATTGGGGCCAAACATTACACGAAAAAGCACCATTCTTCTTCTGAGCTGTTCAGACTACATTCAAACCCACACTTATGTACTCCAATTGCGAGACGACCACTTTATAAGACTAGGCACCCTCTCTAGAGAAATTCTGAAACATATGGCGACCAGTGGGAATAGAGCGCGTGATAAAAAAATTGGCTGTGGATTGACCAATTACATTCCCGAGTGGAATTCCGGAAGCAACGGCGCGGCAGTCGCAGTGGCGGCGGCGCCTCTGAGTCACCCGCGTAGCGGAGGAGTCGGCGGTGGACCCAGCGCCGCAGCTGTGCGCCGTGTGACGTCACTCCTCCTGGAGAATGCACTGCTGGCGCAACAGCAACATAGGGGAATGGAGGAAGGTAGGAGTGAAAGGAAAAGGTACTGTAGTGGAGGTCTCCTTAGTAATTTCGAGGATCTTTAACTTGCACTGACACCGCACAGCCCCCGGGCGCCTTTCGCGTTCCGCCTCCATCCAAACTAGGCTGACGCGGTTGGGTTCTGACCCGGGTTCTCCGGCTGGGTAGACGAGCGCCTTAACCACTGAGGCACCGCGGCGGGTCCGTTACTGCGGTTTTTATAATACAACATTTTGGGCGAGTTGGTTACCTACATTCATTATTACAGCGCAAGGACGGCACAGAAGAAGGGGACACAACAGCGCTGAAGGCCCAAGACATCAAGCGGCCCGCGCACGTCCGGCGCTAATACCACAGCACCCGTCTTTACGAGCCCGAACAGGCGACGCCGCCTTTGATGGGCAAAGCGCCCGGAGCCGGCCGGCAGCCCAAGACGGATAGTCCGCTTCCTCAAAAGGGTCAATGCAAAGAGCCCGCCGGGAACAACTGACGCATCAGCCCTTCAGACGACGCCTGCGCAAGGGGCCAACAGCTACCTGCCAGAGGCGGTTGTCATTCGGCCGGTCGCAACCGAAATCGCTCCAACCGTCAATCTAACGGCCACAATCAGTGGAATAAGGACAGGGCGAGACCAGACAATCCGGACGGTGGAAATCGCGGCGGGGGTGTGGCCGCTCACCGCAATCCGGGCACTTACGGCTGCCCAAAGGCGACCGGAGCTTCCAGACTGACAAGCCCAGCCGACACAAAAGCAGCGACGCCTCCGCCGCCTACGCCACACTCTCGAGGACGTCACTACAACAACAAGCAGAATGCAGGAGGCGGACAAACGCAGGCCCGGAGGCAGTTGTCTAACACCAGGCCGGGTAATCAACCGGTAACCCCTCCAGCCGCAGCAGCGACTGCTGCCCCTAGGGCGGCAACAGCCTGCAACACCAACAGGTCTCCGACGCATAAGAATAAGGGCCCGGCCACTGGGGATCCTCCGTGCCCATCGCGAAGGTCCCGCCGACAGCAACACCAACAGAAGCAGCGGTCTGACAACAACCATCCTCGCAACAGCCGGGTTAAAGCTCTGGCGGCGCACACGTCTCTGCGGCAGGCCTCCCGCCATTTTCAGCGTTCTGCACGCGGGGGTGCGGCCGACGCTTCTCCACACCCCCGCGTGCAGAACGCTGAAAATGGCGGGAGGCCTGCCGCAGAGACGTGTGCGCCGCGTGAGGGACATGGGTCGCGACGGCGCTCCATGTCCCTCAATGGGCTTTGGGAGAAAACCAACCTGACCATTTTTTGCCGGCGGACGTCGCAGCGAACGCGGTGCATGTTTGCACACTCCCAAGGCCGCCTGACTGCCTGACTGGAGCCATTCGTTTCATCTGCATCAGCTGGCAACCAGGGTATATGCTGCCGCTTCAGATGTGACGGGAGTTTGGTTCAGATCGGTGTCACTTCATTTTAAGTTTATCGCTGTGCCCACAGACTCGTATAGCGCACTGACAATTTTCCACGAACTGTCGTTGTGTGAAACATGACAGAAAGCTATTTTACTGCGGACGGAGCAAAAGGTTGAGCAGGCGAGGATGAAATTGAAGGCACTGACTGTCCGAGCGCGTCGGGTTTGCTGGCTTAGAATGACAGCTCTCCTGTACATACCTGAGGTGTTTAATGCACATACCTGACTATATCGATGTCCTCCCTATTTCGGAGCTGTTGTGTCCCCTCATTGTTCTGTGCTGTCTTTGCTCTGTAATAAAGGATGTAGGTTTTTCATGTTTTTGCAAATATTCGTGTTAAACTGGACAGCCCTAACACAATGTATTAACTGTGCCCAATTGCCCGCATTTTCTTCGAATAGTGCTTCTCGCGAGATTTCCATGCTTGTTCGCGCTCGGCAGTTCTGTCCTAGCCTGCATTCGAGCTGCAACTTCGCTCCCATGGGCATTGCGCAAATTAGTCTAACCTTCATTTTATTCCGAGGGTATTCTGACTTAGTAAACCGGTACCAATTAGGATTAGGCTTACAAGTCGGGGACGCTAGTTTGGAAATACCTTCCCCTGAGGCTTCAATGCGATAAACGCCACATTTAACGACACCTTGCCTCCACTGCGGGGCCATGTCGCATCACCAGCAGCGCCGACAAGCGGCGCCTGGCTGAAGGGAAGCGTAGCGCTCGCTTGTTCCCACATGCGTCTTGCTTTTGCGCTTTGATGTTTTTAACGTTTTTATCCTTTCTTGTGGCAACGCATGGCATGTCTTTGGCATTTCAGTCTAATGACATGATAGCGAAACCACCCAGTGCTTGCCGTTCCATTTCGAACAGAGCGATGCGTCTTTGGCATGGTTGTACAGCGTGTCACGGACAGCTGTTGCGGATCCGGTAGCTCCCCGAAGATCGTGCCACGCGAGGAAATGCTTGCACACGTGAAACGAAGTTACTTTCAATCAAATTATTTTTTGGCTCTTAAACTGGGGAAGTGGTCCTTAAAACAGCTCACAAACACCTTCCAAGGAGAGCACATCAAGTAGCACAATCTGTGCATTGTACTCTCATAAAAGCCTGAGCCCCCCGCCTACACCCAAAAATTACAGACAACTGTGGCAGCCCGCAATGTGAAAATGAGAAAGCATTGACGCCTCTTCGGCCCTCGCCGCCTCTTTTTGCCTGTCTCAATAATCTTCTTATCGTTTCATAATTAATTTAACTATTTTATTAGCGTAGTTATCTTAAGCTTTATTTAAGGATCGATTCAGTTACTCTGGTTATACCTTCTTTTATCTTAATCAAAGGTTTCGATTTTTCAAATTTGACACCGTGGTTGCTTTCCCGTTCACTTTCTATATTCCCGTCCAGCTTATTTAAAAATCCATGGTTTTTCTGATAATAACTGAATAATCTATGTCAATGAAACTTTTTTATTCGATTAACTATCCCTGATGAAATACATTTCAAATCATTTGAATTTTTTTTTTCGTTCTATTGCCTCTTTTTCCACTGTTTTGGCTGGCCAGGGCGGTTTTCCCGTCCACTCACTATATCGATGTCCTCCTTATTTCGGCGCTTTTTCGACATTTTTATCTCTAATGAATTAACTAATCATCCTATCGACATATTTTTTTTGCGATCATCACAACTGCTGGGGACACGCTTTGCAGGCGCAGTGTGCGATCACGTTTTTGTGAAACGCCCACGCCGACATAGCCTCGAAATGCCTTCGCATTAATAATACAATTCTACACGTTATCGAGTTTCCGAGCTCTTCCCGGCGACTTTTTCATGCCCGCTTCCTCCTCCGTCGCTCCAACCTGCGTATTCAAGTTTAGAGGTCGTTATTGGTGAGATTCTTTCAGACGTCAAACAGCTACCACGGCTGCGACCAAGAAACCGCGTAATTCCTGCGGGTCAGGAAGCTTCGCTCAGGCAGGTTGGCGTGGCGTAAGAGCGCCGACCTGCCTACGTGCAAAAAGTGACTGTAGGTTTTCACAAAAGATTTTAACTACAGAAAAGTCAGCTTCTATAAACCGAAGTAAAAACTCTTGCTGGTCAATATTCGTGAAGCGGTGGGCTTTAACAAGCCTGCATACTGCAACTTCATTGTGCCATTTTACGAGCCCCTTTAACGAGCTTCAGCTCTTACGCTGGTGTATACAGGGTGTTTCAGTGAACACTCTAAAATTTTCAGGAATACCCATTTTGAGGCGGAAATATGTCAGTGTTGGCGGACACCACAAAAGCAGTGCTTGGTTTAAAGTAGTAAGCTGGTTATCTAATTTTCAATAATTCATTTTTAAACTACGAGAGTTAGGCACCTAGTTGCAATTAGAGATTTGTAGCCGGTCGTTAGTAGCACCCGTATTAGTTTTCAGAATTTAGAAAATGCGATTTCCCTAGGCACGGTGGCTCGAAAAATTCTGGCTCCATACTGCGAATATAGATGCGCTTACGAAAGCATGCAAGCAAAAGGACCGCTCCAGTGCACAAAACTAGATGAAAACGCCAACATTTGTTGCGCGACAGCGCCAAGGATAATCGTGTTTTCGAAATTCTGGAAAATGCTATGGCAATTACTGTCGACAGGCTATATATATCTCATTTCAACTAGGCACCTAACTTCATTAGTTAAAAGATATTTATTAAAAATTAGTTAACCAGCTTAGTGCTTCAAATGATTCGATGGATTTTTGGTGTCCGCAAAATCTATAATAGTACACCGCAAAAGCCATAATTTTGCCCCAAAATGCCTATATATGAATATAGGCCTATTTTGGCCTCTTTTTGAAGAAAGGCATTCTGGTGTCAGCGAACACTGGTAGCAATATGCGGCAAAAGCCATATTTTTTCCCCAAAGAAGCCTACGGCTGAATAGATTTTTGAAAATGTACTCACTGAAACACCGGTACATGGTCAAAGCCAACGGCACCGTAATGCTTCCTGTGGGATATGAAATTTCAGTTGCCGAGACTTATGGGAGAGAGAGAGAGAGAGAGAGGGAAAGGCAGGGATGACCGAGACTTATGGAATGGAGGAAAAAGGAAGGAGGTCAGTGCTTTTCAGCAAAGTTGAGAGATCTCTAATATATATGTTTTTTAATCTTCAAAGAGGTAACTGGGATACCCATGTAAAGTCATATTCACTGCAATTTACCGCTGAGAGATTCGGTGTGGTTCTGCCTACGGGCTCTTCCATAGTTCCCAATAGAAATGTTCGCGGAAACACGTTCCTATTGATATGTTGCTGTGACGGCAGTCCACCGGTCAGGAATACAGCAACACTTGCAAATGAAGGTCCTTATTTGGGCTGACTTGCCCCCGAAAAAGAACTAAAGCAACAAACGTGCACGTCAGTCGTCGAACTACGAATGCCCGCCGCACGCTGCATCGCTGAATATAAAACCGGCAAAGAAACTTCAAGATAACAGGTCAAAATTTATGTCAGTAACGTGGAAAAACGTAGACGCAGTTCTTCATCGCTGCGATCAATCGAGATTAGACAGGTCGCTTTTTGCCTCACGAACAAAAATTCAGGGGTCACTTTGACTGTCTAAAGTGTGTAGAGGCGAAAGCGTTTTCCGCACCACTTTGACTGCTTCTGTGGCACTGGTGGCGTCACATGTACTTGAGTATCAATTACTAAGTGATGACAAGTCAGTAATTAATGATTGATTACTTATTAGTGCCTGAATATTAATTAACTGCTAATTAATCACGCTTAAGCGTCGCCTTTAGGAGTGGAACGCAACAGCGTGTTGTAGCGCTGCCAGGTAGTCCATGGAACGCCACCACCCGTTCGGCGCGATGCCTTGCGCTTTGAACGCAACGCTTATTGAGGAAAGGAGATGGCGCAGTAATTCTCTGTCAACTCGGTGGACACCCGAACTGTACCGTAGAGGAATGGAGGAAGTGGGAGTGAAAGAAGAAAAACAAAGATGGCCCGTAATGAAGAACATGAATATTGTATTTGAGAAAAGGAAATCACGCAGTAACGCAGTAACCCGTCAAAATTCAGGGGGTGGGGGGGCGCACTTTTTTACTTAAAATGCGGTCACTGATGTGTGGTTAAGATGTTAAGCTTCGCCTCTAAGAATCGAACGCGACAGCGTCCTGCAACGCTGCCAGGGAGTCCATAGAAGGCCATCGCCCATTCGGTTCTACGCCTCACTCGTCGGTAAATTGGTTTTGGAGGAAAGGAAATGTATCTGTTTCTCATATCTCGGTGGACACACAAACCTCGCCGGAAGGGAAGGGAGGATGATGGGAGTGAGTGAGGACACAATATTCACTAGACGCGCCTTTGTTCTTTCCAAACAATCGAGCTGGCATGGCGGAGTGGATAGCATGCTCGTCTCGCACTCCGAAAACCGGGGTTCGATTCCCGAGCTCGACCAATTTCCTACTCGGTTTTATTTATTTATATGGCTTGACAAGAAAAGTTAATGAAGCTAATTGGGTAACTAAGCACTTAACTAAGCTCAGTCCCACTTACTTGTAGCATCACTATATGATCCCTTCAGTTGGTTGCATGTTTACTAACGAAAGTACAATTGGCCCCGTTTGAAATTCGCGCACTGTCACGTCAGGACCGTTTCGACCAATTGAAAAGCGTGACATTTCTGTCGATAACTGCGGCTTACAACGATGAGACATTAAAGGCTTTCGCCTTACAAATCATAACGGCCCGCTCCTGCGGCCTTGAGCGCGAACAAACGGACGCTACGATGATACGTGGCACTATGAAGCCTCCACTTAAATACAGTGCGACTTCGCTCACTACAGCGAAGTAAAATACCACACAGCGATGTTGCAAAAACTTTTAACAATGATTAACCGCTGCTAATCCCTGCACACCATTTAAGTCTTCTTTTTCTTCTTACTGTTCTCTCTGCTTTGCAACTTGGCTTCTAACCCAACATATTTTATAAAATCTGCATACGTTATGCGATTTCTTTGCAGGTTTTACACAACTGCGAGGCATCGGTCTTGTTCCTACTGCATAACTAGCGGAACAGGGCGAGAACGAAAAACGAAAATTCACCGACCTATCATATCTTGGAGACACCGGTTGACCGTCAGCCTTCTTCCAGCAGCTCTTCAGTTACAGCCGCCCTCGTGTCATAAAAAGATCATCACCATGTCATCACCCATCACAGCTGATGCGTCACAGTTTACGCACGTCGACATACCGGAGGTGGTTCCTAGCGATAGCTTTTTTTTAAGATAAGAATTTATTGGGTACACATTGGTTACATAAATTCAGTATACAGGCGAGGGTCCCAAAGTCAAGCGACTGTCATGGGATCGCCGGTAGATTAATACTAACTTGAACTCGGGCGAAGCGTCGGCCACACCCCCGCGTGCAGAACGCTGAAAATCGCGGGAGCCCTGCCGCGGAGACGTGTCCGCCGCCAGAGCGTTAACCCGGCTGTTGCGAGGATGGTTGTTGTCAGACCGCTGCTTCTGTTGGTGTTGCTGTCGGCGGGACCTTCGCGATGGGCACGGAGGATCGCCAGTGGCCGGGCCCTTATTCTTATGCGTCGGAGACCTGTAGGTGTTATTGTAGGCTGTTGCCGCCCTAGGGACATCGGTCGCAGCGGCGGCGGGAGGGGTTACCGGTTGAGGACCCGGCCTGGTGTTCGAGAACTGCCTCCGGGCCTGCGTTAGTCCGCCTCCTGCATTCTGCTTGTTGTTGTAGTCACGTCCTCGAGACGGTGGCGGGGGCGGCGGAGGCGTCGCTGCTTTTTTGTCGGCTGGGCCTGTCAGTCTGGAAGCTCCGGTCGCCTTTTGGCAGCCGTAAGTGCCCGGATTGCGGTCAGCGGCCACACCCCCGCCGCGATTTCCACCGTCCGGATTGTCTGGTCTCGCCCTGTCCTTATTCCACTGGTTGTGGCCGTTGGATTGGCGGTTGGAGCGATTTCGGTTGCGACCGGCCGAATGACAACCGCCTCTGGCAGGTTGCTGTTGACCCCTTGCGCAGGCGTCGTCCGAAGGGCTGATGCGTCGGTTGTTCCCGGCGGGCTCTTTGAATTGACCCTTTTGAGCAAGCGGACTATCCGTCTTGGGCTGCCGGCCGGCTCCGGGCGCTTTGCCCATCAAAGGCGGCGTCGCCTGTTAGGGCTCCTAACGACGGGTGCTGTGGTATACGCGCCGGGCGTGCGCGGGCCGCTTGAAGTCTTGGGCCTTCAGCGCTGTTGTATCCCCTTCTTCTGTGCCGTCTTTGCGCTGTAATAATGAATGTAGGTAACCAACTAGCCCAAAATGTTGTATTATGAAAAACCGCAGTTACGGACCCGCCGCGGTGTCTCAGTGGTTAAGGCGCTCGTCTACCCAGCCGGAGAACCCGGGTCCGAACCCGACCGCGTCAGCCTAGTTTGGATGGAGGCGGAACGCGAAAGGCGCCCGGGTGCTATGCGGTGTCAGTGCACGGTAAAGATCCTAGAAATTATACCGGATACCTCCACTACAGTACCTTTTTCGTTCACTCCCGCCTTCCTCCATTCCCCTATGTTGCTGTTCAGGTGTCCACTGAGATATGTGAGACAGATACTGCGCCATTACCATTCTTCAAAAATCACTTTGCCAATTCATTTTTAGTTACGGTTGAGGGCTAAACCTCATCGCCATACACACGTTTACGCTTTGATGCTCTATTCGGAAAAGCTTAGACATTACCAGTGGGTGCAGCACATTTTACTAGCAGCCTTTTATGGCGAAAGCAATACTACGCTAAGTGTGAGCGATTTCACGGATCCCCGGAGAGCCCCAGCTGCGCAAGCGCCAGGAGCGATTGACGTCAGAGGAGCGCGGAGCCGCCGCCGACTCCACTGCTGCGTGGGTGACTCAGAGGTGTCATCGCTGCTGCGCCAGCAGTGCATTCTCCATGACGAGTGACGTCACACGGCGCACAGCTGCGGCGCTGGGTCCACCGCCGACTCCTCCGCTACGCGGGTGACTCAGAGGCGCCGCCGCCACTGCGACTGCCGCGCCGTTGCTTCCGCAATTCAACTTGGGATGGCAATTGGTCAAACAACAGCGAAATTTTTTTTTCTTGTGCTCTATTCCCACTGGTCGCCATACGTTTCACAATTTCTCTAGAGAGGGTGCCTAGTCTTATAATGGGGTCGTCACGCAATTAGAGTACATAAGTGTGGGTTTCAATGTAGTCTGAACAGTTCAGAAGAAGAATGCTGCTTTTTCGTGTAATGTCTGGCCCCTACACAAATCTTGGAAAAAATGCGCAGTCCTAAGTTAAGTGTCTACGGCAGGTGTTGCGGAACCTAGGCGGTCCTTTCAGTAAGAATAAAGGCATCGAACGGGAAGACGCAAATCAGTAAAGAGAAAGGACCATAAGAAACAGCTTTCGGGACCTTCCATTTCTTCCGTAGTTGTGTTCATGATGAACGGAAAAAGCTGGCTGTAGCTCCACGGCCTACTCAGAGCACCGCTCAAACATCTGCACTGGATAGCTGATGACCTACAGAAAAGCGCGCTTTGATTTCTATGTATGTTAAGGACTGAATTTTGCAACATTGGTATGTCGTTGCAGCATTCGTGGGAGTCCTCCTGTTGGGAAAAGGACGTCACCTAAGTGATACATGGAACGCGATTTCAGTACTTCTGATCCCTCAGTTTTCACTTGACACGGATTACACCCAGAAGAAAGCTTATTTGTGGCGGCTATCTATAGGTCCCTCGATGTATCACAAGTTCTGACTGTATACACTTGGTTAGTACAAGAATGAAATGGCATGTTTATGGTTATATTAGTCCATGTTGCACGCCTTCTCTTGCTCTTCAGCTCTTCCCTTTTGTCATTAATCTACTCTAGCTGAACGCGAAGATATCGCCATGATTCTGAACGGGAACAGCAGCGTGCATGCTCCTTTTGGTATTGTTGCATATTTTCGTGACGACCTGCATGCAAGCCCCAGTTAAGAGTGGACGCCAGAACAAAGGCGAATATGGACCTTTACTCACCTAATAACAGCGCAGAGAATCGCTGCAGCAATCCAGAAAAAGCCAGCAGGGAGAGCACCGTGGCCAGAGGCGCCCTCAGTGCCGGCACAGGGCACCAAAGTAGCGGTGATGATGGTGGCTCGCTGTCACAGCCCACAGGGAGATGCATGAAAAGAAATACAGGCGTCTTACCCCGGACAAAAGGCCAGGACAGAGCTTGGTCGCTGGCTGCAACAAAAAAAACTGGTACGGTTTTACATGCGTTCTAAAGGGTGGGGGGGGGGGGGGGGCGTGCATGAATGTACCTGGATGCCTAGGATATTAAATGAAGCCCTTCACATATATCCTCCAAGAAGAATTTTTGAAATTAGTTTCGTGGAAGCTGGGCTATCTGTAGTCAATATGCATTGCTGGATCTTCGCCCCTTTCCATCGACTCTGGTCTGTTTTTGCACTCTAAAATGACGGCGCTCCTCCGCCGGCCCCACTGACTCAGCCCCTCCGGCGGTTGCGTGAATCTGGCATGGCGACAAATCACAGCAGTCCGCTGCTGACGTAACGAGCGCTGCATGACGCGTTGCGTGTGGCTTGGGGCAAAAACCAGAAACCGCTGGTAGCCGCGAGGCGCGGCAGCTGAAGTTATTAGAAATGTATCATAGATTATCGGCTTGCCTTTGAGGTTATGTATGCGGCATGAGTGCTCGGTAGCCTGTATTGTACATAATGCAAGCATTTTATAGCCAACCTCAAAGACCCTTTTCAGGTAACCTTTAACGTAGTTAAGACGCGGGTTCGATCCCGGCCGCGGCGGCTGGAATTTCTTTGGAGGAGAAATTCTAGAGGCCCGTGTACTGTGCGATGTCAGTGCACGTTAAAGAACCCCAGGTGGTCGAAATTTCCGGAGCCCTCCACTACGGCGTCTCTCATAGCCTTAGTCTTTTTGGGACGTTGAACCCCATAAACCAAACCAAACCAAACCTTTAACGTAGTTAAACCTAGTAGACATGCGAGAGCATACGTTCATTCTAAATCTGCTCTATCTGTCTGGTACCAGCATGTACAGCCGCCCTGATGATTAATTATCAGCCGTCGGCCGAACTTCTGGTCAGCGCCTTATAATGTCGATAAGCGAGCAACAAGGTGAGAGTTCGCGCGCGCGCACGAAGGCAGAGCGTCGTCTCCTACGCTGTTCCGAGCACGAGGACACTGCCACAATATTAGTTAACAAGATCCCGCCAAGCAATAGAGCGCATGCGCATGATTAATATGTGGGAATTTATTTCCTTTTATTTTTTCTTATCATAACTTTTCATCGCCAGGCTGGCCTCCCGTAATAGGCAAAAAAAAAAGAGGGAAAAAGAAATCACGTCTCATGCAGTCCCAGATATTAATCATGCGCTTGCGCTCTACGGCTTCGCGGCATCTTGCGAATTGATATTGCGGCAGGGCGTGTGTCCTCGTGGTCGGAACAGCGTAGCAGACGGCGCTCTGCATTCGTGCGCGTGCGCGAACTCTCGCCTTGTTGCACGCTTATCGCCACTATAAGGCGGTGACCAGCAGTTGGGTCGCCGCTCGCTCTATATTATTAAAAATCAGGGCGGCTGTACACACAACCGCGTTTCTTGATACTCATCGTCCTCTCTCCACTCTAGAAGCAGCTGGTGCCACGCGCTCCTTCCATTGGCTACAGCTGGAGTGGCGTTACACCGTTATTTCCCGAGCTTACCCAAGTTAATTTGGTCGCACAACACAAGATTCTTGCTCGAGGTGGGTACGTCTGAAGGAGTGCTTTCGAGCTAAAATTTTGAAAAATTGGAGGAAACACCTCAGATCCGCCTTAATGACATAAATGCGGAATTGCTTATGGGGAACTGCATTCTCTACTTTACACTCAAAGGTCACTGCGAGTCCCCAAATCACTCTTGGCGGAGTAGTGCAGTGATTAAGCGATGCGTCAATGCCCTGCGATGGCAGGTGCTGCCACTGGTGGGGCCTTTGCGACCCAGGCTGCTCGTCAATAGCAACTTCTCGCGGCCAATCATGAATTTAACTGTCGCCTGCTACGGTGTACAGTGTGCTCACAATCCCGTGTACAGATTGTGATGGCGCTACGAAATCACGTTACCAAGGTAGACAACGTAGGTTTCTTCTCCGCCGAATTATTGCCCACAACACGTATGGCGTCGACGGTGACGACGCCGTATTTTCCGCATGACGAACACTTTAACGCTATCGCCTTGAAAGATAAGATAAAACCCGCATTGGAAACTGTGCAGTGAACAGACTAGTGCTACGCCAACACATGGCCGCTCGGGGTGAAGAACGAGCGAAGATCGCCACGCCAAATTGTTCGGCGCTCACATTCAGTGCGCAGGCGACGCCTGTGTGAATGCAGTGTCATGTAGATAGTTACTGTGAAAACGATCCACTGTAGCCTCGTTCTCAGATTCATATTTATTAGCGGCATGCAACGAGCTTTTTCGCCGACAACAACTGTTCCGCAGTAATAGGCCTTTAATGCAGGTTTTACCTTCTAAAGTTCGCAGCAGCGAAAAGAATTTGCTTGCTTTTCAGGTCGAATTCAAAGTGTGAGCGGGCCGCAACGGGATGCTCTTTACGAAAAGGGCACCGGTTGGTGAATTGCAATATTAAATAATGGGGACTCAAGTAGTAGAGTTCCGGGCAATTGTGTTCGCGCTCGGCCGGCATTTTTATATAGGACTTTTGTTTCAAGCGCAAATGTGCAACCGAAGCGAAGCGAATACGCACTCTGTTCACGGCTCACCACTATAGGTGACGGCTTCTATACGCCAAAGTCTCTGAACAAGCTTATGGGAAAAAAAAACGCCGCGGCGGTGGGCGGGTTGTCGACTATTGCCTATGCAGGGATGGGTACACTCCCAAAGTCAGAGACCTATGCAGGGACGGGTACATTCCCAAAGTCAGGACAACTCGCGACATCCGCGGTATCTGTTCTGGAGCAGGGTGGTGCCTGCCGTCACCAGCGCTTTGTGCCCGTTGTTTCCAGATGTGTAAACGGACACAGGAGAGGCGCTGGACGAGCTCGGAGAAGGCCCACCGCTAAGATCAAGCCACCGCGCTAGTCGTTGTGTGACCACCCCTGCCTTTGCAGTGTCCGGCTCCGTGTTCAGCGACGCCCAGCCATTCCCGTTCCAATGAGGAGCTTGTTCAGTGGTGCCGGGTTCGCGAGCCATGGCTTGAACGAACGGCCGGCGGCCCAGGAGTACAATATGGCCACGTCTCATTGACGAAAGCTTTTTTTTTTGGATGAATCGAACAACCGGAATAGGAGAGCGCATGCAACGAACACCACAAGGTATTCTTCTTTGCCTTCTACTCCCTGTCCTCTCTGGCGCGTGGGCAAGAAACAATGCTGACAATAGGTGGCATGTGCAGGAACATCCACAAAATTTGTATACGTGCTTGACCTATAGAGGAATCTCGAGATCGAAAAAAAAATTAAAAGAAAACAGTACAGCGATCTCATTCACGAGACTGGAAAAACCAAAAACCCATGTATCACCGCAATGAATCACTTACTTTATGTGAAAACCTTATTAAACAGACGCTTAATCTATGCCATTTTACCTCTAGAAACGGGTTCCCGCTTTCACACCACGTCTATTTTTTAGTGGATTCACGCGGTGTCAGCTTTGTTGATCGTTGCAAGGACTTGAATCTGCGTGCGTCAGTTACTTCTATGTGCGGCTTATCAATGAGAAAGTATAGCGAGGTAATGAAGCTGCGTGTTCTCTAAAGGCGCAGAAGTGCGCCCGCCTATCAGTAGAAGCACTGGTTGTTTACGTATTTTAGGCGAAGCAGGGCTTCTTTATATTCAGTAACGTTTGTTTTCTGCAGCTTGAACCAACGCCGCGAATGGTTGTTCCTTCTTCAATACAGCACCCGAGCCGCGACGCTTACGCCAAACCTTAGCTCCCTCCAGCACTCGACCTCAAGAGCTGACTCCGCAGCAGGTAGGGCGCTCCGTGTCTCCTTGCCTGTAATAGCTCCGAAGGGCACTCTCGCTTACTCGAAGAGAGCGAGTGCTTTCCGCTTAGCTTTCATTTCCCAGTTACGGGTTCGGCCTCCTGCCTAAGGTGATCACAATGTACATCTCAGCCGAATTCCCTCTGGCATTGTCGGGTCCGTTGCCTAAGTAAGAGAACCTTTTCGTCTTCCCCTCATTGATGGAAAGTCTTTATTGTTCTTAACTTTAGGAACGATTACGCCAGGAAATTGGAGCTCGTTGTGGTATAATTTTTCATGCCCGATTTCCTTCTTGCAGATCAGCATTATATGAGCATTGTTATATGCGTCTTGTGCTGTAGAAGCAGCGCCTCCTCTATTTTTACAATGCCTACCGAGTACGGCCCATCCGACTGTCCAGGCGCCTTTTCTATCCTCCTTTCCTACTCCCCCCCATGGGCTAGTCTTCGCGCCTGCTCTGCAAGTGTGGGGGAGAGTGGAATCTCAGTGGCTTCTGGTGACGGAAAGCGGACGACGACAATATTTGCAACGTTCTCTGTTTCGTCGTGAGGCGGCGCTTTGCATTTCTCATGGTCAGCAGGCTGCCTGTCAGGTATGGACGCGTCATAGAGCTCGCCGTTCGTGGCGCTGGTGGTCATGGAGCCGCTATAGGCGCTGGCTTAAAAAGGAGTCACTGAGAGTGCAGTGCAGCGGCATTGGCATTGCAACGGCGGAAGGATGTGGCGGCTTGTTCGAATGATGTTCGTCTTTCAGCAGCAACGCGTAAATATTCTGGGAGAGGTGCTAAAATTGCTTGGCGCAAACGTGAAATTATAAGGTAAAGTTAAGGGGAGGCAAACGGGAGGATGAAATAAAGAAGGACCCGCGGCGGTGGCTCAGTGGTTACGGCGCTCGGGTGCTGACCCGAAAGACGCGGGTTCGATCCCGGCCGCGGCGGTCGAACTTCGATGGAGGCGAAATTCTAGAGGCCCGTGTATTGTGCGATGTCTGTGTACGTGAAAGAACCCCAGGTAGTCGAAATTTCTGGAGTCCTTCACTACGGCGTCTCTTATAGCCTGAGTCGCTTTGGGACCCCATAAACGAAACCAAACCAGTTACTTCCAATAATGCACCAATTCGTACGGAGCTGTAGTGATTGCACAACTATCCTATACAAATACTTGGTGAAATTGTTGTCTCTATTTTACAGCACACTAGCACAACAGAAAGGCAAGAAATATTAACTGTTGTGAAAGACGTTTCCGTTCTTAGTCACACCCTCTGTCGCAGAGTCAAAAAAGTGACGACGCGTCTTCCTGCCGATTCTCCCCGCACCGCCAGCGCTCAGGACATTCGACCATTAGCCGCCTGCACCGCTCGCTTGCTTATCGAGAACTTCCCCTACACAATAGAATTAATCGTCCTCGACCGTTGATGTCACGACGTCATCCTTATTTGCGACTTTATTTCCACACATCACACCGTTATTGACTGCGCCCGTGCTCAGCTTGAGTTATCGCCCTTCAGTGACGCTCCCTTGGACGTACCCGGTGCTGCTGCCGCTACTGTGGTCGTCTCAGAAGACACAGATGTTCCGCCTGTCTCTACAGTGCTCGTGCCTCTTTCTGGTGCTGCTCTCTGGGACGCAACTGTCATTATACGCCCCCTTTACGATGCGCTAACCAGAAACCCGTTTTGCTGCTTCATGCCGTGCTTATTATTTGTGACTCAAGCGCTATGTATGTGTCCAACACGTTCTCCTGCCCTACCTCATTACTGCATGGCCAATCGCTTGGCAGTGTTGCCTTGCTCCATCCCGCCTCAGAATACCCCCTCATTATGGCACAACCGGCCTTCACGTCATCGCCATTACACCTGTTCCCATCGCCAATCTGTCTCCTCTCGATGTTTTTCACCATTCCGTCGACGCCACCCTAACGCCTACCCAAGGGGCCCAACTTGTAGCAGTCCTGCACCGTTTTGCAGCTTCGTTTGACTACCAGCAAACTTCATTGAGCCGCGCAACCACCGTAACCCACTGTATTCACACTGGCCCCCATGCCCCTTTACGCCAACGTCCGTACCGCGTGTCAGCCGCTGAGCGCCGCATCATTGACGAACAGGTGACCGACATGCTCAAGCGCCACGTGATACAGCCGTCGCACAGCCCGTGGGCAGCGCCGGTGGTCCTGGTCAAGAAAAAAGACAGTTCCATGCGGTTCTACGTCGACTACTGTCCTCTGAACAAGATTATACGCAAGGACGTTTCTATACCTCTCGTGTCGACGACGGCCTCGACTGCCTGCAGGGCGCTGAGTTCTTCCCTTCATTGGATTTGCGCTCTGGTTACTGGCAGGTGCCGATGGCAGGGGCCGTTCACCCAAGAACTGCATTCGTCACACCCGACGGGTTCTATGAATTTGATGGACTGCCCTTCAGGCTCTGCAGTGCCCCCCCCCCCCCTCCCCACATTCGAGCACATGATGGACAATCTACTCCATGGGCTTAAATGGCACATATGACGTTGTGGTGCCTCGATGACGCTGTGATCTTTTCCCCGGA
Organism: Amblyomma mixtum; assembly: GCF_055824585.1. NCBI lineage: Eukaryota > Metazoa > Arthropoda > Arachnida > Ixodida > Ixodidae > Amblyomma > Amblyomma mixtum. Next base: position 264,747,698 of record NC_143014.1, on the reverse strand, counting down.
TTTTTCGTTTCACCTCCAGTGCCTTGAAGCTGGTGTTCGCTGCCTGGCTGACGCTGGCCTCCAACTCCATTTCAAAAAGTTCCGCTCCGGAGCTCGGCAGCTCATCACTCTCCGACATGCCGTGTCCAAAGATGGCGTTCTCCCGCACCCGGCAAAGTTGCGAGCTGCAGCAGAATTTCCGAAACCCACTTCTGTAAAAGACCTCCGCAGCTCCGTCGGCCTCTCCGCCTACTTCCGCCGCTTTCTCCGCAAATTCGCCACTATCATCAACCCTCTGACCAAGTTCCTTTCCGGCCACGACCTTTAGGCCTGGTGGCCAGCTTGTGATGAAGCCTTTACAACACTCCGTCGCCTCCTGACCACTCCGCCAATTCTGTGTCATTTGGACCCTCGTTCGGCGACGGAACTCTACACCAATTCTAGAGGCCTTGCCTCGGTGCAGTACCCTCGCAGCGCAAGCCTGGCTTTGACGAATACGTATGTTCTCGCTTACGCTAGCCGGACACTGACAAAAGCTGAAGCCAACTATTCTGTCACCAAGGAGGAGTGTTTAGACATCCTTTGGGCGATTGTCAAATTCCGCTCTTACTTATACGGGTGCCCATTTTACGTTATCACCGATCACCACGCCCTCTGCTGGTTGTCCTCTTTGAAAGATTCCTCTGATCGACTGGCGCGCTGGGCTCTGCGAGTACGACATTCACGTTTTCTATCGTTCCGGCTGTAAACATGCCGATGCTGATGCCCCCTCACGTTCTCCTCAGCCGTCTGAGGCAGTGCATTGTAAATCCGCCTTGCTTGGAAAAAACAGCGCTAAGACGAAGGACAAAGTAAAGAGGACTACAGGACCAGCTAGTCCTCTTTCCTTTGTCCTTCGTCTTAACTCTGTTTTTTCCAAGCAACATGTACCAACTAGCTCAACTCACCGTTTTATTGACGTATATCCGCCTGTATTCTTTGATGTTTGAGTCCGCTGATATGACTTCGGAGCAACGCAGAGACCCGTGGATCACTTGCCTCTTGGATTTCTTATCTGGCGAATCGTCTCGACCTCTTTGCCTTGCTCACCGTCGTCAGTCCCACGATTTCGCCATCATAGACGAGCTAGTTTACCGCCGGAGCTGCTTTGCGGATGGTCGCAAGTAGCTGCTTGTCATTCCGACCAATCTGCGGTACTTCATTTGTTCTCCTACCACGATGATCCCCAGTGTGCCCATGCCGGCTTCTTGAAGACCTTCACCCGTGTACGACATCGGTACTACTGGCGTGGGATGTGTTGTTATGTTCGCAAGTTCGTTGTGTCCTGCACCGCATGCCAGCGCCAAAGAAACCCACCTCGCCGACCCGCCGCTCATCTGCAACCACTGCCATGTCCAGCGCAGCCCTTCGAGCGTGTTGGCATTGACCTCTTCGGTCCTCTTATTATCACATCAGCCGGCAACCGCTGCATCATCGTTGCCATCGATCATGTTACTGCTACGCCGAAACGTCGCCTTCACCATCTCGTACAGCCCACCACATTGCATCCTTCATCCTCCATCGCATCATTCTTCGCCATGGTGCTATCAAAGAGTTGCTGGGTGATAGAGGTCCGGCCTTTCTATCTGAAGTAGTAGAAGTTCTCCTTCAGGAATGGAGCATCGTTCACCGCACCAATTCCGCCTACAATCCGCAGACAAATGGCCTGGTTGAACGTTTTAACCGCATTCCTGGCGACACGCTGTCCACGTACGTAGCTTCCGATCACTGCGACTGGGACCGTGTTCTATCTTTCGTAAACTATGCTTATAACTCCGCTGCTCACGCCACCACCGGATTCTCTCCATATTTTCTGCTCTACGGCCGTGAGCCTTCTTGCACAATGGACACCATTCTCCCATACCGCCCTGATGCTTCTATATTTACGACTCTTTCACAAGCCACCACTTATGCCGAAGAATGCCTCCAGCTTTCCCAGACTTTCATTTCACGCGCCCAGAAGCAGCAGAAAAGCACCTGTGATCCCTCTGCCCTTCTTCCCACTTATCTCCTTCGGGACATGGGGTGCCTCCCTCATGTCCCGGCCTTCCTCCAAGCTTCTCAGCAAGTACTAAGTCCCCTACCACTTTCTTAAGCCGACCTTCCCTGTCAATTACCTCATCGAACCCTTTATTCTGTTTACTGATAATCATTGGCGAAGTCGTGAAATTGTCCAAACGGAGCGTCTCTAACCATATACGACGCGGCCGTCGTAGCATCACTATAGGCCGCCAGGATGGCGCCTTTTCGCTCGGGGGAAGTTAAGACAGCCTTCGGCTCCCAAACCATCGGCGGCTGGCGCTTAAGGCAGAAGACGACGAAAAATTAAACAACGTGCCGATGCTCGTGCGTGTGCTGGACTGACCGCTGCCTCTGGTCTGTTCCGGGACTGTAGCGCTAGCCGTTCGCAACACAGCACCTTGGAAGATGTCCTACATTACACCTAAAAATTCGTTAAAGGAGAGCAGTCCCGCGACTCTTCCGAGCCACGAAGAGCCCCGAATAGACCTGGAGTGTGCTGCGTACGCGAAAAAAAGAGTAATGTCAGATATGCGATGTAGGTCGTCCTTTTAGAATTCTTCAAGAAGCAATTTCAGAAAAGCAAATTCAGTGCCAGTTATGTTGATTCCCTTTGCCTTATTTTGCACAGCGGTGAAGGAGTTAGCAGCAGTTAGAAGCTTTTCACTACTGGTATGCTGGCTCCTTCCTAATGCCCTACTCCGTGCTGCCACTTTGTACTAGCTGCGACCAAGGTGCAATGCTGGTAAAACTATCGCTAGTAGCCACCTAATTTTACAGCCTCTGGAAACTCCTATGGACCACACGTGAAAGGTAAAAAAAATGTGTTTTCTATGTCGCAAAGACAGAAGAATAATAGTCAGCGTAGGTCTCTAAGAAGTGTTGAGCTGGGGAATTCACATAAAACCTGAAATAACCGTGCGTGATGTGCAGAGGACCTGGCAGAAGTTGAGTGCAGTGGAAACGATTCGGAAGGGTGCGCATTGCGATGAAAATAAAGAGAAAATGCAAATATTGTACAGGGCCTAAAAATACTTAAAGCTAAATCTTTCGTCAAAGCTCGAGATGCTGCCTGGTTGTTTGGTCCCGAGTGCGATGCGAACTAAATGCTAAGCGCAGTCATTCTGGATGTCTTTATAAATGGTCCTGCTTCGCTGTGCCCCCTACTCGTTGTCATTGAACACGTGTGAAGGCTGCTAAGGAGTTATAAGATATATTCTGCTCAGTTGCTCTCTCGAATTTTTGGGAGTAGATTACTGACCCTGTTCGTGTAGGATGACTGACTCACACTCACTGGCATGCAGGTTAAGTAAACGTAGGGACAAGGATATGATGAGAATAAATCTGTGCTGAGTGCTCTTCGGAAGGTTTGATTTTAGGTTGAAATGTTTTTTCAGGCAACCCAATGATGTAAAAGACAAAGTGAAACACCCAGACATACTTAAATGGCGTTGATAAGGTTAGATGAAGTTTTTTACTCAACTGCACACAATATTAAATTTTATATCATTAAACATATCTCGAAGTTCAACGATGGGTCCTCCCGCAGTGCCTGGCTCGGGTCTCGCCGGGAGAACGAAGAGCCACGCTGCTGGTCCGAGGCTCATACTGCGTGGAAGTAATCAAGAAAGTAAGATACTGCGCTAAGACGAGTACGGTCAAATACAACAGTCTCAAGATTACAGTCACTGTATGATCACGCAACGCTAGTTGTTAAAGCGTTTGGTGAAAAAAAAACTTAGCCGTTCCGTCTCCTGCATTTCACAAAAGGTTATACCTCACGATCATTGCTCAAATTTTGCGAGAAACGGCTATACAAACCTCCTGTAACAGAGCACCACTATCGAGCTTTACTGCAGCTGCAAATGATACTATATGGGCTAGTTGGTTACTGGATCACGACATATGAACTTGCGCAGAAAAAAAAACGTGGACACTATAGATGCGAGAATACGCACGTTAATCAAGAAATAGTACTTAAGGGTCTTAAATATGCTGGTTTCTTATTAATGGGTAGCTACAAACCTATGTGCTGAACCATCTTGACTATACGTGCTTTTCTGAGCTACATAGTTATTATGTCTCGATTTACTGTAGCTTACACCTCTACAAATGAAATTAGAGCCGATTTCCAACGTCATTCATTTACACTCAGAGAACATATTTCGGAGTATATAGACAAAATCCCCGAATTTTCGGTTCTTTGTCCTCGTTTTCTTCTGAAACAAATAGTCTGCAGTGTAATCTATTTTCTCCTAGCTCATTGCAACACGCGTAAGGGCTGACGATGCATTAAGACGGCTGTGAAAAAGCGAAGCTTTAATCCTTATTAGTTTTGATAAATCGATTTACTTGTCTGGAACTCATTTTCATATCTTTTATAACAGCATGCTTAACTAGCTAATCTAGTGTGCAAAAGAGAACGTGATCACTTAGGGAGTAATCAGGCATTGACAGCCACCTGAGTACTGCCATATGATTACAACAGAACACAGCACAGATTTCTCAGTAGCTTCGCATTTGAAGAAAATTTTGTCCTAGTTTGGGGGATCGAACGCGGCATCACCGCCTGTCCAGGGCAGCCGCTCTGCTAACGAAGCTTACAAAGACGGCTAGCAGATATGGTAGCACGCGACCAAATTGAACAACAAATCAAAACTGGAACAGCGCGAGCCCCAACATTATTAGGGGCAACCCCCAACATAGCGTAGACTTCAATTAGGGAGTAATTACTGCACACCATCAACCTGATCGCACACATACGGTTACATAGAAACTTTGGGAGTTTGCCTCAAATATATGCACTACAAAAGCGTCCAATATCTCGACAAATCGCGTGCAAAGCCGTAAGAAATACCAAACGAATTGTCTGAGATCAATTTCTTCATAACCTACTGGCACTTTCCAGCCTCGTGGCTTAGCCAGCTGCATTAGCAAATGCGCGCGTGAGCTAAAGGCTCCTGTAGGGCGCTTAGCCGCCCTGGTTCATTGAGGTGGCGAATCTTGGAAGTTTTCGCCAGTTTCCATCGCGACGAGCGGCACCATGCCTGTGCTATTTCAAATTGCTTATAACTGTACGTAGTGAGCTGTCTGAAGGCATCGGTTAAAAGCAGACGCAGAACGTAGACGCCCTTCCAGCATTACTCACGCATTCGCACCGGCCAGACCGCAGCAGCAGACGGAAAGACCACAGCCTGGAAGCATGCGGCAAACGCCGAAAGGCTGCTGCGCAGCCACACAGTGTTTGGCGGTAGCGATCGGCCCAAACGACGTCGGCACCACCGTAGCCACCGCAGCCCATATGGAGATGCGTGAAGCGCAAAGGCGATTTTTTTTTCTCCAGAACAGTCTGCGGGCCAGGCAGTGGTCGTTGGCTGCAAGAGACAGGTTAACAGGCGATGCGTGTATTGAAAACTGTACAGCACAGGGTCCAACAGAGTGCTCTTAACATAAGAGAAAAGCATCGCGTCCTAGAAAAAATTTCGTATTTCTATGACCACCTGCCCGTGTGTGTCGACGATATTTTCTCAGTTATAAAAGCAGCAGCTACTTGACAATCAGGTGGAACCCTTGTGTTAGTAGTCACGCACTCCGTAGTGCTTCGTATGATGCCCTTCACACAAGGACGTTTTTTTATATCACTGCTGGCTAAAAGTCAAACGTGCAACCTAGCAGCGCCGTGTTGGGCTAGGTTGCAACATGGGACATGTTCAGAAATGCGGTATGGTACGTGGAATTTAACTTTCTGGAGCGACACATGGGCAGTGATGGACCCCGTATTGGTGAGGCCTCAGGGTTAATTTAGACCACCTGGGATTCTTTGACGGGTTTCGGCACCGCACATATGTTTTTGCTGTTCGCCGCCATCGACATACGGGCGGCGCCGCCAGCTTCGAAGCCGTGGCTAGGGAATAAGTAGCAGGGAATCAGCAGCAGCAGGAGCAGAAGAAGAATCAGGAGCAGGGAATCAGCAGCAGCCACTGAGGCACCGCAGCAGGTAGAAACGCGGCGTATTGCGAAGTACGGGATGTGTACAGCTGCCTCGGCCAAGTTATGCTCTAGCGGGAACGCATCAAAGCAGCATCGAAAATAAATCACCGTGGTGGTCGCTGGGAAGTCGGCTAGCGGTTCTGCTGGGCTGGTTGCTCTCCCGTGCAGGTGCTTCCCGCGGCATTCGTGACCCTTGCAAACTCCCGCAACCAGAGACGAGAGCCCCGTGGTGGCGGTCGCGGAACTGGAGCAAGGAACGTCTTTGCAAGGGCTCGGAGACCGGGGGCAGGAAAGGTGAAGACGGCCAGCTGGTCGTAGTGTTGCCGCCCTTGACGTTGTAGAAGCGCACGCCTTGTGTGGAGCCGGCCAGAAATCCAAGCGGCAAGCAGAAACATGCTCCGCGGCACCTATGCTGCGGGCCATGCATTGAAGAAAAAGCAGCATACCCGTGCTGAGTGGATGGCCACGTCTTTTCCACGAAAGGGCCTTTGGCCAGAATCGAGAGCTGGAACAGGAAAGCGGGTGCGGCACGCGTCCCACGAGGAAGTCTTCTTTGCCTTCTGCTGCGTTTTCTGGCGCGTGTTCAAGAAACAATGCTAGTTAAGGTAGCATGTGCTGGTGCAGCAACGAATTTTAAGAGCGGGGGACCTAGGGCGAAAAAGCCGCGGAAAAAAAGTTAGGAAACATCTGAATAAGGAAAAATTTGATGAAGTAAAATGCCCTTTTTAGATGGCTCGCTAATTTCATTGAGAAGTTATCGCGTCCGCGCTGTTAGGGCAAGGCAAATTTCGACTAAGTGGGTTTATTCTAGACTTTACATCGCAGCCTTTGCTACATACGTTTTCGGCGTATCGGCGTCGATCGAGTCCGATGCGCACTCCCGCTCAGCGCGCATTTAGTGCCATCTGTCAGTACTCCCGCTCAAGATTTGCTGGGCTACAGCCCCCGGCGCATTGGCAGTTTCGCCACGCGTCGGCTTGTTGCCGTGACCATCCGTGGTTGCAGACGCTGGAGGGGACGGCTGGTGACGACTGTCCTTTAGACGTATTAATAAACCTCGCTGTTATTTTTCCTCCAGCCCCTAGTTTGTTTTTGTTTTGTTTTTGTGTTCGCATTCTGGTTCCGTTTATCGCGTTTCATTTGCTACTTGTATTGCGTACTTTGCAAGCAAGTACGAAAAACAAAAGTTCAATAAAGGATGCAGCCCGCTAATCTTGCCTGATGCTGGGTTGTCTTGCCACTGCACGCGTCGTTTCGGGGGCGGATTGTACCCGTGATCACCGCAGGGGCACGCAGACGACACGCGAACCCGCGAGGTGCACTCTACTTAGACGGCACGGAATGCGCGAGCAGCGCAAACTGTGCAATGTTATAATCTTGGTCCTACGAACATGGTGTGTAGACGACGAATTCTTCTGTCGATGAGTGTAAACCAATATATCACAAAGGAAAGTTGTTCGCTCTGCAGTGGAGCGCCGTTCCCTCACAGATGCTGCACCTACAAAGCTGAGTTCCTGAAATTTTATAAATACGCACAGTATCAAGGTGTTGTGCGAGGTCAGGTGGCCAGAATTATTCGAAAGCCCCCCCCCCCCCCCCCCCGCCCCCCACATGCCCTCTCTCGATCTTAGCTCATCCGCAAATGCCGGGCGTTGAGCCCCACATAACTTTCCCTTTTCCTGGTGCAGTATTAATACACACTACAACACTGTCGATGGAACACACGAGAAAAAAGTGAAAGAACAGACGCGAAACACGTTTGCACTGGGAAACAGCGCAACGCGGCAAATGAGCTCTATGTTGTAGGAAGAAGGAGGGAACAAACGCGGCGACACAAATGATGGCGCCAAGGCAGCGCCACGCAGCAGGCAACCGCGATGCATGCCACGACGCATGCGTGCACTTGCAAACTAAGGGAAAGGAAGCGTCCCCACCGGGAACCCCACCGCGGCCTGAGCAGGGGCAGGTCAGTAGTGCTGTACGAGAGAAAATGCTAAATCCGAGCGCCATGTATTGAATGCACCCCCCCCCCCCCCCCCCCTAAGCTCTCTCCGATGGAGCGGCGTTGGTGCTCCTATCTACCTCATTGGGCACGGGTGCAGATCTTTAGGCATGGTTTACGCTTGTCGCGGTAATTTCTGCAAAGGATCGGACATTTTTAGGCTAAGTTGAGTTCAGCGCTAAGTTTGTCGTCCTCCTCTTACCCTTTGTGTTGTTTCGTATGACTACAAAAGTTAATATTTGCTATCTTTATTAATTGCATTTGGCTTGTCAGAGCTGCAAACGCTCTTAAGCGCTTCTTTCTTGGCACTTGATACATTGTGATCTAAGAATAGAAGGAGAGAGAGAGAGAAAGGAATTTTAAAAAGAGGAAAAAGAGGAGAGGTGGGCCTGTGGTAACATGGCCCTGGCCTGCTACTCCCCACTGGTGAAATGGAAGGGGAGGAAAGGGAAAGTGCGATTGCATAATGCGATGAGTTTCATGGGGGATTTCCACACACGCACACACTGGCTGGTATTCGCATTGCGGTGAGTAGACGCAAGTGAAATTCATGTCTTGAGCACATACCGACGCATGACATTAACACATATTGGAGTAGGGGCTCCATCAAAACACAAATGTGCACTTTTACACATGTCAGACCGTAAACCAAGTAACCCGTGTAAACTGCGTAAACTCTAGGCCTCTTTCACATAAAAATTGTGCACGGCCTTCGTCACACACCAACACTCAGCAAATTCTGCCCTGCGCCTAGAAGTTTCATCAGAGAGAGGGCGAGAGTCCAGTTGTTTCGCGGTCGCTTCCAATGTTCACCTCTCACCAATGTATTTCGGGCACACGCAGAGAACGTGCCCAATAGTCTCTGGAGTGTGGCAGTGTAGGCAGTTTTTGCGTTAGTTTCAATTCCAATCTGGTCAAGGTAGTGTTTTGTGTAGGCAACGCCAAGCCGTAACCTGTGGAATAAAGACCCTTGACGTCGCATTACCGTAGGTGGAAGATGAAATAGTTAGCCGGCGTCAAGCTTAGAACATATGCGGTCCTGTCGATGGCTCGAATCGTCCCAGTGCAACTGCATAGCGGCTTGCATGAAATGAGCCAGCAAGGCTCCAATGTCAGATCTGGAAAAGGCTATTTCAATGAAGGCGCCATCATCATGTGCTAGCCGAGCCTCGGCATCAGCGCGCTTGTTTCCCGCGATGCCTCAATGGCTCGGTATCCACTGAAGCTTGATGATATAGCTGCAGTGAAAGGCCTTAGCTAAAAAAAGTCCAGTCTCTTGAACCAGCGGGTCACCTGTCCTTGTTTTAAGATAAGTTTGTATGTCCTGTAATGCCGATCTCGAGTCGCAGAATATCGTTCATAGGTGTGCTGACTGGAGACCAATATGACCGACGGCTTCTTGTATGGCTGCAATTCGGCTGCCGTAGATGACGTTTTAAGCATTAGCCCGAAACAGTGACATAAGATATTTCCTGGCACAATCGCCGCTGCAACCGAAGAAGTGGTCGTCACGGGTCCGTCCACAAAAAAAACATGTTGGCAGTCACCATAGATAGATGCAATGTATGACAGCTCCAGCTGTATCAGACTGGCTGTTGGGATATGCGTCTTCTTTGTTATCCCTGGATTGATTGTAGGTATGTACGGTTTCGATACTGACCAAAGTGGCACCTCGGAAATCTGGCGTGGCATGTAGTTCGAAGGCACCGCATTGCACTGCTCCCAGAGGGCTTTGGAAACGACTGAATGTGGACACACAACACTAATATTTGTCAAGGGGAGGTGACGATGCGTGGTCGAATGTCCCAAATTTTATTTAGAAGTACTGCGGTCTCAAGGAGACCAAACAGGCGGGCATGTGTACAACATTTTCATTTCATTAATATCAAGTGATAAGTTATTCTCTTGTGTTTGACATGGGGGGGGGAGAAGCAAAAAGTGATCAAAAATAAACAAGTTCGCATTTCAATTTTGCACAATAACGACCTTCGCATAATCAGAACAAAATGCACTTGCATGCGCTACTGCGCAGAAAAAACGCATAAAAATTTCAGCTAAATGAAAAGACGGGAAAATGACACAGAAAAAATATTACGTTACAAAATACATAAGTACCGCCTGGTCAAAATTGCCAGTGGAAAAAATTTCAGCCTGCAGATCGTTCCACTGACTAAATGTACGAGGAAAAAAGGAATTTTTAAATAAATTAGTGCGTGCGTGGAAAGGCAGCAAATTGTGAGCGTGACGGTGTCTTGATGCGCGTGGCAGGTATGGTTGATTGTACGGCCGTCCGTTGAATTTCAGTGACTTATGATACATCGTGAAAAGAAATTAAAGTCGTGCTATAGATCTTCTGTAGGTATGTGGAAATGCATACGAAGTGGCTCCTGTTGAAAATAAATTCGTGCTGGGCACGCGCAGGCCTCGTAAAATGTGCCCCATGTAGAGGTTTTGCGTGGCGAACCCAAGCAGACTCTTAAACCACGAGCCTGCGCCCTTTCAAGCGCACGCAGGCCTGATTGTGTGACACCCGAGAGAACGGGTGCACTGTATCTGAGAAGAACGACTACCAGCGTCTGGTGCACGTGAAGTAAAGATCGCTCAGGGCTACCTCGGGATTTCTCTGCCATACACAGCCCAGTCCGTGCAAAGCTGTCGAGCTTTTTCTTGACCAAAGAAATGTCCTTCGTCCGGGACAGGTCACTGTCTATCGTGAAACCTAAGAATTTGTCGTGTGGTGCGTTTGTAACAATTTGTCCTCCGATTGTGACCGGATACCACGCCATTGACTTTCGTGTGTCAGCTGTTTTCTTTGGTGAGCGTTCAAGCCCATGACGGAAATTATTTTAAAATCCGGTACTTGATGTACTATTGGGGACAAAAGTGACATACTCCACGCAGCGGGAGCTTGCGAAACGGTAAACTGCGGCATTTTGGCGAGCTTAAGCACGAAACATTTAAACGATCCAAGCGACAAGCCTGCTGATAATAAAGGTCATGCATTGGCTGTGTCGATCTCAAATTCCGCCTGTAGATGGCGTTGCAACGCAGTTTTTCGTTGCTCCAGGTCCTGCCGCGTAGAGTACACCACTCCACACGGGGACAAAGTACAAAAGTATCTTCTGGCGGGCGAGTTGGTCTGAATCGTTCATATTTTAAAACTGCGCGAACAAAAAGAAGGACCAACCAAGAACACAGTAACACACACAAGCGACAAAGTACATCGGGGACAAAAGTACCTGAGTCTCCATCCAAGCCACGAACCGCACCGCTCTGCACTTGGGCGTGTCTCTACGATGCCCTCCGGATTTCGGGACCGGGATACGTAAAGCCTAGGATACCAAAGTGCTTCGTCGTGTGACGCCCACATGCAGATCGGCACGGTTCGGGGCTTGTAGGTGGGTTAAGCTACTTTTGTCCCAAATAGGGCAGTTCATTGGAAACATGCAAACGTATGCAAAGAACGCTTGTTTTTTAGCGTGCCGGATCCTGCTGGTCAAAGGAAGATCTTCATCCGCCCATGTTTCGTGACGGCAGGTTTCTATGATCTATTTTTGAGAAGCATTAACCACAAATTTTGTGCTAAATTCTTATCGCTGGCAAAATTAAACACAAGATGGGCAAATTATGCCGAAAAAAAAATACTGCATCTTTGGATCATTCATTCTTATTTTCCTAGTGCCCCCACATCCGCAAATGTGGCCTCGGCAAGCGTTCGAAAGGGATATGCAGTACGTTTTTACAGCTTTTTTCTTACCCTCCAAGTTACAGCAGCACAGGTGAGAACAAGTAGAATCCAAAGAATTGATACTTTTTCGTGCGTGCGCGATAATTCTGTGAGTACCAAGTCGGCTGGCCTGCCCGCTTATCGTCGTCTTCTACGCAGCAGAAATTCAATCTTTGTCACTCATTTCGAATGCATTGAACATTCTCTGTAGTTTTTCGGTCCACTTTTATCATAATCTCGTGATCATACGTTTGTCACTGCTGCAAATGAAGACCAGGAATTTTACCTCCACTATCGTTGCCACAATCTTTTGATGCGCCCTTATCCGAGTGGCTGTCATTGTCTTTATCACTCGGAGAGTTTCGCAGTGTTGCTGCTTTCTCGCAAGAAAGTCAACGGTGCCCGTAAGAACCACAAGAATGATCATCTGACCGTAAAGATCAACAAATGCGCGTGTATACAATTAGGCCCAGTAGCTTGCAAATGCAATTTAAAATGTAAAATACTACAAATGTTGCATGCTTCATATGCGCAAAAAAAAGCTCACTTCTCACTGAAATTGGGTAAGTATACTAACAAGTGATTTTTACTTTTCCGAAGTTTTGTGACGTCAGCTGGCTTATTTTTTTCCGTTGCTTTCTCCTACCCTTGCGAGCTTGGTTTAAAATTTGTGGCGTGTCCCTGCGCGTGCTGCCTACTGCCAGCATTGTTTCTTGCCAGAGGTTCTTTCGTCCGCTGGACACGGCCACGTTGTACGCGTCTGCCCACCAATGTTCGATCGCGTTATGGCGTGCAGATTCCGTCCCGTTGTAAAGGCTCCTGACTGCATCGGGAATGGCTGGCCGTCACTGAACAAGGAGCCGGCTAATGCAACGGCAGGGGCGGTCACAACACGACCAGCCCACACGGTGCACACAGCGCTGGGATGCGAGACGTCACCCCGCTCCAAGATAAAGACGGTGGATGTCGTGATATGCATCCGTACGGGACTGCACCAATCCCGGCAGAGCTGTTAAAAGAACTCCGAGCGACCACCACGGTGATGCACTTTCCAACAGCTTCTTTCTGAGTATCAGGAAAACATGCCGTGGCTATCAGCTAGCGAGCACACCACTTCTCAGAACAAGAATAGAAAGCTCGCTACGCTAGCGCTGTGTAAGGTTGCGGTGCAGGTTTTTCCTTGAAGCTACAGTTTCGTGCAATGAAAAGCTGCCACGTCCGAGAGGAATTACTTGAACCATTAAGAGTCGCTTTTAACATTCTGCCGAGTGGTAGTAAGTCAGTTGGATCGCATTAGGTATCGCATTCCCAACAAAAGGGTTGCCACACATTCTCATTTATATGGGGTACGAATTTCAATTTCTGTTACACGAAATTTCCAATCATAACTTCATTATCTGAACGTTTGCAGCGGCACAAGCGCGATCGAGCGACTGGAGCTCTCAAACTGGCTTCCTGGTGTAATATCGCATGCACAAGCCTGTCCAATAGACAGTGATGCGACAACTCAGCAGGTTATGTTTAAAATCAGCAGTGTTGGAAAAGCCAGAAGGCATGAGGACCAAGTGCCGCAGTGCGATTGCAGCTGTTGGAACCCGCGCGGCGGCGATCTTGTAACTGCAGCTGAACACCCCTTCGGCGCCGGTGTTACGTCGCTTACGTCCGTTACGTCCGTTCGTTGCCTATATTTTGTTTTGATCTTGCTTTTCCCTGCTTGCAATATCAAATGTTCCCTTGGATTTTGTGGTTTGTTTCTGCCATTCTCAGTAGGGCATATACAACAGTTTCTTGCGAGATTATCCATGAGTTAATATGCTGCGAATGCTGCCGAAAAAGGGGTTTCTTATCCCTTTTACAGTTGTGATTGGTCCTTTACGATTGGAGGCCGCATTGATATCTCGGCTTTTGTCCAAATTAAAGTTTATCTCCTTGTTATGTGTTGAAAGTCCCAGAACATTCTGAAATAAGTTGAAAAAAGTTTTTGATTCATATCTCGCTTTACCTGGAAGTTACAGCCAATTGTAGGAACCTTGCACCTCTTTTTCGAAACCAAAACTAACTTAATTTTGTCTCTATTGTATTCGTTTCATCTTGTTGTTGTAAATATTTGTACTAATATTGTATTTTGCACGTTTATTATGCTATCTGCAATCCTTACACTTGGTGAGGTGTACATACTACTTAAAAACAGCCACAAAATGTATGTGTGACGCTTGAAGACAGTATATGATGTCAGTGGAAAAGCAAGCTGACTGACGTCACTGCAGGCAAGCTTCGAATCTTGTACCGCATCGCCATAGGAACAGACATGGAATGCCTTTGAATAAATAATCAAGCCACAAAAGCCAGTCCCTTTGACTGTAATTCTAAACACGAACATCAAAGGCATGGTCTTCATCATATGAATTAGAGTAAATTACAGCAATTTGAAGCAATGAGGCAAGCGAGCTTTGCGCAGAAATCTGGTCTTCCGAAACGAAATCAACCATGTCAAAGATCTAGTCAGTTATCTGTGCTCAGTTGGACTGCTGTCCATCTTGTCATTCTTACAATACGACACGCAAATATGTGCTTTAGTGGGCTTACCTGGTTTAGTTTTAGCACGATGGTTTAGGTCGCTGATGCTTAAGAGGCAAGCATATTCTGGATATGTAACGCAAGCGCTCCCATAGAACCACCGAATTTTTCAAAAAGGCTGGCATTACTAGAGATTACCATAGGATACAAAAGCCTTAGTGTTCTTCAAGTAACTGCCTAAAAGGAGCAAGGAAAAAGAGACAAGCATATATCAAGCGGAAAAAGCCTTCACTGTGTTTTACGAATGCCCAAGGTATGACTGGGGCAAATTTAATGAATTTACATAAATGTTACACTACGCAGAAGCATCAAATTCTTTTACGCACTGTTCGGCTTCTTCCTGAACATTGTGTTATGCGAGCATTGAAAATTTTTTGATGAATAAAAATTTTTGAAGCGAAATTTTTTATGCCTTTTCCTAACACATAGGAACATACAATGAACAAGGACAATTAAAATATATGCGAACGTTTTAACACTGCAGCTCATTGTTTGAATACCTGTATTGAATCTGCGTCACTTTTGTTCATTTCGTTCAGTTATTTGAAGATTCCATCCTTAATTTTAATCGCGATATACTTAACCTAATTCACTGGATAGAGAACACTTGCAGCCACATGAATGATACATTTTTTTTTTATTTCAACATCTCAGAGATTATTTATCATAGCTGCTGGGAGTAGCAATGCTGATTCATTTTTCCGCAATAAAAACACAATAACTAAATTGCACCATTCCTTACATTTTAAATAACGCGACAAGTTAAATAAAGCATGCTTCGTTACGCAAAATAATACTTCTGATCATGATTGTTGATTTAAAGATTTTTGTTTTATATATGGCCTCCCACCCCAGAGGAGTTCACGCCCGAGAGAAACAGAGCAACTAGTCAATGACATCCTTCGATGGAGCAGTGGTTAAGCAGGAGGCCACCTTCTATCTTTGTCTTACCCTATATTATGTCTAACTGTAGAGTGTGGGACTCGAGGTGAATTTTAAGCAAATTACTTCTATCTCTGCTTTCCCTTAGCCGCAATGAGCTTATCCGGTTTCGCACTCGCTACCTTCCAGCACCACTCCTAATCTGTTTTCGGTGCAACGTGCGACTCATGTTTTATTGGGTGTACTTCGCATGATATCGTTCATGAGCGTCGGACATGGTGCCAAGGTATTTTTGTGTGTGATGCCTTGAGCGTGAACCCCAGTCTTCTTTCAGGCGATTTGTATCGTGGTTTATTCCGAACTACTGCGTTTGTCTAGGATGGAAGAATGAAGACTTCTGTAACTTTTTATGCCTCAATATTTCTCTCCTTAACACAGTCACACAAGTTGTCCTAAAGAAACTTTTCCAGCCCTCCAGTGCATACAACAGAGGAAAGCCCCAGGGTATCTACCTAATACCTAAATCGGAACTAAAGTGAACAGTTTATTTTCCGAAAATTGGTTGTATAGGAAAGAAATTCACCAATTACAGCGGATGAGCCTAGAGCAAGATTTAAAAGCACGCGTTTGTCGCCAATTTAGATACGTTGCTGAGCGCACGTTATAGTAACCCTATCCTGCTGCCTACCGTATTCACTCGCCTATAGATCAACCCGCTTTCCCAAAATCGTGCTCTCCAATCTTGGAGCTCGTTGAACACGCAAGTAATAGCCAGGCCCAGGCATGGTTTCGGTTTGACAACTCTATTGTTATCGCACTAAATTGTACGCCTGGAAGGTGACAATCCCCTCTCCCTCAGTTGCAGCGGGCACAGTGAGCATTACTGCCACTCCGCTAGCAACTCGCAGCAACCGCTGAATGCACCGAGGGAGCATTGCACGTGGCACAGTACTACACTTGCGGGGTGAGAGAGACACAAGACGAAAGCGGAAGACGACCACGACATGAAAATTAAAAAAAGTTGGAATAAAACCACACATAAGACAGCACATCGTTTAGTATGCACCTAACTCCGTAACAAATCCTCTGCAAAAGTGTTTAAGACGTATAAACTTCTTTCGCAATCGTTTTGAGCCCGCATACTGCAGGCGGCCATTTTCTGCTCGATGCTTTGAAGAGCCAGCGGGTGCTTTCCAATCGATCTGAAAAAATGTGTGCTGACTACAGCGACAGTTGCCAGATGTGAATGCCCTGGGTTGGACCACTTTTGCGACTCAGTTTTAACCTACAGCGTCTACCAATCTCCGGGTGCGCTTCCCGATCGGAGATGGCGTGAGCACTCTACGCTTCTCATTGGCTTAACTACGAACACCTCATATGACGTTGGCCAGAATGATGAAAGAAGCAGTCACAGCAAACTAAAATGCAGGTAGAAGTCCGGGGCCTAAAATGACCTAAATATGACGCTAAAATGTTGTTGCCGCAGAAACACAAATTGGAAAAGCCTAGAAAAGCTGTGCTGGTCAAACCCATTAATTTGAAAGCATAATCATAGATTTTTTTCTGTTAGGGAACAGCAAACATTCCAACATCCTTTTTACCTCACCTTACCACCTCTCTAAGGCAAACCTACTTCCCTTTAAGCTGACTTGAGAAATAATGGTTCCCTATAACCCAACTTTCCTATGCTTAGTCCGTGCAAGTGCACATCGTCACGTACACCCTTTGTCAAAAGTTTGGAGCTTAGGGGTTTTTTTTTTTAGCCACACTGTGTCGTTCTTAATGGATCTCTAGAGCTCTAAATTTTCTGGACATGAGAAGACTTCTGGTACTGCCTCCTGCAATAGGTAGGACTTCCATGAATGCTCCTGGAGTCCCAGTATAAAGCTTGGAAGTTAACCCCCCTGGGCTATAAACTTTTGACAAAGACTGTATAGTTAATGCGGTTTGCGGCTGTGTAAACGTCTAAAGGAATGTCTGTTGAAAGTAATAGTCTAAGGTTGGTAATCTAGCGTACCTGTTTATCTAAGCAGCACTTTTTCGACTGGTAGAAATTAATTTTGTGATGAGGCATGCATCCAGCCGCCCACACCCCCCATTACTCCTTACACCCACACACACAATGCTTTTAGCGTGCTGTTGTATTACTTGCTGGCCGCCGAAACAAAAACTTACTTCTCGCACCTCCGGAAAAAATCTCTGGCGACGTGCCTGGTTCACGTACTGAAAATACGCCTTTGTTGTCCGTGGCTCATATGCAGGCGTGTACTGCACTATTACGGTCTAGTCGAATGTGCATTTAGCAGCCGGTGACTATCGTCACAAGGAAAGGGATCGTGTGAAGTCTCTTTCTCGTGCAAGCAAAAATGCTCGTGGTTTCTGCCGACGCGGAGGAAAGACCCCTCCCGACCGGTCGCGGCGGGTGTGCGGCCTTAGCGACGAGGTTCCAACAAGTTGGAAAGTTTTCGCCGCGACGGACCGCCGAAATAGCTCAGTCACTTGCATGTGAAGCAGCCGTAATCGTGAACAAATTTCGTGATATCCTCCCATAGGAGATTGGCGGTCGCGTTACCATGCGCACCGGTGAGCAACTAGCCGCTATACCTGCAGACAGATCTCAATGTGCGCTTCCCAGTACTAAGATCGACACAAACCTGACAACACAGATTGTCTGCGGCAGCGCCGCACGTCTCATCGTCTAGACCTGTGTGAAAAAAAGAACACAAATATATTTCGCAGAAATCACATAACACCTAAAAACCATATCTGCGTGGAACGAATTTCTGCACTCAACTGAAGCTGTCGGTTTCGCTCATGAAATAATTCATTTAGGAAGAAGTGATATAAAAGAGTTGGTTCAATTATTAGTTGTGTGTTTTTTAGTGTCTCATGCTATAAGGGAAGAGGTTGTGGAGAGCCCCGGATAATTTCGACCACCTGAGATTGTTTAACGTGCACTGACATCGCATAGTGCACGGTCCTAAAACATTTTGCCTCCAAAGAAATTCCCATCGCCGTTGAGATTGAAAAACTTTGTGCTATATGCTTTTCACTTTTAATTCAGCGGTGTTAATAAATGTGATTAATTTTGTAATAATTTTTAACGCGAAGGCGTAGTACGTCCATGTCGGGAAAAAATTGTCCGGCGTCACCGACTGCTTGATCCTCGCATACAGAGCGGCTGGTTGCTCCGGCCCCTGCGGGAACCTAAGTGGGGCACCGAGGTAACGGGACCGTGTGGCGTGATCATATCCTGCCCAAGGGATTTTGAGCAAACTGACTACCACGGCAGAAGGCAGTTAAGAGAATTATTGGTCGCGAGAGGTTGGGTGGGAAGATCAACCTTGGTTTAGCGGGTTCGAGTGGTTGCTTCTCGAAAAAAAAAACAGTGCAGAAAAGACCACGACGAAAGAAAGGGGACCATCGTGCGCGTCTCTTCCTTTCTTCCGTAGTCGTCTTTTTGGCGCTGTTTTTGGCGCATTTTTACCCTATAAAGTAGTAGATGCATTCGGTGCGGATGTCGGCATATGTGGCGATCGACACGCTTCGCCAAGAGTCCACTCCTTGCCTTAAATGTCAACGTGTGCAGGCACGAGGTAGTTTAAAGGGTACGCCTCAGCTGGAGTTCTAAAAACGGTCAGATGAGACCACCGTGCAGTAAAGGGGCTTACCGAAAATCGCCTGCATATTTCGTATGCTCGGAAAAAGGCGATTACATCATGAGGCGTGTGCGTGGTTGCTTTCGGAGTGATTACTGCTTTGAAGAATAAATGTGAGTGGTGATTCAAAAACCGCTGGCAAGAAGAGGGATATACCATGACGTTTTGTGTGAGTATTGATGCAATCAGCGAGACTAGGCTTTGACGCATTATTCCATGTTTTACTACTGAAAACTTCTCAAAGGAACAGTCATGGCTTCTTTACAGTCGCGGGCCTTTTCGGGGACAACATGAGGCCATCAGCAGGAACATCGGCACACTGCATAAAAAAAAACGCTAACGTTAGTCATACGATACGGATACGACATAGGTCCTCACTGAAAAACAGTTGAAGCATCACTTGCAGTGATGAGGATGGTACGTGGAAAACTGCTTGATGTCTCTGCGTTAAATACATCGTGAGAGGCGATCGTAACTCTTCGTATATATTCCCTACTGAAATGATGCAGGTCTTTTCTTCTGAGGCTCCACCTACCCTGTTGCAGTCCTTCAAAAACTATCGCTAGGAACCACCTCAGCTATGTCAACGTGCGTAAACTGCGATGCATCAGCTGTGGTGGGTGATGACATTGTGATGATCTTGTTATGATGCGAGGGCATCTGTAACGGACGACCCGCTAGAAGAATGTCGACGGTCAACAGGCGTCTGCAAGATGTGCTAGGTAGGTGAATTTGTGTTTTTCGTTCTCGCCCTGTTTATACGTTATACGGTAGGAAGAAGCCCGATGCCTCGGAATTGTGTAACACCTGCAAACAAAACGCATAACGTAATCAGATCCTATAAAATATGTTGGATTAGACGCCAAGTTCCAAAGCAGATAGTGGAGTAAGAAAAAAAAAGACTGAAACGGTGCGCAGGGACTACCAGAGGTAGAACGCTAATCATTTTTAAAAGCTTTTGCAACATCACTCTGCGGTATTCTACTTCACTCGAGAGTGGGAAGTCGCTGTCTATTTCAGAGGAGGCTACATAGTGCCACGTATCATTGCAGTGTCCGTTCCTTCGCGCTCAAGGCCGCAGGAGCGGGGCGTTTTCATTTATGTTCGTGACGAGAGAAGCGATCGAACTAATATCCATTCATCACAGCCATGAAGAACTGCGTGTACGTTTTTCCAGATTACTGACATACATTTTGACCTGTTATCTTGAAGTTACTAGCCGGCTTTAAATTCAGCGATGCTACTTGCGGCGGCAATTCGTAGTTCGACGAATGACGAGTACGTTGATTGCTTGAGTTCTTTTGCGGACGCAAGTCAGCCCAAATAAAGACTTTCCTTTGCAACTCTTGCTGCTGTCTTCCTGACCGCTGGACTGCCGTCACTACAACATGACAATAGGAAAGTGTTTCCGAGAACATTTCTCGTGCAAACCATACAAGAGCATGTAGGCACAACTACTCCGAATCGTAGCCCAGTAGCCTAGTTCTCTCTCTGAAGTTTGAAAACACATTACAGATCTCTGTCCTATGCTAAAAAGCCCGTTATCTCCTTCCTTTTTCCTCCATCCCATATCTCGACAACTGACGTTTCATATCCCACAGGTTAGTGGAAGCATTACGGTGCTCTAGGCTTTGACCTTACAGCATGTACCGTTGTTTCGGCGAACACTTTAAAATATTTTGAACCAAAGGCTCTTGGGGGAAAAAAATATGGCTTTTCCGGCTTAGTATTACCAGTGTTCGCGGACACCAGAATGCTTATTTTCAAAAATGGGCAACAAATAGGCTTATCTTCAAAAATAGGCATTTTGGGGCAAAATTATGGCTTTTGCGGTGTAGTATTCTTGATGTTGTCGGAATTCAAAACACCATCCAATGATTTTAAGCAGAAAGCTAGTCAACTAATTTTTAATAATTATCATTGTAACTAATGAAGTTAGGAGCTTAGTTGAAATTAGAGAGTTGTAGCATTTCGCCTGTAATTGCTATAGTGTTTTTCAGAATTTCAAAAACACGATTATCCTTGGCACTGTCGCTCTACAAAAGTTTGCGTTTTCGTTTAGGTACGTGCAGTGAAGCGGTTGCTTTGCAAGCATGCTTGGGGTAGCGCATGTGTATTAGCATCATGGTGCCAGAATTAGTCGAGCCAATGAGCGTAGGGTGATCGCATTTTAGAAATTCTGAAAACTAATGTGGGTGCTACTAACGACCGGCTGCAAATCTCTAATTGCAGCTAGGCGCCTAACACTCGTAGTTAATAAGATAATTATGGAAAATTAGTTAACCACCTCACTACTTTAAAAGAATTGCCGCTATCGTGGTGTCCGCCAACACTGCCATATTTTTGCCCCAAAATGGGTATTCTTGAAAATTTTAGAGTGTTCACTGAAACACACTGTATACACTCGCGTAAGAAAGAGCTGAAGCTCGTTAAAGGGCCTCCGAAATGCTTTAGTTGATTTAGTTCTAACGAAGTTGCGGTATGCCTGGTATGTTAAAGCCCGCCGCTTCACGAATATTCACCAGCAAGAATTTTTAATGCGCGTTGTAGAAGCTGAGTTTTCTGTACACGAAATTTGTAGTGAAAATCTGCAGTCACTTTTCCACGAAGGCAGGTCGCCGCACCTACGCCAGCCCAACCTCCCTGAGCGAAGCCTACTCACTCGCCGGAGCTGCGCGGCTTATTGGTTGCAGCTATGGTAGCTTCCTGACGTCTGAAGGAGTCTAACCGATTGCCACCTCTCAACTTATATACGCAGGTGCGAGCGACGGAGGAGGGTGCTAGCATGAGAAAGTCGACGGGAAGGGCTCGCCAAATTTCGGGCGTAAGTGCGCGTTCTCTGTTACGTGTAGAATTGTATTATTAGTGCTGTTGTGTTTCTACCCCCCCCCCCCCCTTACTCTCTTTGTGTGTTCCCGTCACACCTGTGTCCACTTAGGCCATGCCCAGAGGCAGTGCGTCGTTCTGCGAAAGGGGTCTTTTTTCATGCACGCGCTCCCATGCAACCTCATGACAGGTGGAACCGAACACGATAGACGTATTCAACTCCTGGATTCCTGGTACCACCACTTCTGCCTAACTGCCACGACGTGTTTTCCGGAGTTCCCCTTAGTCGGCACCCAACGAAGAAGTATTGACCCTGCGACTTTGTGTGTGCATCTGTCAGGGTAACAATGACTCAAACGCCTGCTGCCACCTGCGGAGACGAGCGTCTGCCATTCAACCGCGCCTCGCTCTCTTGTCCACAGCGGAGTGACGACGCTGCAGGTGTTCGCCTTTGGGCCATTTCCTTGGAACAAGATATGGAATCCACCTGGCCGGAAACGACCAGCCCGTCAACACGCACTTCTGGACATTTCCGAGTATCCAAGGGCCTCAGCGGATGAAGCGGGGTGACGACGCTTCATGTGTTCGCCCTTGGCGTTTCCTCGAAACAAGATATGGAATCCACCTGGCCTGACGGGCCACTTCAGGATATCCAGGGGCCTCAGCCGAGGAAGACGACGAAGCGGTGAACGACCTTGGAGCACCTACGGAAACAAGAGGAGGATGCCCTTGAGGTCATCCTTCGCAAAATTGTTAAACGTGCCCTTGACCTCCCCATCACTACTTCGAACAGCCGGCTTATGGCCCTTGGGGTGGTGAATACTTTCCGGGAGCTCCGGGAGGCGCACCTTACAAACCAGTACACGCGTTTGTCGCTAACGGAGTCGGGTCGCCGCCTTCTTGCTCGACTCCATATACAACACACCCCTCCAATGGAAGACAGGTTTCGCATCCCGGAACTGTGGAGACGTGCCCTCCACGTGCGGCCTCTTCCAGCAAACATGTCACATGAAGACCATAATGGTCGGCGCCTGGCACGAGCGGAAGCGCTAGCCCGATATTATGGCAACAAAACAGGTGTATACTACGTGGACGCCTCTGGCCCTCACCACGGGGGATGGTACACGGCCGCGGTAGTTCACAACAGCAACACAGTTAACGGCCTCACTTTCAGAGCCCGCAGTGCAACACAAGCAGAAGAGGTCGCGATTGCTCTCGCGGCCTCACATTCCAATTCAAAATACATAATTACCGACTCGCGAGGGGCCTGTCGGAACGTCGAACAAGGCAGCACTCCCTTCCTAGCCTATCGAATATACCAAAATTGCATACGGGATACGGACCCCGCACACCGTCACCTCATATGGGCCCCTGCTCATCAGGGGTTGGCAGGAAACGAGGCAGCAGACGCAGCCGCCCGCGCGCTCTCTCACCGGGCTGTTTTCTCCTCCCCACCTGATCAGGAACCCGATTTTAATCCGGTTTATACGTTCAAAAATATCGCAACCTGCTTTCAAGATAGCCATCGCCTTTACCCTAGCCCATGTAAAGGCCTCAAGAAGGCGGATGAGCGGCTTCTTCTCCGCCTCTTCACCAATACATTGCTGTGCCCGGCAGCACTAAAACATTTTGACCCCTCCTTTAGCGGCAGCTGCCCGCACTGTGGTGCGGTGTCTTCGGACACCTATCACATGGTGTGGGCCTGCCCCTCCAACCCGGCCATTCCCCCTATCCCCAACCCAACCCGGGAGGACTGGGAGGCGACCCTGCTCGGCTGCCACGACTTACAGGCCCAACAAGCCTTGGTCGGGCGCGCCCGGGCGGCGGCTACCGCCACTGGGGTCCCAAACTAGGGACCTCCACCTAGTGTTTGTGAGGATCGGTCCCTTACGGGCCGATCCAAACACCTCCTGTTCTGAATAAATGTTTTCACCACCACCACCACCACCTACGATTGGTTGAAAAAGGCGGCAAGATCTCGGGAGGGTCTATTTAAAGCGCTCGACACGTTCATCGAGAAGCGATTCCTGGAGCGACTCCCTGAGCGATTCCCTCAACGTTTCCCTGAGACTTCTCAGCTTTTACCATGTTTGTCTCTTTTTGTAAATAATCATGTAATTATGTAAATACAGTTCTTTCCTTCACTTCCCCTACTCCCCGTCTCCGGCCCACGTCCCTTCCTCCTTCGGCACTGCTGCGGTGCTCCTGGACCCGATGCCTGGTGGAACACGCTACTAGCCAGGTAAAACATATCAGTGCGAAACATTTCTAGGCTGTGTCGTCGTGGCTGTGTCACAAAAACGTGTCCCCAAAACATGCCTGCAAAACGTGTCCACAGCACTTGCGATGTTCGCAAGAAAAAATATGTCAATGGGATGATCAGTTAATTAATTAAAATCAAAAACGTCGAAAAAGCACCGAAATAGGAAGGACGTCGATATAGTGATTGGAATCGAAAACCGCCGTGGACAGCCAAAATAGTGGAAAAATAGGCACTCGTGTAAAAAAGTTTGAAATGAACTGAAATGCTTTTTATCAGTGATAGTTAATCGAACAAAAAGTTTCATTCACATAGATTGATTAGTTGTCAGAAATACCTTGGATAGTTAAATAGGCTGCGCGGGAATATAGTAAGTGGACGGGAAAGCAACAGCTGTGTCAAATTTGAAAAACCGAAATCGTTGATTGAGGTAAAAGAAGGTGCAAACAGGGTAAATGAATCGATCTTTAATGAAAGCATAAAATAATTGCGCTAATTAAGTAGCTAAGTTAATTATCAAATAATAAGAAAATTACAAAGCAAGGCAAAAAGAAGGGACGAGTGCAGAGGAGGCGTGAATGCTTTCGCATTTTTACAATGCGGGCTGCCACACTGTCCTTTTTTTTTCTTGGGGGGGGGGGGGGGGGGCGTGCTTAGGTTTTCATGAGAGTGAAATGCACTGATTGTGCGAGTTCATCTTCTCTCCTTGGACTGTGTTTGAGAGCCCTTTTATGGACCACTTTCCCAATTTAAGAGCCAAAAAATTGATACGATTGAAATTAGCTTCGTTTCAGGTGTTCAAGCTTTTGGTCGCGTGGCACGTTCTGCGGGGAAATGCGGAAATGATAAAGACATGCTGTGTGCTGGCACCAGAAATGAAAATATAACGATCCCTTGCAGCGCAAAAGCAAGACACAAGTGGGAACAAGCGAGCGCTACGCTTCCCTCCAGCCAGGCGCCGCCAGCCGGCGCTGCTGCTGATGAGACCTGGTCTAGCTGCGGTGGCACGGTGACGCTAAATGCAGCGTTCATCGCATGAAAGTCTCAGGGGAAGGTATTTCGAAACTAGCGTCCCTGACTTCTAAGCCTAATCCTAATGGGTACCGGTTTACCAAATCAGAATACCCTCGGAATAAAATGAAGCTTAGACGAATTTCTCTAATGCCCACGGCACAGACGTTCCAGTGCCAATGCAGGCTAGGACAGAAACGC
Organism: Amblyomma mixtum; assembly: GCF_055824585.1. Lineage (NCBI taxonomy): Eukaryota > Metazoa > Arthropoda > Arachnida > Ixodida > Ixodidae > Amblyomma > Amblyomma mixtum. The sequence goes on along the minus strand of NC_143014.1, from coordinate 264,722,526 downwards.
TAAGTGCGAACAAGCATGGATAGCAGAAGGCACGAAGCACTACTCGAAGAGAACACAGATAATTGGGCACAGTTAAGGCATTATGTTACGGACTAAGGTATTTGTTTGGGTTAGTCGGTACATTGTTAAAACTGAAGGCACAGCGCACGGAAGACAGGACTAAGGAAGGGACACACACGCGCTGTCTTCCGTGCGCTGTGCCTTCAGTTTTAATTATGTTACCGCTTTCCACTTTAACAAGATTGTTTGCAAAAATGTGAAAAACCGCAGTTAATGCATATTAATTATTAATGCGAAAGCATTTCTATGCTGTGTCGGCGGGTCATGTCACAAAAACGCTTCCTCAAAACGTGTCTGCAAAACGGGTCCGCAGCAGTTGCGATGTTCTCAGGTGATGTTGCATGTAGCGAATGGTTGTGATTGTGAGAGAACTGTGTGAGGATGCCGTGCAAAAAAAAATATGGTGATAGGATGATGTGCTAAGTAATTAATTAGAGCCAAAAATGCCGAAAAAAATGCCGCATTAGGGAGGACGTCTATATAGTGAGTAGACAGGAAAACAGCCGTGGACTGCAAAATAGTTACAAAATAGTCACAGGAGTGAAAAAAAGTAGGAAATGAATTGAAATGTATTTTATCAGTAATAGTCAATCGATCAAAGAACTTTCATTGACATAAAATAATTAGTTAATTATTATCTTAAAAATATTGGTAGAATACGCTGGATGGGAATACAGCGAGTGGACGAGAAAGCACCAGGTATCAAATTTGAAAAACCGAAATCGATGATTTAGGTAATAGAAGGTATAATCAGAGTAAATAAATGCATCTTTAAATAAAGCATATGATAATTACAGTAATTAAGCACTAAAAATAACGATCACACAATAAGAAAATTATAATAGAGGTAAAGAGAGGCGATGAGTGCCGAGGAGGCGTGATGCAGGCTGCCGGAGTGATCTAATTTTTTTTAGCTTAGGTTTTCATGAGAATACAATGCACTGATTGTGCAAGTTGATGTGCTCTCCTTGGAAGGTGTTTAAGAGCCCTCCTAAGGGCCACTGGCCCAATTTTACAGCGGATAGGATGAAAAGAATTCGATTGAACCGAATTATATTTCGCGTGTGCATGATTTTCGTGGCGTGCCACGATCTTCGGGGAGCTGCCGCACACTCGACACCTGCCCGTGACATGCGGTACAACCATGCCGAAGAGGCATCGCTCGGCTCGAAATGAAGCTTCAACCACTCGGTGGTTCCTCTTTCTTGCCATTGGGCTGAAATGCCGTGTGTCGAACCCAGAGAAGACAACGTTACAACGACCACTTCCGGCGCTGAAGCAATCTACATGCGTACACAAGGGATCGCTATGCTTCCCTGCAGACAAGCGCCACCTGCCGGCGCTGCTGGGGATGCGACATGGTCGCGCAGTGGTGGCAAGGTGTCGCTAGATCTAGCGTTCTTCGCATTCAGGCTTCCGAGGAACCTATCTTGAAACTACTGCCTCTGACTTGTAGGCCTAATCTCAATTGGCACCGGTTTATAAAATTAGAACACCCTCAGAATAAAATGAAGATCGCACTGATTTCCGTAATGCCCACGAATGTGAAGTTGTAGTGGGAAGGTAGGCCAGGGCAGAACCGGGGAGCATCGACCAGGACAGATAGCTGGCGCGAAGCTCTATTCGAACAGAATACGGACATTTGGGCACAGTTAAGACATCATGTTAAGGCTGTCCACTTAAACAAAACTATTTCCAAAAATATGAAAAAGAGTAAACGCGAACCCACCGCCTTGGCTAAAAAATTACTTATCTGTTTTATTATCTGTTTTATCTGTTTTTGGTGAAAGGGCTGCTGTTAAGTGATCCTCACCAGCTGCTTCATCTGTTTGCATTGCTGCTAAGGGTTTCATTACTTTGACCTTTCCTTCGTGAGATTTTTCGTTTCCGGGGATAGCTTACCGGTATCCTTACGAACCATCCTGCCACCTAGTCCTACTGCTCACTCCGTAATGATAACTGTCATATTATCGTTCATTATCAGAACTTTAGAATTGTTTTCCTCAATAGAGCCGAATGTCTGTTCTGCAACGATATCCTGAATTCTTCTACTCTCCCCTTTACCGCTAACTCATTAATGGACTTCCGCTTCACAAGCTTCATCTGTTCTCTCTACAACACTGAACTAATTCGAGAACTCGCCATTCAGTAGTGGCTACAAAGCATATTTCCTATGTTCGAGAACCTCCACTTTTTACGCTCTACCAGGCAGAATGCATAACGTGAAGATTATTTCATTTTAGGTCTAATCATTAGGGCTCTTCCATGTCCGCATCCAGTGCTTGCGTTTCCGGAAGAAAGTATTCATGATCCGCAAATTATTTCCCTCTGCGAAATCTACTGGTAACTCCCCTCTGAAATTCCTGGTGCCTATGCCATAGTCACCGACAGCCTGGTCTCCGGCCTCCTTCCTTCTTGCCTACCTTCGCTTTGAAGTCGCGCATTAATACAGTATCTCCTTCCCTTCCCAATTACCCTTCGTGCAGTAGGACACCAGGCTCACATCAAACCTCTTCACCGTTTCTTTGATTACTTTCTCTGAGTCCAGTGTCGATAGCGTTTCGATTTTACACATAAGTGAATTCTGTATAACTGAAAATTTCTCAAAGGACAAGTCTTCATCACTTCCACTCCCGGGCGCGGCTATGAGCAAGAAGAAGCCGGCAATCTATTTGGCTCCAGCTGCATAGACGATTACAGATACGACTCGGATTCTCTGCGTGGGATAGCTCCGGTACGAGCTCACCCCAATGCAGTAAAATCAAAGTCACATTCAAGAAATGATTTTGTTAAGCGAGTAGTTCCCGCAGATGGCATTACAGCCATCGCAGTTTTGTATATTGCTGCGACTTTCACGATAGATGCACTATGCGTATATTCAGTTCACCTGCAACTCAAAGCTACAAACAAGGATCACTTCACAGTATTTCTTTCAAATCTTCAGACGCGTGATTCAAAACAACTGCCAGAACACCCGGCTAAGGAGTAGAGACAAGGCTTCCGATTCTTTTGCATCCTTACATGCAATCCTTCTTGGCTGAAGGCCCAGCATAAGACCGTCAGTGTTTAGCGTTCTCCTGTGCTTGTTGCGATAATGCCCACGGTGTTGTTAAAGAGAGTGAAGTGCGGGCTTTATTGTGCGTTCATAGAAATGTAAGCCATTTGTTTGCCTTTGATGAGTCGTGCTAGATTATGTATTGCTAAAATATTTTTCGATACGTCGAATATATTGCCACGTATCATTGTAGCGTCTGTTCGTTCGCGCAAGGCCGCAGAAAAGGGGTGTTATCATTTTTGTTCCTGACGCGAGAAGCGACCGGACTAATCTCGATTGTTCACAGCCATGAACAGCTTCGCCTACGTGCTCCTAGATTACTCTAGATGATCTCGACCTGGTACCTCGAAGTTTCCTAGCCGGCTTTAAATTGAACGATGCCACGAGCAGCGGGCATTCGTAGATCGACGATTGACAAGCACGCTTGTTGATTACGCCGCCACCGAGTGATTCAGTTCTTTTACGGGCGCATGTCAGCCCAAATAAAGAGCTTCGTTTGCAAGTCTTTCTGGTGTCTTCCTGACCGCTGGACTGTAGTCACTACAACGTGACATCTGGTGGAGGTGCTGGGTGGCCTTCCATGTACCGGACACCCCCAGCAAGTCGCGACGCCAGCCCTTCGAGTCATTCACCGGAGGACTTGACTCCAGTCTACCACGCAGCCTCTTGGAGCCTCCAGCCATGACTTACGCTGCAGCAGTGCGCCGTCCTGCACCTCGACGACGGCGCCTAAGCCCCTATCGCCATTAACCAGCTGCTCTGGAGCGCCGCCCTCTCGCCCCAACTCGCCCGTCCTACGAGCGTCGCACACGGCCTAAAAAATGCGACGAGTGGACAACACCCGACCAGCGCCGCCAACTATGCTTCCACTGCGGAAAAGCCGGTGACATTCTCCGGTACTACCCATACAGGAGAATGGGCATCCGAGGATTTTATTACGACGCCCCACGACCCCGACCTGGCCTGCGACCAGCCGCAATCGAAGAGTTCTTGCGTTGGGAAGAATACTCATCGCCGACCCGCCCATCTCGTTCTCCGTCGCCATCGTCACCGCGCTATGTATCTCCTAGCCGACGCTCCCCCGGCCCCCGAAGGTTAAACTGAATAAAGCAGCCTCTGGAGGTGAGGTTGCTTCTGAGCGCAAGAACTAAGACTGTCCTTCGACGAAAACACAAGACTATGCCTAAACTACGACGACGACCCCTACGACGACGACACCTACGACGACGGCCCCTACGACGACGGCCCCTACGACGACGACCCCTACGACGACGACCCCTACGACGACGACCCCTACGACGACGACGACTACGCCGACGACAACTACGACGACGACGACAGAGCCAGACTTGAAGCTTTTACCGCTGCCCTTAAACCTTATTACGAACGCTAAAGGACTCGAAGTTCGCATTCTCCGCGTTTATTTTCATTTTAAAGCATCGAGACGATGCTTCTTTGCGAGGGGGGTAATGCCACGTATCATTTTAGCGTCTGTTCGTTCGCGCAAGGCCGCAGAAAAGGGGTGTTATCATTTTTGTTCCTGACGCGAGAAGCGACCGGACTAATCTCGATTGTTCACAGCCATGAACAGCTTCGCCTACGTGTTCCTAGATTACTCTAGATGATCTCGACCTGGTACCTCGAAGTTCCCTAGCCGGCTATAAATTGAACGATGCCACGAGCAGCGGGCGTTCGTAGTTCGACGATTGACAAGCACGCTTGTTGCTTACGCCGCCACCGAGTGATTCAGTTATTTTGCGGGCGCATGTCAGCCCAAATAAAGAGCTTCGTTTGCAAGTCTTTCTGGTGTCTTCCTGACCGCTGGACTGCCGTCACTACAACGTGCCAATATTGTGCACGAAAATTCGAAAACCAGGGAAAGAAAAACTTTTGGAATACCGTATACGCCAATCAAAGGAGGTTACCAGCCATCGATATTCAATTAATTTTACCTGAAAAGCATATCCCATATCAGAGATGTGGCTATGGCGTGTAGATCTTCTAACCGAAAACTGAGACCTGAACAACCCGCAATAGAACGCGCAAGGCGTACACGCTTTCATTTCGTTCCACTAAAGAATCGCAGAATCGAGGCGGCGCCGTTATCTGCCGCATACGGCAAGCACAGATGGCACTATTGCGCAGTAATAGCGCAGGTAGCAGCTCTCAAGCTTTCTGGTAAAACTCGATGTGGTGCGGAAGGCAATCATTTCCCCAGCAGCATCATTGGTTTGGTTCTAGACCTTCATTTTCTGCCTTTACATTTGGGTTTACACCTGGGCCTGGCCATGATTCGCGTGTTCGACAAGCTCTGTGTTTGGAGAGCACGATTTTGGAAAAGCGGGTTGATCTATAGGCGAGTGATTACGGTAGGCATCATGCTTGGGTTCTATAACGTGCGCTCAGCAACATATCTAAATTGACGACAGACGCGTGCTTTTAAATCTTTCACTAGGCTCAGCCGCTGTAATTGGTGAATTTCTCTCCTATACAGCCAATTTTCGGGAAAAAAATCGTACACTTTAGTTCACATTTAGGTATTAGTTAAAAACCTTGGGGCTTTCCTCTGTTGTGTGCACTGGAGGGCTGCAGAAGTTTCATTACAGGACAACTTTTGTCACTGCGCTAAGGGGGGGGGGGGGGATATCGAGGCATACAAAGCTACAGAAGTCCTCATTTTTCACTTTTAGACAAACGCATTAATTCGGAATAAACCACGATACAATTCGCCTGAAAGAAGACTGGGGTTCACGCTCAAGGTATCACCCACAAAAATACCTTGACACCATGTCCGACGCTCAGAAACAGAATCATGCGAAGTACACCCAATAAAACATGAGTGGCACGTTGCACCCAAAAAAGATTAGCAGTGGTGCTGGAAGGTGGGAAGTGCGAAACCGGATAACCTCATTGCGGCTAAGGGAAAGTAGAGGTAAAAGTAATTTGCTGAAAATTCACCTCGAGTCCCACACTCTACTCTCGACATAATATAGGGTAAGACAAAGAGAGAAGGTGGCCTCCTGCTTAACCACTCCTCCATCGAAGGATGTCATTGACTAGTTGCTCTGTTTCTCTCTTTCGAGAACTGTTCTGGGCTGGGAGGCCATATATAAAAGAAAAGTCTTTAAATCAACAATCATAATTAGAAGTATTGTGAGACGGGAGACAGAGCGCAGGATGGAGCGAGCTTTAATGGCACCCGCAAATATGGCGACCAACCCTTCGATGAAGAAGATGAGCGATGATGATGGATATGTACAGATGAAGACGAAGGTCGCATGTTGTGCTTACACTTTCTCACCTCGCGTACGAAAGCGACCGGCCCAGTAGGGCGACGGGCGAAGGGTTTGAGGCGGGAAACATGAACAATCTCGGCACCTCGGCAACGACGATCATTAACAGGGTGAACAGGGGTAACGCGATAGTTCACCGGGGACGTTTGTTCGAGTACAGTATACGGACTAATGTAACGGCTCAAGAAATTTTCACACAATCCCGGGGTACGCACTGGAGTCCACAGCAGTACCTCATCACCAGGGTGAAAAAATATGGAACGATGGGAGAAATCATTGGTGCTTTTCGTAACGAAGCATGTTTTATTTAACTTGCCTTGTTATTTAAAACGCAAAAATGGCGCAATTTAGTTATTGTGTTTTTATTGCGAAAAAAATGAATCAGCAATGGTACTCCCAGCAGCAATGATAAATATCCTCTGAGATGTCGAAATAAAAAAAAATTATCATTTATGTAGCTGAAAAAGTTTCCTATTCATTAAAGTAAGTAAAGTATATCGAGATTAAAATTAAGGATGGAATCTTCAAATAACTGAACGAAATGAACAAAACTGATGCAGATTCAATACAGGTATTCAAGCAATGAGCTGCAGTGTTAAAACGTTGGCATATATTTTAATTATCTTAGTTCATTGCATGTCCCTATGCGCTAGGAAAAGGCATAAAAAATTTCGCTTCAAAAATTTGTGTTCATAAAAAACTTAGCAATTCTCGCATAACACAACGTTCAGGAAGAAGCTGAACAGTGCGTATAAGCATTTGATCCTTCTACGTAGTGTAACATTTACGTAAATGCATGAAATGCACCCCAATCATAGCTTGGGCATTCGTAAAACACAGTGCAGGCTTTTTGCGCTTGATTTCTGCTTGTGTCTTCTTTCATGCTCTTTTTAGGCAGTTATTTCAAGAACACTAAGGCTTTTGTATCCTATGGTAATCTTTGGTAATGCAAGCCTTCTTGAATAATTCGGTGGTTCAATGCCAGCGCTTGCGTTACGTATCCACAATATGCTTGCTTCTTAAGCATCAGTGACCTAAACCATGGTGCTTGTTGGGAGCCCGGCACTCCCATTAAGGCACTTAATTACCTGCCATATTTTTAAACTGACAAGACGGAGAGCAGTCCATCTGAGCACAGGTAACTGACTAGTGCTTGGATATCGTTGATCTCGTTTCAGAAGGCCAGTTTTGTGTGCAAAGCTCGCTTGCCTGATTGCTTCCAACCGCTGTAATTTACTCTAATTCATGTGATGAAAACCATGCATTTACGGCTCGTGCAAGGAATTACAGTGAAAGGGACTAGTTTTTGTGGCTTAATTATTTATTATAAAGCATCCCATGTCTGTTCCTAAGGCGATGCAGTACAAGATTCGTAGCTTGCCGGCAGTGACGTCAGTCAACTTGGTTTTCAACTTAGATCACATACTGTCTTCAAGCGCCACACATACATTTTGTGGCTGTTCTTAAGTAATATGTACACCTCACCAAGTGTAAGGATTGCAGATAGCATATCAAACGTGCAAATTTTAATATTAGGACAAATATTTACTACAACAAGGTGATACGACTACATTAGAGCCAAAATTAAGTTAGTTTTGGTTGCGAAAAACAGGTGTAAGGTTTCTACAATTGGGTGTAATTTCCAGATAAGGCGAGATACGCATCAAAATTTTTTTAACTTCTTTCACAACGTTCTGACAATTTAAAAACATAACAAGTAGAAACAGTTTAATTTTAAAAAAAATCGAGATTTCAATGCGGCCTCCAATTGTAAGGCAACAATCAACTCTGTAAAGGCACCCCGCCGCGGTGGCTTAGTGGCTATGGAGCTCGGCTGTTGGCCCTAAAGACGGGGGTTCGATCCCTGCTGCGGCGGCTGAATTTCGATTGAGGCGAAATTCTAGAGGCCCGTGTGTGCTGTGCGATGTCAGTGCACGTTAGAGAACCCCAGGTCGTCTAAATTTCCGGAGCCGTTCTCTACGGCGTCCCTCATAGCCTTAGTCGCTTTGGGACGTTAAACCCCAATAAATCAAACCAAACAACTGTAAAGGCCATAAGAAACTGCTTTTTCGGCAGGAGTCGCAGCATATTAACTCATGCAAAATCTCGCAAGAAACTGCTGTATACGCGCTACTTAGAAAGGCACAAACAAGCGCAGTTTCCTGTGATAACCACAAAACGCAAGGGAACATTTATTGTCGCAACCAGTCAAGGGCAAGATCAAAACAAAATATAGGCAGCGAACGGACGTAACCGAAGTAACTCCGGCGCCGAATGGGTGTTGAGCTGCAGTATACAAGATCGCCGCCGCGTGGGCTCCAACGGCTGCAATCGCACTTCGGCACTGGGTCCTCATGCATTCCTACTTTGCCAACACTACTGATTTTAAACATAAACTGCTGAGTTGTCTCATCACTGTCTATTGGACAGGCTTGTGCATGCGATATTACACCAGGAAGCCGGTTTGACAGCTCCTGTCGCTCGATCGCGCATGTGCCGCTGCAAACGTTGAAATCAAACACACTAACGTTGGTCAGTTTCCGGATAATGAAGCTGTCATTGTAAATTACATGCAACAGTAATTAAAATTGGTGCCACACATAACATGAGAATGTGTAGCAACCTTTTTGCTGGGAATGCGAAACCGAATGCGATCCAACCGACTTACTACCACTCGGCAATATGTTAAAAACACCTCTTAATGGTTCAAGTAATTCCTCTCAGACGTGGCAACTTTTCATTGTACGACACTGTAGCTTCAAGGAAAAACCTGCACCGGAACCTTACACAGCGCTAGTGTAGCGAGCTTTCTATTATTGTTCTGAGAAGTGCTGTGCTCGCTAGCTGATGACCACGGCATGTGTTGTTGAAACTCAGAAAGAAGCTGTTGGAAAGTGCATCACCGTGGTGTTCGCGCGGTGTTCCTCTAACAGCTCTGCCGGGATCAGTGCAGTTCCGTGCGGATGCATATCCCGACATCCACGGTCTTTGTCTTGGAGCGAGGTGACGCGTCCCATCCCCAGTGCTGTGTGCACCGTGTGGGCTAGTCCTCGTGTGACCGCCCCTGCCGTTGCAGTAGCCGGCTCCTTGTTCAGTGACGGCCAGCCATTCCCGATGCAGTCGGGAGCCTTTTCAGCGGCACCGAATCTGTGAGCCATAATGCGATCGAACACTGGGGGGCAGACGCGTACAACGTGGCCACGTCCAGCGGACGAAAGAACCTCTGGCCTCAACTGGACAGCTCGAATGCGAGCGCTGGTGTAACGAAAACAACACGAGAATCTTTTTTGCCTTCTGTTCCGTGTTCTCTACGGCAAGTGTGCAAGAAAAACGCTGGCAGTAGGCAGGACGTGCTGGTATGCTCCACAAATTCTAAAAGCAAGACAGCAAGGGCAGGAGAACGGAAACGAGAAAAAAATAAGCCAGCGGACGTCAGAAAATATTGAAAAAGTAAAATTCACTTCTCAGTATACTTCCATATTTCAGTGAGAAGTGAGCTTTTTTGTGCGCAGATGAAGCATCCAATGTTTGTAGTATTTTACATTTTCAATAGCATTTGCACGCTATTCATCCTATTTGTATACACGCGCATTTGTTGATCGTTACGGTCAAATGATCATTCTTGTGTTTATTACGGGTATGGTTTATTTTTTGCGAGCAAGCAGCAGCGCTGTGAAACTGTCCAAGTGATAAAGACAATGATAACCACTCGGATATGTGGGCATCAAAAGATTCTGGCAACGATAGTGGAGGTAAAATTCGCTGTCTTCATTTGCAGCAGTGACAAAAGTATGACAACAAGATTATGATAAAAGTGGACCGAAAAACTACACAGAATGTTCAATGCATTCGAATCAGTGAGAAAGATTGAATTTCTGCTGCGTAGAAGACGACGATAAGCGGGCAGTGCTGCGGGACGAGTTGCTCCCGCTAGGCCAGCCGAGTACAAACAACGGAATAGAGAATGGACGATTTTGCTCGGGGTTGGTACTCATAGAATTAGTACTCACACACTAAAAATATCAATTATTTGGATTCTACTTGTTGCCACCTGTGGTTCTGTAACTTGGAGGGTAAGGAAAAAGCTCAAAAAATGTACTATATATCCCTCCCGAACACTTGCAGACGCTACGTTGGAAGAGGTGGCACACTAGGAGGATGAGAATGAATGATCCAAAGGGGCAGTATTTTTCTTTCGGCATCATTTGCCCATCTTGTGATTAATTTTGCCTGTCATAAGAGTTTACCACGCAATTCATGGTTAACGCTTCTCAAAAATGGATCTTGGGTGCCTGCCGTCCCGAAACATGGGCGGAATGCGATCTCCCCTTCCATCGGTCGCCAGCAGGATCCGGCACGCTAAAAACCAAGTGCGCTTTCCATGCGTTTGCACGTTTCCACGGCACCGCACTATCGGGAGCAAAAGTAGCTTAACCTACCTACAAGCCCCGAACCATGCCGATCTGCATGTGGGCTAACCCGACGAAGCGCTCCTGGTATCCCGGGCTTTACGTAATCCCGGTCTCCACATCAGCAGGGCATCGTAGAGACACGCCCACATGCAGAGCGGCGCGGTTCGGGGCTTGGAGGGAGGCTCTGTTAATTTTGTACCCGATGTACATCAAGTACCTGGTTTTTCAATAATTCCCGTTACAGGCTTGAACTTTCAACAGCTAAAAGCGCAGTTTTAGCTTTCACACGTAAGTCAATGGCGCGGTATCCGGCCACAATCGGGGGACAAATTGTTACATACGTAACACATCACAAATTCTTAGGTGTTACGATAGACCATGACCAGTCCCGGATGAAGCACATTTCTTATCTCAAGAAAAAACTCGGCAGCTTTACGATCACTGTGCGCTGTATGGCAGAGGAATCCGGGGATAACTCTGAGCGATATTTACTTCACGTGTACCAGGCGCTGGTAGTCAGTCTTTTCAGATACAGTGCACCCGTTCTCTCGGGTGTCACACTATCAGGCCTGCGAGCGCTTGACAGCGCGCAGGCTCGTTGTTTAAGAGTCTTCTTGGGTTTGCCACGCAAAACTTCTACATGGGGCGTATTTTACGAGGCCCGCGCCTGCCCAGCCCTAATTTATTTTCTACAGGAGCCACTTCGTATGTGTTTGGGACATTTGAGCAGGCATCGTCGCCACCCCCTGAAAAATATTAGTGCTATGTGTCCAGATTCAGCCTTTTCCAAAGCCTTCTGGGTGCAGTGGAATGCGGCGCCTTCGAACTACGTGCCACACCAGATTGCGGAGGTGGCACTTTGGGCAGTACCGAAACCGTACATACGTACAACCATTCCAGGGATAAAAAAGAAGACGCACATCCAAACAGTCGGTCAGATACAGCTGGCGTTGTCGCACATTGCATCTATTTATGGTCACTCCCAGCATGTTTTTTTTGTAGATGGATCCGTGACTACCACCTCTTCCATTGCAGGGGTGATTGCAGTGGAGAAATTTGTTATGTCATTGTTTCAGGCTAATCCATAAAACGTCATCTACGGAAGCCGAATTCGCAGCCATACGAGAAGCCGTACGTTATATTGGTCACCAGTCAGCGCACCGATGGACTATGTTCTGCGACTCGAGATCGGCATTACAGGTCATACAAACTTATGTTAAAACAAGGACACGCGAGCCGCTGGTTCAAGAGGCTTTAGTCAGCTGAGGATTTTCATCGCCGGTATATCACAAATCTTCAGTGCATACCGAGCTATTGAGCTGAAAACGAGCGTGCTGATGCCGAGGCTCGGCTAGCCTTTTCCAGATCTGACATTGGAGCCTTGCTGGCTCAATTCGTGCGAGCCGCAATGCAGTTGCACTAGAACGATTCGAGCCATCTACAGGACCGCATCTCTAACCTTGACGCCGGATCACGATTTCATGTCCCCTCTATGGTAAGGCTACGTCAAGGGACTTTATTCTACCGGTTACGGCTTGGCGTTGCGTACAGCAAACACTACCTTCACAATATCGGAAATGAAACTAACCCAAAAATTGCGTACAGTGCCACACTTCATTAAATACTGGGCATGTTTTCTGCGAGTGCCCAAACTACACTGATGAGTAGAGAACATTGGAAGCGAGGGTGAAACAACTGGACTGTCCCCCTCTCTCTGAAGAGTCTATTCTAGGCGCCACGGTGGAACGTGCTGACTGGTGGTGTGTGACGAAGGCCGTGCTCAAGTTTTTATGTGAAACAGGCCTAGATACCCGTCTGTGACTCTCTGTGCACTACCTACGCAGTTTACGCAGTTAACACGGCTTACTCGGTTTACGGTCTGACATGCGTGAGAGTGCAGAGATGTGTTTCCATGGAGCCCCTACAGCAGTATCTGTTAATGACATGCGTCGGTATGTGTTCAAGACATGAATTTCACGTGCGTCTGCTCAACGCGATGCGAATACCAGCCAGTGTGTGTTGTGCGTGTACATCACCTATGAAACTCATTGTATTATGCCATCATCAACCTTCATTCGCTCTTTCCCTTTCCTCACGTTCGCTTTCCCCAGTTTGGAGTAGCAGGCCAGGGCCATGTTACAACCGGCCGACCTCTCCTCCTTTTCCTCTCATTAAAATTCTTTTCTCTCTCTCTCCTTTTCTTTTTAGATCTCAAGGTATCAAGTGCCAAGAAAGAGCTGCTTAAGAGCGTTTGCAGCTCTGACAAGCCAAATGCAATTAATAATGGCAGCAAATGTTAACTTTTGTAGTGGTACAAAACAACAGAGGGGTTAAGAAGAGGACGACACACTAGAGTGCTAAACTCAATTTTTTTTAGAAATCTTCGATCCTTTGCAGAAATTACCGCGACAAGCTTCCTCCACGCCTAAAGGTCGACACCCCTGTCCACGGAGGTAGATAGGAGCACAGACTCCGCTCATAAGAAGGGCTCAGTTTTGCTACATCGGAGAGAGCTTGCGGGGGAGGGCATTTAATACATGGCGCTTGGATTTATCCTTGGCTCTGGTACACCACTATAGCCATGCCACTGATCCGGCCGTGCCGGGATTCCCGGTGGGGACGCTTCCTTTCCCTTAGTTTGCAAATGCACGCATGCGTCGTGGCATGCATCGCGGTTGCCTGCTGCGTGGCGCAGCGTTGGCGCCATCATTTGTGTCGCCGCGTTAGTACTCTGCTTCTTCCTACTCCATAGAGCTCACTTCTCGCGTTGAGCGCTTTCCCATTGCAAACCTGTTCCGCGTTTGTTCTTTCACTTTTTATGCGAAGCATATTACTAGAGGTACACTACAGCCCTTCGCCGTGGTTACGCGCCGTGGACACCACGTGGTACTGCGACGTCACACCACGTGACATACCACGTGACACATGACGTCACGACAAAGGAAGACGGAGGTACACTACAGCCCTTCGCCGTGGTTATGTGCCGTGCACACCACGTGGTACAGTGACGTCACACCACGTGACATACCACGTGACACATGACGTCACGACAGAGGAAGACGGAGGTACACTACAGCCCTTCGCCTTGGTTATGCGCCGTGCACACCACGTGGTACAGTGACGTCACACCACTTGACACACCACGTGACACATGACGTCACGACAGAGGAAGACGGAGGTACACAACAGCCCTTCGCCGTGGTTACACGCCGTGCACACCACGTGGTACAGTGACGTCACACCACGTGACATACCACATGACACATGACGTCACGACAGAGGAAGATGAGGGTCCACCTCGCGCCGTCGCTGTGGTTGCACGCCGTGCAGACCACGTGGTACAGTGACGACACACACGTGACATACCACGTGACACATGACGTCACGACAGATTGCCGTCACGCGCTGGGAGACGGAGAACGATGCCATCGCACAGACACCGGAATGTCCTCGAGCGCATTCCCGCGCATTTCGAACGCGCGTTCACACTCGGTCTAGGTGAAACGCTCGCTCCACCGGGCAGGCGGACGCGGCTTCCGTGGCAATCCAGGCGCCCACCCAACGCGTGTCTCGGGGTTAGTTGGCGTTCCGCTGTAGCCATGCCGTTGTCTTCCCCCGCGACGAAGGCTTCTAGTGGTTGTATTAAAATGACCAAGTATTCAACCAAGGAAAGCCATGTATTACCAAGCCTAGCCATCAATATGCTTCGCATCTGACCGGGGTTAACCAAGTTAAGCCTCAGGCATTTTTTTTCTCGTGTGTTCCATTGACAGCGTTGTAGTGAGTATTAGTACTGCATCAGGATAAGGGAGAGGTATGTCGGGTTTAACGCCGGGTATTTGCGGATGAGCTAAGAGAGAGCGAGCATAGTGGGGGGCTCTGGAATAATTCCGGTCACCTGACCTCGCAAAACATCTTGATACTGTGCGTAGCTATAAAACTTCCTGAACTCAGCTTGGTACATGCAGCATCTGTGAGGTAACGACGCTCCTCTGCAGAGCGAACAACTTTCCTTTGTCATATCCTGGCTTACAGTCAACGGCAGAAGATTTCGCCGTTTACCTCCCATATTCGCAGGACCAAGTTATAATACTGCACAGTGTGCGCCTCTCACGCATTCCGTTCCGTCTAAGCAGCGTCCACCTCGTAGGTTCGCTTGTCGTCTGCGTTGCCCCTGCTGTGATCAAGGGTGCAGTCCGACCCAGTAACGACACGGGCGGAGCGCAGATAACCCAGCATGAAGCGAGATCAGCGGGCTGCTTCCTTCATTGAAATTTTGTTTTGCGGAGCTGCTTGCAAAGTACGCAATATCAGTAGCAAATGAAACGCGAGAAAAGGAACCAGAATGCGAACACTCAAAACGAGACAAAAACGAACTAGGGCTGGAGGAGAAATGAAAGCGAGGTTTTTTAATTCGTCTAAAGGACAGTCGTCACCAGCCGCCACCTCCAGAATCTGCAATCACAGATGATCATGGCAAGAAACCGACGCGTCGTGAAACTGCACAGTCGCCTGGACCTGTAGCCCAAGCAACTCTTGAGCTGGAGGACTGGCAGATGGCGCCACATGCGCGCGCAGCAGGAGTGCACATAAAACTCGATCGACGCCGATATGCCGAAGACGTATGTCGAGATGGCTGTGATGTGATGTCTCGCTTGTCGCCTTGTCCTAGCAGCGCCTTGTCCTAGCAGCGCGGACGCGATAACGTCTTAATGCAATTAGCGACACATTCTAAAAAGGGCATTGTATTTCTTCCAATATTTCCCTCTTCAGCTGTTTTTTAATTTCTTATCCGCGGCTTTTTCGGCCTCGGCCCCCGCTCTTAAAATTCGTTGCTGCACCAGCATATGCTACCTTTGGCAGCATTGTCTCTTGCACACGCGCCAGAACTCGCAGTAGAAGGCAAAGAAGATTTCTTCGTGGGGCGCGTGCCGCACCCGCTTTCCAGTTAGAGCTGTTCGATTCAGACCAAAGGCCTTTTCGTAAAAGAGACGTAGCCACGCCACGGAGCACGCAAATGCCGCTGTTCCTTCAACGCATGGCCCGCAGCATAGGTGCGGCGCAGGAGGTTCCTGCTTGCCTCTTGGATCTCTGGCCGGCTCTACACAAGACGCGGGCTTCTACAACGGCATGGTTGGCCACAGCACGACCAGCTGGCCGTCTTCACGTTGGCAGCCCCCGGTCTCCGAGTCCCTGCAGAGACGTTCATTGCTCCAGTTCCGCGACTGCACTCACGGGGCTCTCGTCTCTGGTTGCCGGAAGTTGCAAGGATCACGGATGCCGCGGGAAGCACCTGCACCTGGTAGCATCCAGCCAGGCAGAACCGCTAGCCGACTTCCCAGCGACCACCACGGTGATGTATTTTCGATGCTGCTTTGATAAGTACCCGCTAATAAATAACTTGGCCGAGGCAGCTGTACACACCTCCTACTTGTCAATACGCCGCGTTTCTGCCAGCTGCAGTGCCTCAGTGGCTTTGGCGTTCTGCTCCTGATCCTCTAGCCACGGTTTCGATGTCGGCGGCGCCGGATGTATTTCGATGGCCGCGAACTGCATAAACATCTGCGCGATGCGAAAGCCCGTTAAAGAATTGCAGGTGATCTAAATAAACCCGGAGGTATCATGAATACTGGGTCCCTCACTGCCCATGTGTCGCTTTGTAAAGTTAAATTCCACGTACCATACCGCATTTTTGAACATGTGAAATGTTGCAACCTAGCCCAACACGGCGCTGCTAGGTTGCACGTTTTCCTTTGAACCAGCAGTGATATAAAAAGAACATCCTTGTGTGAAGGTCATCATACGATGCACTACGGACTGCGTGACTACTAACGTAAGGCTTCCACTTGATTGACAAGTACATGCTGTTTTTATAACAGAAAATATTGTCGACAAACACAGGCAGGCGGTCATAGAGATACGGAATTTTTTCCGGGACACGGTCCTTTTCTCTTCTGTTCAGAGCACCCCGTTGGAACATGTGTTGTACAGTTTTCAATACATGCATCGCCTGTTAACATTTCTCTTGCAGCCAACTTCCACTGCCTGGCCCACAGACTCTTCTGGAGGCAAAAAATCCCTTTTGGGCTTCACGCGTCTCCCTATGGGCCGCGGTGGCTCTGCTGATGCCGACGTCGTCTGGGCCGATCGCCACCGCCAAACACTGGGTGGCCGCGTAGCAGCCTTGGGGCGTCTTTGGCCGAATGCTTCCAGGCTGGGGTCTTTCCGTCTGCTGCTGGGGTCTGGCCGGTTTGAATGCGTGAGTAACGTTGCAGGGGCGGCTACGTTCTGCGTCTGCTTTTAACCTATGAATTCACACACCTCATTACGTACAGTTATAAGCAATACGAAATAGCACAGGCATAGTGCCGGTCGCCGCGAGGGAAACTGGCGAAACCTTCAACATTCGCCACCTCAACGAAGCAGGGCGGCTGAGTGTTCTACAGGAGCCTTCAGCTCACGTGCGTATTTGCAAATGCAGCTGGCTAAGACACGAGGCTGGAAAGTCCAGGAGGTTATATAAAAATTGATCTCCGACATTTCCTTCAGTATTTCTTACGGCTTTACACGCGATTTGAAGTGTTATTCGACGCTTTTGTAGTGCATATATGCGGGGCAATCTCCCAAAGTTCCTATGTAACCTTATGGGTGCGATCAGGTTGATGGTGTGGAGTAATTATTCCCTAACTGAAATCTACGCTATGTTGGGGGTTGCCCCCAAATACACTGTGTTCGCGCTTTTCCCGTTTCGGTTTGTTGTTCAATTCGGTCGCGTCCTACCATACCTGCTAGCCGTCTTTATTACCTACGTTAGCAGAGCGGCTACCCTGGACAGGCGGTGATCCCGCGCTCGATCCCCCAAACCAGAATAAAATTACCTTCAACTGCGAAGCTGCTGAGAAGGCTGGGTTGCGTTCCGTTGTAATCATATGGCTGCGCATGGGTGGTTGTCAACGCCTGATTACTCCCTTTGTGGTCACATTCTCTTTTGCACCCTAGATTACCTAGTCAAGCATGCTGTTATCTATGATAGGAGAATGAGTTCGAGGCAAGCAAATTGATTTTTTAAAATGAATAAGGATTAAAATTTCGCTTTTTCACAGCCGTCTTAATGCATCGTCAACACCTATGCATGTTGCAGTGAGCTAGGAGAAAACAGAATACACTGCAGACCATTTTTCAGAAGAAACGAGGATAAAGAACCGAAAATTCGGGAATTTTTTCTCTATATATACTCCGACATCTTTTCTCTGATTGTAAATGGATGACGTTGGAAATCGCCTCGCATTTCATTTGAAGAGATGTAAGCTACACTAAATCGAGACATAACTATATAGCTCAGAAACCTGCGGATGCCCAAGATGGTGCAGCACACAGCATAGTCGCTACGCCGCCGCGGTGGCTCATTGGTTATAGTGCTCGGCTGCTGACCCCAAAGACGCGGGTTTGATCCCAGCCGCGGTGGTTGAATTTCTTTGGAGGAGAAATTCTAGAGGCCCGTGTACTGTGCGATGTCAGTGCACGTTAAAGAACCCCAGGTGGTCGAAATTTCCGGAGCCCTCCACGACGGCGTCTCTCATAGCCTTAGTCGCTTTGGGACGTTAAACCCCATAAACCGACCAACCTAGTCGCTACCCATTAAGAAACGAGCCTATTTACGAGCCTTAAGTGCTACTATTTCGTATCTAACGTGCGTCTGCGACAGAGGGTGTGACTAAGAACGGAAACGTCTTTCACAACAGTTAATACTTCTTGCCTTTCTGTCGTGCTAGTGTGCTGTAAAATAGAGACAACAATTTCACCAAGTATTTGTATAGGATAGTTGTGCAATCACTGCAGCTCCGTACGAATTGGTGCATTAGTGAAATAACTAGTTTGTTTTCGTTTATGGGGTCCCAAAGCGACTCAGGCTATAAGAGACACCGCAGTGAAGGGCTCCGGAAATTTCGACTACCTGGGGTTCTCTCACGTGCACAGACATCGCACAATACACGGGCCTCTAGAATTTCGCCTCCATCGAAGTTCGACCGCCGCGGCCGGGATAGAACCCGCGTCTTTCGGGTCAGCACCCGAGCGCCGTAACCACTGAGCCACCGCGGCGGGTCCTTCTTTATTTCATCCTCCCATTTGCCTCCCCTTAACTTTACCTTATAATTTCACGTTTGCGCCAAGCAATTTTAGTACCTCTCCCAGAATATTTACGCGTTGCAGCTAAAAGACGAACATCATTCGATCAAGCCGCCACATCCTTCCGCCGTTGCAATGCCAATGCCGCTGCACTGCACTCTCATTGACTCCATTTTAAGCCAGCGCCTACAGCGGCTTCATGATCACCAGCGCCACGAACGGCGCTCCCTATGACGCGTCCATACCTGACAGGCAGCCTGCTGACCATGAGAAATGCAAAGCGCCGCCTCACGACGAAAGAGAGAACGTTGCAAATATTGTCGTCGTCCGCTTTCCGTCACCAGTAGCCACTGCGATTCCACTCTCCCCCACACTTGCAGAGCAGGCGCGAAGACTACCCCAGGGGGGGGAGAAGGAAAGGAGGATAGAAAAGGCGCCTGGACAGTCGGATGGGCCGTACTCGGTAGGCATTGTAAAAATAGAGGAGGCGCTGCTTCTACAGCACAAGACGCATATAACAATGCTCATATAATGCTGATCTGCAAGAAGGAAATCGGACATGAAAAATTATTCAACAACGAGCTCCAATTTCCTGGCGTAATCGTTCCTAAAATTAAGAACAATAAAGACTTTCCATCAATGAGGGGAAGACGAAAAGGTTCTCTTACTTAGGCAACGGACCCGACAATGCCAGAAGGGAATTCGACTGAGATGCACTATGTGATCACCTTAGGCAGGAGGCCGAACCCGTAACTGGGAAATGAAAGCTAAGCGGAAAGCACTCGCTCCCTTCGAGTAAGCGAGAGTGCCCTTCAGAGCTATTACAGGCAAGGAGACACGGAGCGCCCTACCTGCAGCGGAGTCAGCTCTTCAGGTCGAGTGCTGGAGGGAGCTAAGGTTTGGCGTAAGCGTCGCGGCTTGGGTGCTGTATTGAAGAAGGAACAACCATTCGCGGCGTTGGTTCAAGCTGCAGAAAACAAACAGTATTGAATATAAAGAAGCCCTGCTTCGCCTAAATTACGTAAACAACCAGTGCTTCTACTGATAGGCGGGCGCACTTCTGCGCCTTTAGCGAACACGCAGCTTCATTACCTCGCTATAATTTCTCATTGATAAGCCGCACATAGAAGGAACTGATGCACGCAGATTCAAGTCCTTGCAACGATCAGCAAAGCTGACACCGCGTGAATCCACTAACAAATAGACGTGGTGTGAAAGCGGTAACCCGTTTCTAGAGGTAAAATGGCATAGATTAAGCGTCTGTTTAATAAGCTTTTCACATGAAGTAAGTGATTCATTGCGGTGATACATGGGTTTTTGGTTTTTCCAGTCTCGTGAATGAGATCGCTGTACTGTTTTCTTTTAATTTTTTTTTCGATCTCTAGATTCCTATATAGGTCAAGCACGTATACAAATTTTGTGGATATTCCTGCACATGCCACCTATTGTCAGCATTGTTTCTTGCCCACGCGCCAGAGAGGACAGGGAGTAGAAGGCAAAGAAGAATACCTCGTGGTGTTCGTTGCATGCGCTCTCCTATTCCGGTTGTTCGATTCATACAAAAAAACCTTTCGTCAATGAGACGTAGTCATATTGTACTCTTGGGCCACCGGCCGTTCGTTCAAGCCATGGCTCGCGAACACCGCACCGCTGAACAAGCTCCTCATTGCAACGGGAATGGCTGGGCCTCGCTGAACACGGAGCCGGACACTGCAAAGGCAGGGGTGGTCACACAACGACCAGCGCGGTAACTTGATCTTAGCGGTGGGGCTTCTCCGACCTCGTCCAGCGCCTTTCCTGTGTCCGTTTACACATCTGCAAACAACAGGCACAAAGCGCTGGTTACTGCAGGCACCACCCTGCTCCAGAACAAGGACCGCGGATGTCTCGATTTGTCCTGATTTTGGGAATGTACCCGTCCCTGCATAGGTCTCTGACTTCGGGAGTGTAGCCATCCCTGCATAGGCAATAGCCGACAACACGCCCACCGCCACGGCGTTTTTTTTTTTCCATAACCTTGTTCACAGACTTTAGCGTATATATGCCGTCACCTATAGTGGTGAGCCGTGAATAGACTGCGTATTCGCTTCGCTTCGGTTGCACATTTGCCCTTGAAACAATGGTCCTATATAAAAATGGGGCCGAGCGCGAACACAATTGCCCGAAACTCTACTACTTGAGTCCCCATTATTTAATATTGCAATTCACCAACCGGTCCCCTTTTCGTAAAGAGCATCCCGTTGCGGCTCGCTCACATTTTGAATTCGACGTGAAAAGCAAGCAAATTCTTTTCGCTGAGGCGAACTTCCGAAGGTAAAACCTGCATGAAAGGCCTATTACTACGGAACAGTTGCTGTCGGCGAAAAAGCTCGTTGCATGCCGCTAATAAATATGAATCTGACAACGAGGCTACAGTGGATCTTTTTCACAGTAACTATCCATCATGACACCGTATTCACACAGGCGTCGCCTGCGCACTGAATGTGAGCGCTGCACGATTTGGTGCGGCGATCTTCGCTCGTTCTTGACCCCGAGGGGCCATGTGTTGGCGTTGCGTTAGTCTGTTCACTGCAGAGTTTCCAATGCCGGTTTTATCTTATCTTTCAAGGCGATAGCGTTAAAATTTTCGTCGCCATCATCGACGCTACAGGTGTTGTGGGCAAGAATTCGGCGGAGAAGAAACCTACGTTGGCTACCTTGGTAACGTAATTTCGTAGCGCCATCACAATCTGCACACCGGATTGTGAGCACACTGCACACCGTAGCAGGCGACAGTTAAATTAATGATTGGCCGCGAGAAGTTGCTCTGGACGAGCAGCCTGGGTCGCAGAGGCCCCACCATTGGCAGCACCTGCCATCGCATGGCATTGAAGCATCGCTTAATCACTGCACTACTCCGCCGAAAGTGATTTGGGGACTCGCAGTGATCTTTGAGTGTAAAGTAGAGAATGCAGTTCCCCATAAGCAATTCCGCATTTATGTCATTAAGGTGGATCTGAGGTGTTTCCTCCAATTTTTCAAAATTTTAGCTCGAAAGCACTCCTTCAGACGTACCCACCTCGAGCAAGAATCTTGTGTTGTGCGATCAAATTAACTTTGGTAAGCTCAGGAAATATCGGTGGAGCGCCACGCCAGCTGTAGCCAATGGAAGGAGCGCGTGGCACCAGCTGCTTCTAGAGTGGAGAGAAGACGATGAATATCAAGAAACGCGGTTGTGTGTACAGCCGCCCTGATTTTTAATAATATAGCGCGAGCGGCAACCCAACTGCTGGTCACCGCCTTATAATGACGATAAGCGTGCAACAAGGCGACAGTTCGCGCACGCACACGGAGGCAGAGCGTCGTCTGCTACGCTGTTCCGAGCACGAGGACACACGCCCTGCCGCAATATCAGTTCGCAAGATGCCGCCAAGCCGAAGAGCGCATGCGCATGATCAATATGTAGGACTGCATGCGACGTGATTTCTTTCTCTCTTTTTTCTCTTCCTTTTACGGGAGGCCAGCCTGGCGATGAAAAGTTATGATAAGAAAAAATAAAAGGAAAGAAATTCCCGCATATTAATCATGCGCATGCGATCTATGGTTTGGCGAGATCTCGCTAACTGATATTGTGGCAGTGTCCTCGTGCTCGGAACAGCGTAGCAGACGACGCTCTGCCTTCGTGCGCGCGCGCGAACTCTCACCTTGTTGCACGCTTATCGCCATTATAAGGCGCTGACCAGCAGTTCGGTCGACGATCACGCTATATTTTAAAAAATCAGGGCGGCTGTACGAGCTAGTACCAGACAGATAGAGCAGATTTAGAATGAACGTATGCTCTCGCATGTCTACTAGGTTTAACTACGTTAAAGATTACCTGAAAAGGGTCTTGGAGGTTGGCTATAAAAGTCTTGCATTATGTACAATACAGGCTACCGAGCATTCATGCCGCATACATAACCTCAAAGGCAAGCCGATAATCTATGATACATTTCTAATAACTTCAGCTGCCGCGCCTCGCGGCTACCAGCGGTTTCTGTTTTTTGCCCCAAGCCACACGCAACGCGTCATGCAGCGCTCGTTACGTCAACAGCGGACTGCTGTGATTTTTCGCCATGCCAAATTCACGCAACCGCCCGAGGGGCTGAGTCAGTGGGGCCGGCGGAGGAGCGCCGTCATTTTAGAGCGCAAAAACAGACCAGAGTCGATGGAAAGGGGCGAAGATCCAGCAATGCATATTGACTACAGATAGCCCAGCTTCCACGAAACTAATTAAAAAAAATTCTTCTTGGAGGATATTTGTGAAGGGCTTCATTTAACATCCTAGGCATCCAGGTACGTTCTTGCACCCCCCATTTTGAACGCATGTAAAACCGTACCACTTTTTTTTTGTTGCAGCTAGCGACCAAGCTCTGTCCTGGCCTTTTGTCAGGGGTAAGACGCCCGCTTTTCGCTCCATGCATCTCCTCGTGGGCTGTGACTGCGAGCCACTATCATCACCGCTACTTTGGTGCCCTATGCCGGCACTGGGGGCGCCTCTGGCCACGGTGCTCTCCGTGCTGGCTTTTTCTGGATTGCTGCAGCGATTCTCTGCGCTGCTATAAGGTGAGTAAAGGTCCATATTCGCCTTTATTCTGGCGTCCACGTTTAA
The DNA here is from genome assembly GCF_055824585.1 of Amblyomma mixtum. NCBI lineage: Eukaryota > Metazoa > Arthropoda > Arachnida > Ixodida > Ixodidae > Amblyomma > Amblyomma mixtum. The sequence goes on along the minus strand of NC_143014.1, from coordinate 264,698,949 downwards.
CTGGGGTTTGCATGCAGGTCGTCACGAAAATATGCAACAATATGAAAAGAAGCATGCACGCTGCTGCTTGCGTTCAGAATCATGGCAATATCTTCGCGTTCAGCTAGAGCAGCTTAATAACAAAAGGGAAGAGCTGAAGAGCAAGAGAAGGCGTGCAACATGGACTAATATAATCATAAACATGCCATTTTCATTCTTGTACTAACCAAGTGTATACAGTCAGAACTTGCGATACATCGAGGGACCTACAGATAGCCGCCACAAATAAGCTTTCTTCTGGGTGTAATCCGTGTCAAGTGAAAACTGAGGGATCAGAAGTACTGAAATCGCGTTCCATGTATCGATTAGGTGACGTCCTTTTCCCAAAAGGAGGACTCAAACGAATGCTGCAACGACATACCAATGTTGCAAAATTCAGTCCTTAGCGTACATAAAAATCAAAGCGCGCTTTCCTGTAGGTCATCAGCTATCCAGTGCAGATGTTTGAGCGGTGCTCTGAGTAGGCCGTGGAGCTAGAGCCAGCTTTTTCCGTTCATCATGAACACAACTGCGGAAGAAATGAGAGGTCCCGAAAGCCGTTTCTTATCGTCCTTTCTCTTTACTGATTTGCGTCTTCCCGTTCGATGCCTTTATTCTTTCTGAAAGGACCGCCTAGGTTCCGCAATACCTGCCGTAGACACTTAACTTAGGACTGCGCATTTTTTCGGTGATTTGTATTGGGGCCAGACATTACACGAAAAAGCAGCATTCTTCTTCTAAGCTGTTCAGACTACATTGAAACCCACACTTATGTACTCCAATTGGGAGACGACCGCTTTATAAGACTAGGCACCCTCTCTAGAGAAATTCTGAAACATATGGCGACCAGTGGGAGTAGAGCACGAGAAAAAAAATTCGCTGTGGTTTGACCAATTGCCATCCCGAGTGCAATTGCGGAAGCAACGACGCGGCAGTCGCAGTGGCGGCGGCGCCTCTGAGTCACCCGCGTAGCGGAGGAGTCCGCGGTGGATCCAGCGCCGCAACTGTGCGCCGTGTGACGTCACTCCTCCTGGAGAATGCACTGCTGGCGCAGCAGCGATGACACCTCTGAGTCACCCACGCAGCAGAGGAGTCGGCGGCGGCTCCGCGCTCCTCTGACGTCATTCGCTCCTCGCACTTGCGCAGCTGGGGCTCTCCGGGGCTCCGCGAAATCGCTCACACTTAGCGTAGTGTTGCTTTCGCAACTAAAGACTGCTAGTAAAATCTGCTGCACCCACTGGTCATGTGTAAGCTTTTCCGAATAGAGCATCAAAGCGTAAACGTGTGTATAGCGATGAGGTTTAGCCCTCAACCGTAACTGAAAATGAATTGGCAAAGTGATTTTTGAAGAAAGGAAATGGCGCAGTATCTGTCTGACATATCTCAGTGGACACCTGAACAGCAACGTAGGGGAATGGAGGAAGGAGGGAGTGAAAGAAAAAGGTACCGTAGTGGAGGTCTCCGGAGTGATTTCGAGGATATTTAACGTGCACTGACACCGCATAGCACCCGGGTGCCTTTCGCGTTCCACCTCCATCCAAACTAGGGTGACGCGGTCGGGTTCGAACCCGGGTTCACCGGCTGGGTAGGCGATGGCCTTAACCACTGAGACCCCGCGGCGGGTCCGTAACTACGGTTTTTCATAATACAACATTTTGGACGAGTTGGTTACCTACATTCATTATTACAGCGCAAAGACGGCACAGAAGAAGAACGGGTCACAACAGCCCTGAAGACCCAAGACATCAAGCGGCCCGCGCACGCCCGGCGCGAATACCACAGCACCCGTCGTTACGAGCCCGAACAGGCGACGCCGCCTTTGATGGGCAAAGCGCCCGGAGCCGGCCGGCAGCCCAAGACGGATAGTCTGCTTCCTCAAACGGGTCAATGCAAAGAGCCCGCCGGGAACAACCGACGCATCCCTTCGGATGACGGCTGCGCCAGGGGTCAACAGCAACCTGCCAGAGGTGGTTGTCATTCGGCCGGACGCAACCGAAATCCTTCCAACCGCCAATCCAACGGCCACAGCCAGTGGAATAAGGACAGGGCGAGACCAGACAATCCGGACGGTGGAAATCGCGGCGGGGGTGTGGCCGCTCACCGCAATCCGGGCACTTTCGGCTGCCAAAAGGCGACCGGAGCTTCCAGACTTACAAGCCCAGCCGACACAAAAGCAGCGACGCCTCCGTCGCCCCCGCCACCGTCTCGAGGACGACACTACAACAACAAGCAGAATGGAGGAGGCGGACAAACGCAGGCCTGGAGGCAGTTTTCTAACACCAGACCGAGTCCTCAACCTGTAACCCCTCCCGCCGCAGCAGCGACCGCTGCCCCTAGGGCGGCAACAGCCTGCAACAACACCAACAGGTCTCCGACGCATAAGAATAAGGGCCCAGCCACTGGCGATCCTCCGTGCCTATCGCGAAGGTCCCGCCGACAGCAACACCAACAGGAGCAGCGGTCTGACTACAACCATCCCCGCAACAGCCGGGTTAACGCTCTGGCGGCGGACACGTCTCTGCGGCAGGGCTCCCGCAATTTTTAGCGTTCTGCACGCGGGGCTGTGGCCGAGGTATCGCCGGAAGGTGCTGGCGACGATCTGCCGGACGATGGGTCGCGTAGGCGCTCCATGTCCCTCAAGGGGCTTTGGGAGAAAACCAACCTGACCATTTTTCGCCGGCGGACGTCGCAGTGAACGTGGTGCATGTTTGCACACGCCCAAGGCCGCCCGACTGCCTGACTGGAGCCATTCGTTTCGCCTGCATCAGCTGGTAACCAGAGTATATGCGGCCGCTTCTGATGTCACGAGAGTTTCGTTCAACTCGGTGTCACTTGATTTTAAGTTTATCGCTGTGCCCACAGACTCGTATTTAGCGCACTGGCAATTTTCCACGAACTGTCCTTGTGTGAAAAATGACAGAAAGCTATTTTACTGCGGACGGAGCAAAAGGTTGAGCTGGCGAGGATGAAATTGAAGGCATTGACTGTCCGAGCGCGTCGGGTTGCTGGCTTAGAATGACAGCTCTCCTGTACATACCTTAGGTGTTTCATGAACATACCTGACTATATTGACGTCCTCACTATTTCGGCGCTGTTGTGTCCCCTCATTGTTCTGTGCCGGCCTGTGCCGCCCCATTGTATTTCTGTGCCGCCTTATTGTATTTAACCATCCAAGCTTTTCTGATAATTAACTAATTAATTTATGCCAATGAATCTTTTTTGTTCGCTTAACTATCACTGATGAAATGCATTGCAAATCATTTCAAACTTTTTGTTCTATTCTAGTGCCTATTTTTGCACTGTTTTGGCTGTCAAGGGCGGTTTTCCCTTCCACTCACTATATCGACGTCCTCCCTATTTTGGCGCTTTTTCGACAATTTTGGCTCTAATTAATTAACTAATCATACTGTCGAAATATTTTTTTTGCGAACATCGCAAGTGCTGCGGACACGTTTTGAAGGCACATTTTGGGGACACGTTTTTGTGACACGGCCACGCCGACATAGCCTCGAAATGCCTTCGCATTAATAATACAATTCTACACGTTATCGAGTTTCCGAGCTCTTCCCGGTGACGTTTTCATGCTCGCACCTTCCTCCGTCGCTCGCACCTGGGTATATAAGTTGAGAGGTGCCTGTTGGTGAGATTCTTTCAGACGTTAACCAGCTACCACGGCTACCAATATACCAGCTACCAATAAACCGCGTAATTCCTGCGGTTCAGGAAGCTTCGCTCAGGGAGGTTGGGCTGGCGTAGGAGCGCCGACCTGCCTACGTGCAAAAAGTTACTGTAGGTTTTCACTAAAAATTTTGACTACGGAAAACTCAGCTTCTATAAACCGAAGTAAAAATTCTTGCTGGTCAATATTCGTGAAGCGGTGGGCTTTAACATGCCTGCATACTGCAACTTCATTGTACCACTTCACTTATCTAATTTTCAATAAAGAATCTTTAAACTACGCGAGTTAGGCACCTAGTTCCAATTAGAGATTTGTAGCCGGTCGTTAGTAGCGCCCATGTTAGTTTTCAGAATTTAGAAAATGTGATTACCCTAGGCACGGTGGCTCGACAAATTCTGTCTGCATGCTGCGAATATAGATGCGCTTACGAAAGCATGCAAGCAAAGGAACCGCTCCAGTGCACGAAACTAGACGAAAACGCGAACATTTGATGCGCGACAGCGCCAAGGATAATCGTGTTTTCGAAATTCTGGAAAACGCTATGGCAATTGCTGCTGACAGGCTATATATATCTCATTTCAACTAGGCACCTAACTTCATTAGTTAAGATATTTATTAAAAATTAGTTAACCAGCTTAGTGCTTCAAATGATTCGATGGATTTTTGGTGTCCGCAAAATCTATAATACTACACCGCAAAAGCCATAATTTTGCCCCAAAATACCTATATCTGAATATAGGCCTATTTTTGCCTCTTTTTGAAGAAAGGCATTCTGGTGTCAGCGAAGACTGGTAACAATATGCGGCAAAAGCCATATTTTTTCCCCAAAGAAGCCTATGGCTGAATAGATTTTTGAAAATATACACACTGAAACACCGGTACATGGTCAAAGCCAAGAGCACCGTAATGCTTCCACTAACCTGTGGGATATGAAATTTCATTTGCCGAGACTTATGGAATGGAGGAAAAAGGAAGGAGGTCAGGGCTTTTCAGCAAATTAGAGAGATCTCTAATATGTTTTTTTAATCTTCAAGGAGGTAACTAGGATACCCATTTAAAGTCATATTCACTGCATTTTACGGCTGAGAGATTCGGTGTGGTTCTGCCTACGTGCTCTTCCATAGTTTGCAATAGAAATGTTCGCGGAAACACGTTCCTATTGATATGTTGCAGTGACGGCAGTGCACCGGTCAGGAAGACAGCAACAAGACTTGCAAATGAAGGTCTTTATTTGGGCTGACTTGCCCCCGAAAAAGAACTAAAGCAACAAACGTGCACGTCAGTCGTCGAACTACGAATGCCCGCCGCACGATGCATCGCTGAATATAAAACCGGCAAAGAAACTTCAAGATAACAGGTCAAAATTTATGTCAGTAACGTGGAAAAACGTAGACGCAGTTCTTCATCGCTGCGATCAATCGAGATTAGACAGGTCGCTTCTTGCCTCGCGAATAAAATTGATAACGGCCCGCTCCTGCGGCCTTGAGCGCGAACGAACGGACGCTACGATGATACGTGGCACTATGAAGCCTCCACTTAAATAGAGTGCGACTTCGCTCACTGGAGCGAAGTAAAATACCACACAGCGATGTTGCAAAAACTTTGAACAATGATTAACCGCTGTTAATCCCTGCACACCATTTCAGTCTTTTTCTTCTTCGTACATCTCTCTCTGCTTTGCAACTTGGCGTCTAACCCAACATACTTTATAAAATCTGCATACGTTATGCGTTTTCTTTGCAGGTTTTACACAACTGCGAGGCATCGGTCTTGTTCCTACTGCATAACTAGCGAAACAGGGTGAGAACGAAAAACAAAAATTCACCTACCTAACATATCTTGGAGACACCGGTTGATCGTCAGCCTTCTTCTGGCAGCTCTTCCTTGCCACTCTTTTTCCTTTTTTCCCCTTTGTTCCACTCCCCAAGTGTAGGGTAGCCAACTGGGCATCACCTGGTTAACCTCCTTGCCTTTCCGTCCTTTTCTCTCTCTCTCTCTCTTCTGTTACAGCCGCCCTCGCGTCATAAAAAGATCATCACAATGTCATCACCCATCACAGCTGATGCGTCACAGTTTACGCACGTCGACATACCTGAGGTGGTTCCTAGCGATAGCTTTTTTTTAATATAAGAATTTATTGGGTACATATTGGTTACATAAATTCAGTATACAGGCGAGGGTCCCAAATTCAAACGACTGTCATGAGACCGCCGGTAGATTAATACTAACTTGAATAAAAAAAAACAGCACCACAGACAGGGACATTTAGCAGTAATAACAATGGTAATAATAACAATGGCAGTAACAACGATAGTTTTTTGCAGGACTGCAACAGGGTGGATGAAGCCTCAGAAGAAAAAGCGTGCATCATTTCAATCGGGTATTTCTACGAAGAGCTACGGCCGCCTCTCTCACTGTATTTTACGCAGACATCAAGAAGTTCTTCACATATCATCCGCTCCTCTGCAATTGATGCTTGAACTGTTTTACAGTGAGGACCTATGTCGTATCTACATCGTATGTCTACCGGTAGCGTTTTTTTTATGCAGTATGCGGATGTTCCTGCTGATGGCTTCATGTTCTCGAGGAGGCCCGGGACCGTAAAGGAGCCCTGACGGTTCCTTTGAGAAATTTTCAGTAGTTAATTATGGAATAATGCGTCAAACATAGTCTCGCTTATTGCATTACTACTGACACAAAATGTCACGGTATATCGATGTCCTTGCCAGTGGTTTTTGAACCACCACTTACATTTTTCTTCTAATTAAGAATTCCTCCGAAAGCAACCCCACACAGCCTCATCATGTAACCGCCTTTTTCCGAGGTTACGAAATTTGCAGGCGATTGGGGGGAAGCCCGTTAAGTTAACTGCATGGTGGTCTCAGGCTTCTTCGAACTAACAGCATCTTACTCGAGTTACTCTGATCACACAAGACAAGATACTGCATCGGAGTGGTTACGTCGAGACTAGTGTTTGCACAGTAAACATTTTAAAAATATTAGGAGACCCTAGAGCTCCGGGGTAAGAATATGAAACGATAGCATCAATGGGTTCATTCCTGTATGCGGAATCGGTCATTCTCTACATTTATAGCCGCTGGGGGTTCTCATGCACTCCTGGTGCAGTGGTGCAGCGGTTCAGGGATGCGCCACTGCCCATTAATAGCAAGCCGTGCCACCAGGGGGGTTGTGCGATTGCATGTTGGAAAAAACAGCGCCAAAAAGACGACCACGGAAGAAAGGGGACGCGCACGATGGTCCCATTTCTTTCGTTGTCGTCTTTTTTGCGCTGTTTTTTTCGACAAGCAACCAGTGGAACTCGCCCAGTTTTGCATCCTTGGTCTTGTGCCACCCGGGCAGCTCTTCTCGTCTAACCTCTCACGACGAATAATTCATTTATTTGCCTCCTGCCGTGGTAGTCAGTTTCCTGATAATCCCGTGGGCAGGATGTGATCACGCCACAAGGTGGCCCACCTAGGTTGCCGCAGCGGCTGGGGCAACCTGCCGCTCCGGATGCGAGGGTCAAACAGTCGCCAACGCCGACGCCGGAAAATATTTTTCCGACCTGGACGTACTAAATCTTTCGCGTTAAGAATGATTACAAAACTAACTTTACATTAATTAACACCGCTGAATGAAACATATCGCACAGAGCTTTTTTTGTCTGAACGGCTATGGGGATTTCTTTGGAGGCAAAATGCTTGAGACTCGTGCACTGTGCGATGTGAGTGCACGTTAAAGAAACCTAGGTGGTCGAAATTATCCGGGGCTCTCCACTACCTCATCCTTCATAGCATGAGGAACTTTATACACACACTTAACAATCAATCAACACTTTTATATCACTTCTTCCTAAATGAATGATTTGATGAGCGAAACGGAATGCTTCAGTTGAGTACAGAAACACGTTGTACGGAAGTAAATTTTCACAGGTTCTTTATCTTCCTTCGCACCAGGGGTGCCCCGCCAGAGACGGTTTGTTCCAACTGGAAGACTGAAGCTTCTTTCTTCGCAACAGGGGTGCCCTGTCAGAGACGGTCTCTCGATGGATAGAGATGCAGGGATAAAGGGAAAACTTATGTACAGTTTATGTACAGCAATTTACAATAGATACAAGTTCAGGCACTAGAGACAAATTAACGGCACAAAGATACAACACAACAAAAAGGCGGAACTGGCTAATACTAGGGGAGGCCCCTACTCGGCGTTGCCGAAGATGCGTAGCATCTCACCTTAGCGCAGAACTCCGCTTCCGGCTCCGGGGTCCGGTTTTAAAGACCTAAAGGCCCGGCCCACATTTCGTAGAAACCAATCATGTTACACTGCTCACATGATTGGTTTACCGAGAGCATGGCCAGCCCTCCAGCTTCCGTAGGGCAAAACGCCCTTTCCACAAACACAAACGCACGGTCGTGCCAGTACGTGCAGAGAACATTTCCTCCACCACAAAATAAAAATAAAACAAACACAAATACACATCCGTGCCAGCACGTGTGCGAATCGGTACCGCGGGTGGGGGGACACCCGTAATTGCCGGCGCGTTCGCGAGCGGCCGCGTTCCAAGAAAGTAGACGCTCCGCTTTGAGTGCCCCCAGCCGCGTTCCAATGACCCCCGCGAACGCTACCGATCCCTTACACGCCCTTCCCAAGATTCTACAAAGGGCTCGAATGCCACTTTTAGAATTATAGCAAAGGGATCGGTACGGGTCACAAAACCACCCTGTGGGTGACATGCCGCAGCTACACCACGAACGAAACCAAAAACAAAAAAATGCACACGGGCACCAACACAACATTACGCAAAATGCACACTTAAATACACACAGTGGCATGCCTGCCGTGCGCCGTAACACAGCGTCCAAGTTGGTGCGTTGCACCCAGTTCACCAGCATGCACACCCGCGTCCTGCTCGACACACACACACCGACACTCGCAACTAGAGCGTTCAGTAGCACTCGCACGACGTCCGTAAGTGGCCACGTGAACCTCCTTAGTCGCACCGAGCGTCCCCGTGTGCGTTCGAGCCACTAAGGGTTAATCATACCCGATGAACGCCCTACTATGCTCAATAGGCCGGTGCCACAGCGGGGCAAGAATTCAAAAATTTCTGCCCTCCAGGATCAAACACTTTATGATCCTCGATAGGTCCAAATCCTTGACCATGCGAAGCCCCTAAGGGTACGCTCTCATCAGCGCGCCAGTACGGACCGCGTGCTGCGTAAGGAGCATAGCCCCTGTCCAGTGTAATCATATCAGGGCAGCCGCTTCTGCCACACGGGATTTCAACGTGAAGGCCACGCACCTGCCTCCAGCTACTCTGCCTCGCTTGGAGTCATTTGCCCCGTTCCTGCACGGGCATGCAATGAAATTTCCGCTCCCTGCATTATAGGCGCTTGCCGATTTCGTGGCATCATATAACTCCGAGGCTACCTGCGCTCTTTCGCAGCCACTTAATCCTAATTTGCCTTGTGGCAAGTCGCCACGAATTTCCCTGTCCTCAAATGAAAGGACTCTGCCATCAATAGTGCTACGTGGCACTTCATGCCACATGCCTGGCACAGTGTGCCGTTGCGGCAACGTTTGACCTCCTCCTATCCCTAGCTCGCCAGTCTGACGTCTGTCGTCGCTGGTCGTTTCACGCTGAACCGACTGCTCTTTTTCGCAGCTTGTCTGAGACCGAGTTTTTGGAATTCTGATACTCACTTTCAACAATCCTGAACTCGCGTCCGCGTCCCTGGTGGCATTTGGGGTAGAGTTAACCTGTGCAGCTGGATCGTCGGAGTGCGCGTTCACCGCCTCTAATACCGCGACGCTGCGTTCCGTCACGATACTTTGTTGAACTGCGATTCCAGCTTCGCAGAAATCTGGCTCACTTTTTACTACGGCCTGGCTGTTTTCTTGACCTGTGCTTGACAAGCATAATCCTTTGTCTTCCAGCACAGGCGGCCTCTCTGCTCGTGACTCATAGCAGTTCTCCCTGGCTAGTTGACTAGCTCTCCGAGACTCTTTGAGCTTAGCCAGCTTTTAGCTCTAGCTGCTGGCGCCTTGCTTCTAACGCCTGCAAATCCGGAGGTTTTTCCTCGCATTGCGGCGCCTTTCCTCCATTCACTTTTGCAAGCTCAGCCTGATAATAAGCTAAGCGCGCCTTCGCCAATTCCACTCGATACTTCACATCAAGTGAGGGCCGGCTTGGATAACTCTCCATACCGCCTTCCGTACCCCTCAGCTGTCTTACCAGCTCGAACACAGGAACGTGAACAATGCGACCAAGGAAACTCACGGTTTCGATGCGTCGATCCGCATTGCCAGCTCCATGGCGTCGGAGTCCACCGCCACTTTCCCTGGACGCTGCGATGAGCTGTCGCACGCCGCTGGTCCGCCGCCGATGACCGTCAAGTTATCGACGCGCTGCTTTTCTGGACCGTATGCAGTCCCGCGTCGCTGGACTACTGCCGTGGTCCTTGCATCCTTGCCGCCGTTTCTCCGCAGGTCCGTTATCGAACGCTGACCTGTTGCCTTGTCGTCGCCTTTCTCCCTGCGTTCAATCTTCTTCCTGCGCCGTCTTCCGAGGGCCGCAGGATCCTGCAGACTGCGCCAGTAAATTTTCACAGGTTCTTTATCTTCCTTCGCACCAGGGGTGCCCCGCCAGAGACGGTTGGTAAATCGAAGACTGAAGCTTATTTCTTCGCACCAGGGGTGCCCCGTCAGAGACGGTCTTGTGATCAGTTGACACGCAGGGATAAAAAAGGCAATAACTGAAGGTGTATATACAAATATTTACAGAATATACAAGTTAGATACAGCGGCAACAAGACAAACAAAAAGGTGGATCTGGCTAATACTAGGGGAGGCCCCTACTCGGCGTAGCCGAAGATGCGTAGCATCTCCCCTTAGCGCAGAACCCGGCTTCCGGCTCCGGGGTCCGGTTTTAAAGACCTAAAGGCCCGGCCCACATTTCGTAGCAACCAATCATGTTACACTGCTCACATGATTGGTTTACCGAGAGCATGGCCAGCCCTCCAGCTTCCGTAGGGCAAAACGCCCTTTCCACAAACACAAACGCACGGTCGTGCCAGTACGTGCAGAGAACATTCCCTCCACCACAAAATAAAAATAAAACAAACACAAATACACATCCGTGCCAGCACGTGTGCGAATCGGTACCGCGGGTGGGGGACACCCGTAATTGCCGGCGCGTTCGCGAGCGGCCGCGTTCCAAGAAAGTAGACGCTCCGCTTTGAGTGCCCCCAGCCGCATTCCAATGACCCCCGCGAACGCTACCGATCCCTTACAACGGAGATATGGTTTTTAGGCTTCATGTGATTTGCGCGTAATATTTTTTCTGCTTTTTTTTTTCACGCAGGCCTATACGACCAGAAGTGCCTCGCTGCCGCACACACTCTGTGTTGTCAGGTTTGTGTCGATCTTAGCATTCGGAAGTGCACACCGAGATCTGTCTGCAGGTGTAGCGGCTATTTGCTCACCAGTGCACACGGCAACGCGACTGCGGGCGAATATTACGGAATTTGTTCACGATTAAGGCTCGTTCACATGCAAGCGACTCTTGGTTCGGTAGAGTCCAGGGACTATTCTGCTTTAAATAATTTTGCGTATTAAAATATCTGTTATTGTGTGAAATAGAGGCATCGCTTATTTCAGTTGTATCGGGACGAATTAGCTATATCTAGGTGTTATACCGAGCGCTTCCTAGCAGTTTGCGAATCGCTAGCCATAACAATTTTTCTGAAAAGCAATATTTTCTCTGAAAGCCTCGGAACACATTGAGGTTAGAAATGGGCATGATTACTTTTTTCCCGCTTGTCCGCGGCTGAGAGTTCAAACTGCCGGCAGCATAACTGGGTAGTGCGCGCTACCGAGCGCACGCCGGCCACGGCGTGGCTTGCTCTTTAATTAAGAAACAATGAGGAGCAAGCTACGGCATTAACACCAGCAAGCCACAAAATACGCTAAGGAGTCGAGGTCGTCCGACTAACCAACAAACTTAGCTGAGAGTGCTAGACCACGCTGGGGATGTGCCATGAGATACCCCGCGGTCGGATGGGGCCAGCATGCCCCGCTCCGTGGGAGCGAGGGAACGGCACGTGGGAACGAGGCTTCGCCTCGGTGAAGAACAACAGACCAGCGCCGAAACGTCCTCGAGGGTCGACTTCGCGAGTTCGAAGAAGCAGAGAGTGTTCTTGTGACTCAGGCGCAATTTCTTGATAGTTGTAACTTTAGAGAATGCGATATTTTGGGAAGACGAACCCAAAGACAGAGAGCCGGGCGACTCCCCAGAGCACAGAAGTAATCTGCTCACGGCGTTGTCCCGCTACTACTTATGCATGTAAATACACTTAGGAAGCACATTCACCTAACCGCACTAAACTGGCGGTCTCTTATGCAAGTTCTGAGAATCCCAGCTCAGGCATGCGCTTTATAAGATACGTTAAGTGCCTGGAGTCGCAGGCATAGAAGGCAACGAGGGTGCTGACAGCTAATTGAGCACCAGCGCAAAGGGTCACATCTACGCTCAATGCATTTGCATGTGTGAAAAACGTGTGGCGTTTGCACCCTCTATCTTCAGAGATATTTCAAGCAACCAACGCCACAGCCCACATTAAACCATTCCTTAGGAACGGGAGTAGGTCTGCGGTGAGTTACTGCTTGCTATTCTGGTAGTTTGCTCTTCAAAGGTGCGTAAACCCCTTTTCGGATGTGTTAATGGACCTTGCTTGAGTCCTCCACAACAGGTAATATTTCTCGCCTTTCTGTCGAGCGGGTGCGCATTAAGATAGAGACGACAATTACACCAAGTATTTGTATAGGATAGTAGTGCAAACACTACACCTCCGTACGAATTGGTACAGTAGTGAAAATAACAAGAGTAACAACCAGAAAAAGTGCCACCATGAAAAGAAAAGCTTCTTGTAACTGAAGAATAATAAACTAAAGATTTCAAGCGTTGAAAACGCAAACCGTTCCATGAGAAAAAAATTGCCGCAGATTTTGTGAACAAAGGCGGAGACCTTGGAGCCATGATCTACGACTGATGACTTCCAGAAGCCCCACCTCTACATTTACTATGCCAGCCGCATCAATCGCATCGCAATGGGAGCAGTCGGTATACGCCTCATTCCAGTTATTTGCCGCGCTTCGGCGGCGCAACCCCGATGGTAGGACTGCTTGCGTCATGCTTGTGCATGGTCGCGCGGTGTTGGCTTTATGGTGATAGCTCTATCCTACTGCTACACCACGCATCTGTCAGATTACTGCTTCCTACCCCTTCTTGTGAAGCCTTCGCCTAATCCGCGGCATGGCGCTTTTTCCAACTTATGTCGGCTCGAACAGGCAGCTTTGCTCGCCGTTTGCAGAGGTGGGCTGAGGCGTTGGCGCAGCCTGTCACTTCAGGATGTCGGCTGGCATACTTCAGGCACCGCCTCAGGTGCTTGCGCCGCTTATTGCTGCTCCTTGCCTGACGAATAGAGCGTTGTAAGTTGTTACGTTCGTTCGTTTCGTGGCATCATCGGTAACGAAAATTGTTTTGCATGGCTAAATGGTGCGGTCCGCGACACTCACGAGGAGTCCTCGAAAGTAGCAGTAAAAAGGCATCGGTTTCTTATGTTTGTTCACTTCGGCTGCTGCTTTCAGTTTTGTGTGAAGTGTGGGAGATGTTAAGGTCGTTTATATGGAGCTGAAGAACTTCGCTGCACAGACTGTAAAGAACAAGGGGACGTTTACGTGCATTCATTTACATATATTTACAACTATTTAGAGTAATAGCATATGCAATAGTTTGCGTGTATCTGCTGCTATATACATTGCCACTCTTTGTATTTATTTGCATTTATCCGTAGAGAATCTTGTCCATTTGCTTGAGTCATAAGAACTTTCAATTGCAGAGCAACTACTTTTACGTGCGAGGAGGACAAAGCATATCGCGTGCGAGCGGAATACAAGAGCGAACGACGAAAACACATCTAACGGTTGCCTTGAGGGGCCATTTCGCGCGCCATCATATGTTTGATCACCCTTTCCTGCGGCGCCGATCGACAATGGCGGTAGAAGAGCCGCTGCCTTGTGGTTCGACCTTTACGGTGACTGCGCTTGAATACGTGCTGAAGCAGGGCTTATTTCTGTTTTATCTGCCTCCATTTCTTCGAGGGTTTTTTTTTCGTTTTCCATCGTTTTATAAGAGCCTGGTTGTAGTCACGACCAGGCAGAACGTCCGAAATGCTTGGAATCAGCTGCTGCGTCATGCATTTCGCTTAAAACAATCGTATCTGTAGGCTGCCACGGGAAGAGAAAAATCCTTATCTAGTTGTCGTAACGATGACAGATTATCATAGAAAAAGAACGAATAAGAGAGGACACTCCCATAGACCACAGCGGCCCAATCGATTGTAGCGCACCTAGCGGTTGGTGAGAGCAACAGGACCGGACTTTGCTGTTTCGGTTTCACTGGCGCGAATTTCAAATTGCTAACGCGGCACCCATTCGATCCGAAATTATTTGACTAAGTTGTACAGACAACATAACTATAAAACAGGCAGCTTTGGATTCATAAATCAACAAGGGCTCTTTCTGTGCGGCGGGCTTGTCTCCTGTACGGAGCAAGTGGTAATTTAATATGCAGTATTTAATAAACAGACGGAGTGTCAAGGAAACTGTTTATTCCAGGGCAATATAAAGAATGAGCACATAAAGGCTGCACACAAACCGAGAATAGCATGGTACAGAAAGGTTAGATAGAAATATAACCCTGTTCCTTGATATACGCAAGTCTGAAAGTATTAACAGAGAAGACAAAAGACAAGTAGTCACGGTAGACAGTAGGCACGGCGTTAAATCTTGTATTGGAAACCCTGTATGTGGCATACAGTAGGCTGGCCGGCTTTCTCAGAAGGTCGTCTGTTCCAGTGCCCTGCACCCATGCTGTCATCCTGCAATGACGATGATGTACCTAGCGTGAGAGTAATTGCTTGAATAATATTCTTACACTTGGTATCACAAGATGTTTGTACCAGAGGCAGTTAATATAGCCACACTTTAAGGAATAAAAAATTCAGGGGTCAACAGCAAGCTTATGACAGGCACTGACCAAAAAGCATACCTTTGCTTTCTTGAGGGGGTCTTGTATTAACACCTACGCCGATTGAAATAATACGTATCAGACAAAGCGATCATTGTTGAGAGCCCTGCTTACATATCCTTTTTTTGCCGCTTTTTTACGGCTTATCTAAAATAAAAAAAATGTTTAGTCGCTCCGCCACTGGAAGCGTTCCAAAATAATCGCTACAATATTTGCTAACCTGTAATGGCAATAATTTACGATACTTTAAACTCAAATAAAGAAGCCGTTTTGCCCAAGCATTCCTATTATGAAGCTTGCGCTATAAATGTTAAAAAGCGATTTTTGTTTTCACCCTTACTGCGCAAATAGTAAGCGTAAAGAAATCCAAAACATAAGAAACGTCAACGCACCTACTGCCCCGTGGTATACGGAAGAAACTCGTCCCTGGCTTCTTGTGCGTTCTGCCGTTGTTCTGGCACCACTACAAAGAGCAGTAGTTGCCGTAGGAAGGGCCGCCGGTCGGCATGACAGGGTGTTCTGAAGGGTGTTAATGCATGCATCGACTAGTATGAATAATCAAAACAATACAGCAAGCCATAACTACGCTAAAAATTGTTTTCAATGTAACAGCAAATCTCGCCACAATACAATATCGCCTCCACACAAATACACGCAGTACATTTTGAGTCTAAATAGGAGCTGAACAAAGGCGCAGTTAACATGCACCCGAAACGTGCAAATACGAGCCCTTTCAGGATTTCCTATTATACGCGCCACGCCGCGCCTGCACAAGGATACGGAAATATGGCGTGCAATGCGCGATCCGCTTTACCTCGAGCAAAACCATACATTCGCATTTGTCACAGTAGTAAGGCCGAAGATTTCAAGACTGGGCAGCAATATGGCCTAACACTGCACCGCGCAATCAGTCTATGCTTACGTCATTCGTGCTGTGGGCCCCCCATGCCTTCCTCACATCACACCCTTACAACCACCCACACGGCCAACCACCCACGGCCAACCACCCACACGGTAAACAAACCACCCACACGGCCAACGCGCATCTTACGCCGTATGTTAATAGCTCACTGCGATGTAAAAACGCAACAGTTGCTTGTGCTGACTCTTTAATCCAGTGTTTTCAAGCATAATTTTTGCAAGAAATGTGTCTCACCTGCTGTTCAGCACGACAGAAGTAGATTCTGCAGAACAGCAACACAAACGCTGCCGACGCCCACAATCACGTGCAAATGACAGTGCTGACGCCGGTCGAAAAAAAAAAAAAAAACTTCGAAGCGTTTTTCAATAAATTGCTTCTTCATATATATGTTAAAACAGTGGCGTTGAAGCATAACATAGTTATTTTGCGACAAGAAGTGTGTGTGCTTTGATATATAAGAACATTTATTTTCGCGTTTGCGTCCTCTGGCGTTCGGTGAGAAAACTAGACGCTTGCGTAGCCGTGACGTACTTCCTGAGGCCAGTTTCTGCCGAGTGTCCTCTCTTTTTTTTTCTTTCTCTATCAGATTATCCTGTAAAAAGTAGAGCTAAGACTTGAAAGCAATTGATTGCTAGATGGTACTTTCGAAAAATGCCTTTTCGGGTACATTTACCATACCTTCTTTATTTCATTCTCCCATTTGCCTTACTGAACATGATTGAATCGCAAACCAATGCAGCAAAACGCATTAACAACTACTTTTACCCTATGATTTCACATTTGCGCCCAGCAACTTTAGTGGCTCTCCCGGAATGTTTCCGCGTTGCAGCTAAAAGATGAACATCATTCGAACAAGCCGCCACATTCTTCCGCCGTTGCAATGCCAACGCCGCTGCACTGCAATCTCTGTGACTCCTTTTTAATCCAGCGCCTGCAGCGGCTCCATGAGGAGCAGAGCCACGAACGGCGTGCTCTGTGACGCGTCCGTACTTGACAGGCAGCCTGGTGATATTGAGAAATCCAGAGCGCCACCTCACGAAGAAAGTGAGAATTGTCTTCGTCCGCTTTCCGTCACCACTTGCTACTCAGATTGTACTACGCTACTCAGATTGCAGGCTACTCAGACTGCACGCGTTACTCAGATTGCAGATTCCACACGCAGAGCAGGCGCGAAGACAAGCCGACTAGGGAGAGTAGGAAAGGAGGATAGAAAAGAGGCTTGGACAGTCGGATCGGCAGTATTCAGTAGGCATTGTCAAAACAGAGGAGGCGCTGCTTCTACAGCACCAGACGCATAGAACAATGCTCATATAATGTTGACCTGTAAGAAGGGAATCGGACACGAAAAATTATATCACAACGAGCTCCAATTTCGTGACGTAATTGTTCCTAAAGTAAGAACAATAAATGCCTTCCATTAATCGGGGGAAGACGACACCGTTTTCTAACTTAGGCGAGGGACCCGACCATGCCCAAAGGGAATTCAACTTAGAAGTGCAACGTAATTTGCTTAGGCAGGAAGCCTAGCCCGTAAATGAGAAAAGAAAGATGAGCGGAAAGCGCTCGCTCCCTTCGACCAAGCGAGAGTGCCCTTCAGAGCTAGTACAGGCGAGGAGACACGGAATGCCCTACCTGCTGCGGCCTCAGCACTTCAGGTCGAGCGCTGGAGGGAGCTAAGAGACGTCCTAAGCGTCACAGCTTCGGCGCTGTATTGAAGAAGGATCGACCATTCCCGCCTTTGGTTCCACCTGTAGAAAACAAAATTACTGAATACAAAGAAGCGCTGCTTTGTCTAATGTACGCAAAAAACCAGTGCTTCTACTGATAGGCGGGCGTATACTGCGCCTTTAGCGAAAACGCAGCTTCATTACCTCGCTTCTTACTCAATAATAAGCCGCATGGTAGTACTAACTGATGCAGGAAGACTCAGCTCCTTGCAATGATCAAGAAATATGACACCGCGCGAATCCACTAAGAAATAGACGTGATGTGAAAGCGGGAACCCATTTCAAAAGGTAAAATGACATTGATTACGCGTGCGTTTCATAAGCGCTCCGAAACGTCGCTTTATAGGTTTTTGCTTTATCCAATCTTTTCAATGAGACCGTTCTACTGTTTTTTCTAAATTTTTTTCTTGATCGCTACATTCCTTTATAGGTCAAGCGCGTATACAAATTTTGTAGATGTTCCTGCACATGCCACATATTGTCAGCATTGTTTCTTGCCCACGCGCCAGAGAGGACAGGGAATAGAAGGCAAAGAAGATTACCTCGTGGTGTTCCCAAATTTTAGATTTAATTATACTCCATTCCCTGTACATGAGTGCGTTTGTATCCGCTATGCACCCTGGCCAATCCCCCGCCGTGGGTATGTGCCATTCAGCCCGAGGACATCATCATCATCATCATCGTTGGATGGGCTCTCCTATTCCTGTTGTTGGATTCACCCCAAAAGATCTTTCGTTGATGAGACGAGGCCACATTGTACGCCTGGGCCGTCCGCCGTTCGTCCAAGCCATGGCTCGCAAACCCAGCACCGCTGAAAGAGCTCCTCATTGCAACGGGAATGGCTGGGCGTCGCTGAAGACGGAGCCGGACACTGCAAAGGCAGGGGTGGTCACACAACGACCAGCGCGGTGGCTTGACCTTGGCGGTAAGCGTTCTCCGAGCTCGTCCAGCGCCTGTCTTGTGTCCGGTTCAACATCTCGAAACGCCGGGAACATGGCGCTGGTGACGGCAGGCACCACTCTACTCGAGCACAAGGACCACGGATGTGGTGAGTTGGCCTGACTTTGGGCGTATATCCATCCCTGCATAGGAAATAGCCGACTTCCCACCTACCCCCGTGGCGGTTTTCATTTCCGTAAACTTGTTCACTGACTTTAGCGAATAGATTCCGTCACCTATATTGGTCAGCCGTGAATACACTGCTTTAATGAACATGATCGGGAAGCTGGCTGCCTGCGCCTTCTTCGCTTCAGTTGCACGTTTCTCCTTCAAGCAATGCTCCTCTATAGCAATGGCGGCGTGGAGTGGAAAGAATTGCCTGAAACTCCACTACTTGAGTCCCCATTATTTAATATTCCGATTCATGAGCCTGTGTCCTTTTCTTAAAGAGCATGCCGTAGCAGCTCGCTCAGACTTTGAATTCGACGTGACGAGCAAGCGCATTCTTTTCGCAGCGCCGAACCTTCGGACGTAAAACCCGCATGAAAGGTCTATTACTACGCAACAGTTTCATTCGGCAAAAAAGCTCTTTGCATGCCACTAATGAGTATGAATCTGAGAACAAGGTTTTACTGAATCCTTTTCGCCGTAACCATCTATCGAGACACCGCATTCAGACAGGTATCACCTGCGCACTGAATGTGAGCGCCGCAGGAATTTGGCGTGGCGAGCTTCACTCGTTCTTGTGCCCGAACGGCTATATGTTGTCGTTCCGTTAGTCTGTTCAATGCAGAATTTCCAATGCGGGTTTTGTTTCTTACTTTTAAGGCGATATCGTTAATATTTCTGTCCTGCAGAAAATGCGGCGTCGTCATCGTCGATGCCATCGGTGTTGTAGGCAGAAATTCGGTGGAGAGGAAACCTCGCTTGGCTATTTTGGTTATGTGATTTTGTTGCGCCATCACAATCTGTACACCGGATTGTGAGCAAACTGTACACCTTGGCAGGCGATAGTTAAATTAACGATTGGCCGCGAGAAGTTGCTCAAGACGAGCAAACTGGGATGCACAGGCCCCACCAGTGGCAGCACCTGCCATCGCAGGGAATTGAAGCATCGCTTAACTGCTGCACTACTCCGCCAATAATGATTTGGGGACTCGCAGTGATCTTTCAGTATAAAGTTGAGAATGCAGTTCCCTATATGCAATTACACATTTATGCCAATACGGCGACCTGAGTTGTTTCCTCCAATTTTTTAAACTTTTAGCTCGAAAGCACTGCTTCGAACGAACCCACCTCGATCACGAATCTTCTCTTCTGTGACCAAATTAACTTGGGTAAGCTCGAGAAATATCAGTGGAGCGCCACGCCAGCTATATCCAATGGGCGGAGGACGTCGCGCCAGCTGCCTCCCGAGTGGACAGTGGACGATGAGTATCGATAAACGCGGTTGTGTGCACATGCTGGTACCAGGGAGAGCAGATGAAGAATTAACGTATGCTTTCGCACGTATATTAGGTTTAACTACGATAGAGGGTACGTGAAAAGGTTGGTTGAGGTTGGCTCTAAAATGCTTGGATTACGTACTGTCGCGTCACAATACTGTGGAACGTGCGAAAGCGTGGCAAACTGCGTTCTGTGCCACCTAACGGCACACTCCCACTCGTTCTTAGCAGGTATCTCTGTAAACTCGCGCTTATGTTTTGCACGGCATACGTTGATCGGAACCGACGCCAGGTGCCGCTTCGATATCTGTCTAGCGTCTGCTCGGTCTTCTGAGAAGGGCGAAAGAAATAGTGGCCGCCTTTCGAGAAGCAGCGAGTTCCGTAAGGGGAGGGGGACCACAGTGACATGTTCTTTCTTTTACTGCCTTAGCACTATGAGCGACACTTCCCCAGAACGGCGACTTGTGAAGCTTCCATCCCGTACGCTGGTCAACTGCGACCATTAAACACCTTCGACGCCAAGTTCACGGGGAATTAGCTTCACAGAGTGCTGGACACTCTGGACACACCTGAGGGAATTGTTGCCGAGCATTCTTATACTCTACTTATGTTTCACGTAACCGCATTTCTCGCGCAGGGCTTGGTATACCAACACTCCTCGGGACCATAACCACTTGGTCATCCCGGCATTCGGAGCCTTGTGGCCTGTTCGTTCAGCGCTTGGGCATTAAAAATTGATGGTCATGCGTTCTGGGAGGCCGAAAATAAACAGAAAACAATTTCACGCACCCTTTCCTTTACCAAGAGTTGCTGCGCCGCCAAAGGCAACATGCGATCCGCTTCACCAATCACTGGCTTAGGCAGATGCTTGCCAGATATCAATGCTGCACCTGGCGCCAGTTCTGAGCAGCGTACGGCGCGTGTAAGGTAGGAGTGACGGTATAGAGATGCCTGCAAGGGGCGAAAGAGCGACAGTACAATACAGGCGACCGAGCGTTCATGCCGCATACATAACCTCAAAGGCGAGCTGGTAATCTATAACACATTTCTAATAACTTCAGCTTTCGCTCCTCGCGGCGACCAGTGGTTTCGGGAATTTGGCTCCAAGCCGCACGCAACCCGTCCTGCAGCGCCCGTTACGTCAGCAGCGGACTGCTGTGATGGCGTCACCATGCCAAATTCACGCCACTGCCGGAGGGGCTGAGTCAGTAGGGCCGGAGGAGGAGCGACGACAATTTAGAGCGCATAAACAGACCAGAGGAGATGAAAAAGCGCGAAGATGCTTCAACGCATATTTTGAGTACAAATAACTCAGCTGCTCCACAAGTAATTAAAAAAATTCTTGTGGAGGATATTTGTGAAGGGCTTCATTTAACATCCTAGGCATACCGGAACGTCATTACACCCCCCTTCAGAACCCATGTAAAACCGTGCCACATTTTTTGCTCCAGCCAGCGACCAAGTCCTGTCCTGGCGTTTTGTCAGGGGTAAGACGACTGTTTTCCGCCCCATGCATCTCCTTGTGGGCTGTGACAGCGAGCCACCATCGTAACCGCTACGTTGGCGCCCTATGACGGCACTGAGGGCGCCTCTGTCCGCGGTGATACCCGTCCTGGCTTTTTCGGGATTGCTGCAGCGATTCTCTGCGCTGCTATAAATTAAGTAAATGACCATATTCGCCTCAATCCTTGCGTCATCTTTTAACTGGCGCTGCTATTAGGTGAGGATTAACGATTCTCTGCGCTGCTATTAGGTGAGGAAAGGTCCATATTCGCTTTAGGCGCTTGCATGAATATGGCGACCGGTGGGAATGGAGCACAAGAAGAAATGCTGATAGTAAAAATTTGCTGCGCCCACGGAGCATTTTTTTTTCTTCAAATTTAAGCAGCGCTAACTTTTAAGACGACTACACAGACGACAGGAGAGGACGGGTGCTCTCTCAAATATTCTGAATAGAGCATCAAAGCGGAGAGGTGTGTATAGCGATGGGGTTTAGCCCTCAACCGAAACTGAAAATGAACTGGCAAATTGTTTTTTTGAGGAAAGGAAATGGCGCAGTATCTATTTATTTATTTATTTATTTATTAGTACCTCACAGGCCCCGAAGAGCATTGGGTGAGGGGGGCAAATCGAAAAAAAGGTACATACAGATGGAAAAAACCGTAATATCGGTACAAGAACGCGGTACAAGTCAAATACAAGAAAGGAACACGAAATTTATACAAAACGGAGAAAATAACATCAGACACGAAAATAGAGGGAAAGAAAAAAAAAGCGAAACACGAACATGAGAAAAAAAAAGCAACCAGGGGTAACAGAAGTGGTAAATGGGAAAACAACGTTAAGAACAAATGAAACTGTTGTACATTTCGAACATCACTGTGGCAATAAATGTATACATAGATGTTTTTTAAACTCACCAGGATCAATGAAAGAGATTATGTTGTCAGGAAGATCATTCCAGAGTTTTATTGCTCTAGGTAATGCAGAGGAATTAAACGACAAGGTCTTCCCATATATCCGGTTGAAGCTGAGTTGATTGTGTAAGCGTTGTAAAGAGCGGAAAGGTGATGCCAGAGGTAACAACGAAGGACGGGTGTGAACATATTTATGGAACAAACACAGAAGTGAAATGGAGCGACGAATTTCAAGTATCTGTATGTCATTAAGGTTTTTAAGCTGGGATATACTGCGAGGGGACTATAATTGCTAAAAATGTACCGGGCAGCTCTGCTTTGAATGGACTCGAGCATATCTATGAGATATTTTTGATGGGGAGACCATATAGGTGAGATAAATTCCAGCTGTGGGCGAACAAATGTAAGATATGCAAGTTTTCGAATGGAGCTAGGTGAGTTCCGAAGGTTCCGGCGTATGAAACCTAATGTCCTCGATGCTTTGTTGCAGACTGCAGAAATATGAGAAGACCATGAAAGATTTGGTGTGAAGTGAATTCCAAGGTATTTGTACGACGTAACCCTTGATAGAGAGGTATTATTTATAGAGTATATGAAGTTAGAAATAACATGCTTGCGGCTAAAAGTCATTGATTTACATTTATTAGGGTTAAGAATCATTTCCCAGTCTTTACACCAATAAACAATAGTGTCAAAATCATTTTGAAGGGTCAGGTGATCAGTCTCAGAAGCGATCTTACGGTAAACAACACAGTCGTCTGCGAAAAGGCGTAAGCGGGATGAAATGTTAGTGGGAAGGTCGTTAATGTAGATTAGAAAAAGTAAGGGTCCAAGTACGCTTCCCTGTGGTACGCCTGAGGTTACGTCACATAGGGATGAGGAAGAGCCGTTGACAACCGTGAATTGCTGACGTAATGAGAGAAAGATTCGAAGCCAAGATAATGTGAGGGAATCAAGGGAAAGGGTAGATAATTTTGCAAACAGCCGGCCATGTGCAACTCTGTCAAATGCTTTTGAG
Organism: Amblyomma mixtum; assembly: GCF_055824585.1. NCBI lineage: Eukaryota > Metazoa > Arthropoda > Arachnida > Ixodida > Ixodidae > Amblyomma > Amblyomma mixtum. Next base: position 264,675,695 of record NC_143014.1, on the reverse strand, counting down.
AAATCTAAAAAAATGCAATCGGTTTGCTGGTTATCATCCATGTTGAAATGCAGGTCAGTAGTAAATTCAAATATCTGGGTATCACATGAGTAGCCTTTCCTAAAACCATGCTGATTTGAAAAGAAGAAGTCATTTCGTTCCAGATGGTTGTAAATGTGAGAGGCGATAATATGCTCAAGTAATGTACAGCATATGCATGTTAACGAAATAGGCCGATAGTTATCAGGAGATTTTTGTTACCGGTTTTGAAGACAGGGATGTCTTTGGCTTTTTTTCAGTCAGTGGGCAGTTCTCCAGAGGATAGTGATTGCTGAAATATATGACACAAAATATGGCTGGAAATTGAAATGCTGTTTTTAAGTATCTTCGAATTAATGTTGTCCACTCCGGCAGATGATCATAACTTTAGATTTTTAATTAGTGATGCGATACCCTCAGCACTAATGGTGATGGGTTCCATGAATGGGTAGTCAGACTCGAGAACAATTGGCATACTGGAATAATCTTCCTTAGTAAACACTGATGCAAAAAATCTGTTGAACGCGGTTGGACATTCAGTGTCAGCTAGCGGCAAGCCATCAGTATTGTGTAGTTGTATGAGGTCATGTTTACTTTCTGAAGATATAGTCTGCCAAAACTTCTTAGGATTAGTCTGCAAAAGTGACGGCAGATCATGAGTGAAGTATTTGTTTTTGGCAGCGGTAACAGCAGAACAGTACGCTTTCAAACACAGTTTATATCTTTCCAACGAGGTCGAAGAAGGAGCAGATCTAGCTTTTCTGTATAGGCGCTTCTTTTTATTCCGTAATCGACGGAGGGTCTTGTTGAACCAAGGATTTTTTATGTCATTAGCTATTGTAATGAGAGGAACATGTTTCTCTATCAGTGTAGATAGTTTATGTTTGAAGAGCAACCAGTTTTCTTCGGTAGATCGTTCGTTCCTTAGCGGGAAAAACACCTAATTGAAAAATGTGGCAAGTTCCGTGTTAATTTCATCATATCGTGCTTTACTATAATCTCTAATTTTTTTAGTTGTAATACCTGCAAACAAGCTCGGAACTAGAATATCAAACTGCAACATCTTATGATCGCTAAATCCGTCAAGATACATAACCGGCCCTATGGTATCGGGAGCAGTGGATAGAGCTAAATCAAGAATGTTAGAACCATGCGTATTCTGGCTAATCACTTGAAATAAGTTGAAATCTAGTGTTAGGTTGATGAATTCTGTTGCTGCATGACTAGTTGAAGACAAAGAAGGCCAATCTATTTCAGGAAAATTAAAATCACCCAACAAGTAGATGTTGCTAGGTGAACTATGTTCGACAGCGGCAGCAATGCTAGACCGAAGATCATGAATGAAAGAAGTCGCACAATCGGGCGGACGGTAACACACCCCAAAAAGTAAAGTCGAAGATATAGTTTTGCAGGCAGCCCATACTATTTCGAGGTCTGAGTTACAATTCATAGCAGTGGATGGTAACGTTTTTTTAATACCAAGAAGCACCGCACCCCCTCTTTTATGTGCACGGTCATGTCTGTAGATATTGTAAGCATGGGCGTCTGGAAAGATTTCATTGTCTTTGATACCGGCGTGCAACCAAGTTTCAGTTAAAGCAACTATATCAGATTCACTGTCTTGCAGGAAAGAGCAGAGATGATCACGTTTAGGCATCAAGCTTCGGATATTAGAAAATGAAAGGGACAGCGTCGGAGCCAGGGGGCATGACGTGGACTGAGGACAATCACGCAATCTAGATGCATTGCCTAGCTATGGTGATACTAATATGTGGTGGTTTGTGGTTTATGGGGTTTAACGTCCCAAAGCGACTAAGGCTATGAGAGACGCCGTAGTGGAGGGCTCCGGAAATTTCGACCACCTGGGGTTCTTTAACGTGCACTGACATCGCACAGTACACGGGCCTCTAGAATTTCTCCTCCAAAGAAATTCTAGCCGCCGCGGCCGGGATCGAACCCGCGTCTTTTGGGTCAGCAGCCGAGCACCATAACCGCTGAGCCACCGCGGCGGCTCGGTGATACCCTATTGAAAATATTGAGCGTGAATTCTGCGTGCCTATCTTTGCGTGTTTATTGCCACGCAAAATGCGACGATTGAACAAGGTCGCAGAACGCGAGACATATTTCACATAATTTGCGCAAGCTGAGCAAGCTCGCAAACGCGAGACATCTCTCACATAAGTGCGCAAGCCGCGTAAGGCTCGTACAGCAGGAGACATCGTCGCGTAATATGCGCAAGCCGGGTGAGGCTTCCAGAATGTCCGAGAGCCAAGGGTGAGTCCCAGAATGTTCAAGAGGCGAGTCTGGCTCGCAGAGCACTAGACAGTGTCTAATGGAGTTACCATCATGATGCCGATAATACCTTGCATGGCTGCAAGGCTCCTACATCACTGCTCAACACGGTACGCTAATGTACTGCATTAAGGCCTCCTCATCTGTCTGTCACTGCCTCATTCAGCATGCATGTTGTGAGATAACAAGCTTTGCAGCAATGGTGCTTCGTGGGATGGCTCTCATGTGTGTAGCATGCCTGCAAAAGGACATAGATAAGGTCACCTTAACTGGCTTTATTAATGCCACATCCCTCATGATGGGTGCCACACAGTGGCTAAACAATTTCTTCAGTTTCTCCAAGTCCAGCAGGTTGGCGTCTTGATACAGGTTCTCACTATGCAGCACCTGCAAAAAGGTAGGAGTATATGCAAAAAAATTCAGTTAATCTGTTTTCTGGAAATTCCAGAAAAGGGCACAAGTACTTCTTCCATTAATGAACTAACGATGATTTCGAAAAGTTTCAGGTTTGAAATACAGACACTGGAAAACCCGACTCAAGCACGCAGACTGCTAAGCATCAAACCTGCACAAAATCTAATAACCGTGTCACACAGGCATTTTGAAGGCTTTCAAATGGCTATTAACTCAGAGGCACTTGAATACAGCTAAATGGGCATTTCCAATAGCCACTGAGTCCCTAGAACAGTGTGGACATCTATTAAGATTTTGAAGGCTTTTCAGTGGTAGAAATTTGCACTCAGACATGGAGCACTCGCAACTATACACTAAGCAATAAAATCAAAGCAATTTAATCGCTGAAAGAATACTCAACATGAAATGTACAACTTATTTGACTAAAAAAAAGAAGGCTAGCCACAGGCTGTGGCTGTGGAAGTATGCCAAATCAGTAAAAAAAGAAGGTGACAAGGTCCGTTTGTCTTTTGATAAACTGCTTATCAATGGTGTCTCGTATTTCTGGGATGATCAAACCAGTAGCGCAGTGCGCGTGTCCCTTGCCTGACGCATCCCTTCCAGTTCTCGTAAAGTGGCTGGCAAACCACCCGGGCGGCCAAACGCGCAGCGTTGCTCCAATTACGATGTCAGTTTTCTGTACACTAACATAAGGAGTGTTCTTTCTAAAAACGTAGCTCTTTCTTCTTTAATTGATTCATGCTGCTCCTCGGTCATCGCGCTTACCGAGACTTGGTTAAATGACATGGTTCCTGATGATGTCATTTTCGCCTGTGACTCCGAATTCAACATATTTCGTTGTGACCGCACGGGCCGTAGAGGTGGCGGTGTCCTTCTGGCTGTCAGTAAAGTGCTCACTGCTGTGCCTATCGAGGTCACGTCGTACATAGAATCGGTATGGGTTCGGTTGAGTTGTGGTCCCACGGTCGCCATCATTGGCGTCATTTACCGCCCTCCGGACATGAATTCTTCATTCGCAAGTCAGTTTTCTAATTTACTAAGCGATCTTACTTGTCGTTTTCCGAATTCAAGCTTACTTTTACTTGGTGACTTTAACTTTCCGGCTATTAACTGGTCGTCTTTAACAGCTCCTGCCAATGATCCCGAAGCTCAGGCTTTCCTCCAGTCCTGTCTCGATTTCTCTTTGCAACAACTTAATTCTGAACCTACGCGTCGTTCCGCCACTACAGCCAATATTCTCGATCTTATCTTGACAAGTGATCCTTACCTTTGCTCCAACATTGCGCTCTTAGAAGGCCTTTCCGACCATTCCATAATCACGGGTAACCTGAATTTTGTGCCCCATAAAAAGGTAACTCGTACTAAACAAATAAGGTGCTACAACCGAGCAAACTTCGGCGAAATAAACGCTCAGTTGTCATTCTTTGCTGATCATTTTCTTCACGATTTTTCGTCACGCTCCGTGGAAACCAACTGGAACCTGTTCAGCGTGAAACTTGCTACTCTCATTGACAGATTCATACCCGTCATCAGTATCCCCTGCACTAACACAGCACCTTGGTTTAATAGGCATCTACGTCGCCTTAATAACAAGAAAAAGCGCCTTTACAGACAAGCCGACAAGAACAGACACTCCGAATCTTGGCAACGGTACAAATTATGTGATAAGGAATATCAGTCTGAGTTGATATCTGCACGTAGGCACTTCTTCACACACGATCTACCGGCAATGCTAACAAACAATCCACGGAAGTTCTGGCAGATAATAAACCCCGCTAATCATCCTGACATTACTCTTACTAACGCGGAAGGCAGCAGTGTTCCAGTGGCCGAATGCGCCGAACTTTTCAATAACGCATTCACATCCGTTTTTACCCGTGAAGATCTCCCTCTACCTCCTGTTTCTGTCAGCACTTCTAATACATCAATTTCCGAAATATTTATCAGTGAGACCGGTATCTTATCCTTACTAGGGAAGCTTAAAACAACATCAGCATCAGATCACCTTGGCTTTAATAACAAAATACTCAAAAATTCATCTGATGGTATTCATCGCATCTTGTCCGCTATTTTTTCACAATCTCTATCATCAGGCGTGATTCCGCTGGACTGGCGCCTAGCTAAAGTTGTGCCAATTTTCAAGTCTGGCGATCGTTCCTCACCACTAAATTACCGACCCATTTCATTAACTAGCACTGTTTGCAAACTTCTTGAACACGTAATTCACTCGCAGGTAATTAACTATCTTGAAGAACATAACATTATCTTTAAATATCAACATGGGTTCCGTAAAGGCTACTCTCGCGAAACGCAACTTGCCGGATTCATTCAAGACATACATTCATCGATTGATGCTGGCATTCAAGTAGACTCCATATTTCTTGATTTTTCTAAAGCTTTCGACAGAGTACCTCACAACCGGTTATTAATGAAACTAGCACTGCTTAATATTCACCCTCTTGTCATTGCATGGGTTAAAGATTTTCTGTTTTCCAGGTCTCAATTTACAACTGTCAATAACCACAATTCGTCTTTCAGCCAAGTACACTCTGGCGTCCCACAAGGAAATGTGCTTGGCCCCTTACTTTTCCTAATATTTATCAACGATTTACCGGATTCCATTTCTTCCCATATCAGACTTTTTGCTGATGATTGTGTAATTTATCGCAAAATTTATTCTAACACCGATTGCCAATCCCTTCAATCTGACCTGGATTCAATAACAGCATGGTGCTCAACCTGGCTTATGCAACTTAATCATTCAAAAACTAAATTGATGTCTTTTACTAACCGAATGTCTCGAATTCAAACAGCATACTCCTTAAATAATAGCTCACTCGAGCTAGTCACCACGTATAAGTACTTAGGACTTCACCTTCATTCAGACTTAGCATGGAACCACCATATTAACCTTATGCTTGCATCTGCTAATCGGTCATTAGGTCTCTTAAAACATAACCTAAAGCATGCTTCTCCTCACCTCCGTGCTCATGCCTATACCACTCTAATTCGACCTAAAATTGAATATGCCTCGGCTATTTGGGACCCTTACCAATCTTACCTAATAAATAACATTGAATCATTGCAGAACCGCGCCGTTCGTTTTATTTACTCCGATTATTCACGTAACACCAGCGTCACAGCCTTAAAGAAACGCGCAGGTCTCCAGGATTTATGTCTCCGCCGTAAAATTGCACGACTGTCACTTTTTCATAAACTTTATCATCATCCATCACTTCATAACGACTTTTTTTCTTTGCCTACTTCGATTTTTGACCGCCGCGATCATCCCTTTAAAGTTAGACGTTTCACGTGCAGGACATTTATCTATGCGCATTCATTCTTACCACGCACAATATCTGACTGGAACACTCTGCCTTCACATATCGCAACCACCACTGATCCTGATAAATATTTTAAACTTATATCTTCAATAACTACTGCTTAACTCTTCGCATACATTGTTATTTTATTTGTTCATGGCTTCCTTTTTTGCAGGGTTTGTTACTAAAAAGATTCATTGTATTAGTGTTCTGTTTGTATAATTTTAATAATGCAGTAATCTTCGTTCTTTGCCGCGCTGCCATTCTTTTGATTCTTTTGCTTACTTATATATCACGCAAAGTGTCTTATTTGTGCTTTTGATTGATTCTTTTGCTTACTTATTTCATCCAGTGTGTCTTATTTGTGCTTTTGTTGTTTGTTTTATATTTGTGGTTTTTTTTTCTGTTCAATTGCCTGTGCCCCCCCCCCCCCTATGTAATACCCTCTCGAGGGCCTTTAGGGGTATTCTGTATAAATAAATAAAATAAAAAATCACTGCAGCAAGCATATTATCACTGTTGCCATTAGCACAAAAACAATGAATACCACCTTTTCAAAACTGTGTGAGCGCTACAACAGCTTCCCAGCAAAATTATCAGCTGTGACAGTGGCGCCACAGCAGCTTGGTGCGAGATGATGAAATATCTCTACGGCGATCAAGTATTCTGTGTAGCAGTGGCATAACTCCCGAGTTGAAGTGCAAATCTCAAAGCTCAATCTCCCACCTCAACTGTTATCTTTAAATACATATTTAAATTCATTGGAGCGTGCTGCAGAAGTAGGTGGTCAGATCATTCGAGAGGATACCTGCAAGGTATCTCAGGAGACGAAAGGTCTGATGAAGAAACGCCAAAGCATGAGGACGTCTAACTTCAGAGATAGAATAGAACTAGGAGAGCTATCGAAGTTATTTATAAGTGCAAGGTAGCCAACATAAGAAAGTTTAACATGGAGAAAACCTAGCATGCTCTAAAGCATGGAGGTAGCCTAAAATCAGTGAAGAGAAAACTAATCACAGGTAAAAACCAGATGTACGCGCTAAAAGACAAAGAGGGCAATGTCATAAGCAATATGGATAAGATAGTTAAAGTAGCCGAAGAGTTCTGCACAAATCTCTACAGTAGTGAATGTAACCAGAACGTTACGGAGAGAGGCAGTAGAGCATAGCAATGGGACATCCCGCCAGTAACGAGGGAGGAAGTAAAGAAAGCCTCAGGAGCAATGCAAAGGGGTAAAGCAGCTGGTGAGGATCAGATAACAGCAGATTTGTTGAAGGACGGAGGAGAGATTGTGCTAGAGAAACTATCCACCCTGTACACGCTTGCCTCGTGACCACGAGCATATCAGGAGCTTGGAAGAATACGAACATTATTTTAATTCATAAGAAAGAAGATGTCAAGGACTTGAAGATTTACAGACCGATCAGCTTACTATCCATTGTCTACAAGGTATTTACTAAGGTAATCACTAATAGAGTCAGGACAACCTTCGAATTCAATCAACCAAATGATCAGGCAGGCTTTCGTAAAGGATACTCAACAAGAGACCACATTCATGCAATCAATCAGGTGATAGAGAAATGGGCAGAATACAACCAGCCCCTATATATAGCCTTCATTGACTACCAGACAGCAATTGACTCGGTGGAACCACAGCTGTCATGCAGGCATTGTGGAATCAGGGTGTAGAAGAGTGTTATGTGAAAATATTGGAAGATATTTATAACGACTGCACAGCTACCATAGTTCTGATTGAGAGGACATAGTAGTAACGCTTAAAAAACAAGGACGACAGGGTAGAGAAAGACAGCACAGTTGATGTCTAGCACCTGTGCTGTCTTTCTCTACCCTGTCGTCCTTGTTTTTTAAGCGCTACTACTATGTCCTCTCAATCTAAACACCAACTAGCCCAGCTGTCTGCCTTAAATACCATAGTTCTCCATAAGGTCAGCAATAAAATTCCTCTATATTCCGAGTTTTCTAACACCACCATCATTTTTTGGCACCGTGACCATATCATACAAGAATGTGAGACCTACTGCATACCTAAAGAAAATATGTGTGTAAGCCAAGCATCAGCCGTTGTATGCAATAAGAAGTCTAAGTGAAAAAGATTCTATGTAAATTAGAGAAAGCCTTGCCATTTTTGTACTTCTGCTTCTATGACTGCTTGCTGGATTTTTTTCTTTAGTTGGAAGCATTCTTCCATCCCTTATCCCTATACACTATTCCTCTGCCAATTGACTGAGTAACCCAAATAGCAATTCCTAAGTAGGGAGGGGGCCTTCCACAGTGACCACACAGGGGCCTTCAAGTTCTTGCAGCAATCAAAACATCCCTTTGTAACACTGGCCTTGAATGCACCACTATACGTTTGTGGCAGGCCAAATACTTATACAATTTATGTTTTAAAACCACACAGAAATCCACAACTGCCATTATGAAAACAACCTAGTAATGTAACCATAAGCGTACCTGGCCAGCATGATCAGCATGGAAAGGCGCACAGCTTGTGTGCAGCTCCTAAAATGAAAGCAAATTCACATGATTAATTGCAATTTCCACAAAGACATTCTTGAAAAATCATGTTTTTGCACCACTCAGCCTCAAGCCTGCCTTATTGCTCCAGCAGCAATGAGGCAAATCTGAGCACAGCTTGGGGTGAGCTGGTGGTATCACATCACGCACCTGACACTACATGCATCAATCCATGTGTATGATAGAATTTCAGAATGGCGAAAAGACACACACACAGGAAAAAATGGTGGGTGGATGAGATTAAGAAGTTTGTGGGGATACAGTGGCCGCAAGTGGCAAAGGACAGGGTTAGACATGGGAGAGTCCTTTGCCCTGCAGTGGGTGTAGTCAGGCTGCTGCTGCTGCTGATGATGATGATGACAGCCTGAGCACACCTACAAAGTAAAACTGTGATCTCGACCCAGCAGCACTTTACTGTGTTGAAAGAGAACAGGTACAATTGAATTACTGCATTACCTTGTTATTATCATTAAAAAGTACAGGGCTCTAAGGACTTCCTAATTTACATCGAAACGAATGGGTTACAGTGAACTTTCACGGATTACACTAACAGGCACTGAAAATCCAACACAGCTACCCAAGAGAATATTAGGCAGCCGCGCTAGCCTTCTTTTGCGCTATGCTACCTGATACCAGATTAAAATTCCAGAGCAATTTACTCGTACTCTAGCACTGGGATACGTTATGCCCCAGACTGATGCAGCTGTCTTACTAAAGGCAGAGAAGCTTTCAGTGTGGGTGATGTGTGCTGTGGCGTGAACACATGCACAGCATCGCCTGCTACCATTCAAGTCCTCTGTGTACACAAATGCAGGTGCAATAGAAAACCCACATCACAAATTTGGCTAGTCTGGTCGGCCAAGCATGGGCCAGCTGATAGCACGAAGCAGCAGGTGCGACACATACCATCATCATCAGCCTGACCAGGCCCACTGCAGGGCAAAGGACTCACCCATGTCTCCACATTAACCCTGTCCTTTGCTAGGTGTGGCCAACATATCCCCGCGAACTTCTTAATCTCATCCGCCCATCTAACTTTCTGCCGCCCCCTGCTGTGCTTGCATTCTTCTGGAATCCACTCCATTACCCTTAAGGACCAGCGGTTATGTTGCCTTCCCATTACAAGCCCCGCCCAGGCCCACTTCTTCCTCTTAATTTCAAGTAGCATGTCATTAACCCGCGTTTGTTCCCTCACCCACTCCGCCCCCTTTTGGTCTCTTAATGTTAGACTTATCATTTTTCTTTCCATAACTCACATTGCTGTCCTTATCGTTTGGCACGTGTTTTTTTCTTTGTAATAAGGCATAAAGTATTATACACGGATTACCACACGGCATCCTCCTATGACCGCTAAATAATTTATAATCAAATTTCTTTCTCCTGCTGTATTTGTTTCGGTTTCGACAGCTGAATGATGGCTGTGACGTCAAAGCGAGGTTATTGGTCATGTGAGGCATGAAAAACTACATTACAATTGGTACTTCTGGCTCTTAAGGAATGCTGGCGTACGCTGTAGCGAATTAAAATGATGAAGCAGCGATTATAAGTGCAGTTTTTCCACACCTCACGTGACCTATAACCTCTCTTTGATGTCATAGCCATAGTCAAATTGTTCACCGAAACAGGATGGCAGAAAAAGTTGATTATAAATTATTTAGCGGTCTCACGCGAATACCAGATGGTGATTCATGCATAGTAGTGTCTTCCGCATCATTATAGAGAAGAAAACATGCCACCAAGATTAGGTGTCTATACTCTTTTAAGCTGAACTCTCTTCATTAGCCTCCACGTTTCTGCCCCAAAAGTGAGAAACATGCAGGCTAAAGAAAAGATTTCAGCTTAAGTACCAAAGTGGCTCTAATCACACGATGAAGCGGAAAAACTCTCGACACTTGAACAGAGAACAAATAGGAATTCCAACAAAATTTTAGATTCTTGTAAGGCTATCAAGCATTTCTGAATATTGTAAACTGCACTTTCACACATACAGTACGCATGTATGCCAAGCTCACATTCAGTAGCCCTGTTTACCGGCTGTAATTATCACGGTCTGAGCTCAGTTACAGATTTAAAACCAGCCAAAAGATGCAACACAGGAAAAGAGAAGAAAACAGGTTGGACTATCAATTGAATTTTTTGTAAAGGAAAAGAAGGCTCGCATGAAGATGCGCCACACATGACCCACACCAGCGAAAGGCAGGACAACAAATAACTGTCACTGATATACAAGCACGTCATCTAAAAGAGAAAATTCTTTCCGTTGAAGATTGACTAATGGCTTCGCTACTCATACAGCTGTTGCCTTGGAGATATGCATCAAATACCTTACAGATTTGTTTACCACTTCTATACACCACTGAAGTGTCACAGAAATCAGGCGTACACACTGATGGGTCATCTTATGATTTACACTCACGACATTGGCACTGTAGTGCCAGATTAGAAGCTGCCTTCCCCCTAACGAGTTAGTGCTCACTCAGGAACACATTAAAGACACCTGCACATATCCCTGAAGTAGTTTCTTGCACAAGCTAGCGGAATGTGATAAACCACTTCCTGCAAGTCCTGAACCTAGTTTTATGGGATACCATACTGCTATCCCGGTTTTTAACAGCAGCGCAAAGGCCATCAACACAATGATTGGCGCAAAAATTACATTTAAAAATTTTCCCGCCACTCGATTTGAACTCATGAAGTCTACACAAAGGACTCCATGATAACCGTTCTGAGGTGAATGGCAGTTCAGCCTAGCCTCTGGAATCTGTGCCAAAAAAAAACTGAGTCAGCGCATCGCAATTTGCTTCCGAAATCAGCCGGTGCTGATGAAAATTGTATGTTTTGCTTTCTCTGGCTTATAAAGCTCCACTTTCAGAAAAAGTGTCGTCTTTGTGGTTAGGATGCGGAACTTCATCATCACAGGTCAACTTCAGCTTGCCATCAGTGTCCCTTTAATGCCTCAAAGTTGAACAATAGCTCCATTCATAGAGGAGGGCTGTGCATAAATTTCGACCACCAAAGATTCTTTAACATGCACTGACATTGCATAACACACGAGCAAATATGCATTTCGCCTTGTCGAAACGAAGCCACCACAATTCAATCCCTCGTCTTTGGGCTCAGTAGCCGAACACCAATGCAGTAGGCCACAGCAGCAGGTGAAAAACAAAAGAGAGCCCTTAATAGGCAACCTAACTTGCAAAAATCAACATAACGAGGGGTCACACAAGTAGCAGTGGACTAGGAAAATAAAAGCTACTTGTGTCGGAAGATGTCTTCAGTGTTTACCTCAAAAGCCTGCTTGCTTGCTGGGCATCCTAGCACGAAGTGAAAGGCTGGCACAGCTATACTGGACAGCTTGGAAGAGGCATTGCTGGTAAAGCTATGTGGAGATTGCTGCAAGGTAAAAAGACACATTTAACAGCAGCACAGTGCAAAAAATGGACTAGAATCAAGCATGTAAGGCAAAGTGCAAGGCACAAAAAGGAGCCGGTCGCAGAATGGAACACAACTGTTTAACCACAATTCGAAGTGGGCCAGGCAACAAGAAATTCATAACCACGGCAGTCATTCACAAGCTAGCCTCAGACGAGACATCACTTGCATATCGATATCCAGCATCGTTTCTACAATACATGCCACCATTCAAAAGAACAGACCCACAGCAGAACGATATTTTCAGTAGAAGGCTGGTTTGCTTCAAATTCTGCATGCGTCCCTCAATTTGAAATCTGGCACGATTAGCACTGATTTCACATTCTCACAGGTATGATGAATTAATAGTGCCAATTGCAGAAAAACCACACTTTTTCCTTTAACATCAAATAAGGTATTGGAGAGGTACCTCAGCATATTTAAGTCAAAGTCAGATTTATTTGCGCCATTGGTTATAATCATGAAACAATCAAGTTTATTCTTCGTACATATTAAAGGCTCAATTACCCTTAAATTTCACTGCAACTTCGCGATTTAGGGCAAATGGAGCTAGGGCACCTGTGTGCATTTTGCAGTTGTTTGTACCATTTAAGCTCCGAGCCAAAGTATGAAAAAGCGAATGCCAAAATAGAGGCGAAAAACTTCAGAGCAATTTGTTTTTATCTCACCGTTCTGCTATTCAAGGCTCGACTACACTGGCTCGGCTATAAGTACGAACGCAGCTGGATCATATGGAGCTTCGTACCTTAAATACACAATTTATAAAAGTACAAGTGAAATACAAGTGAAAGAGGAGGAAGCTCAATCCTAACGCATACAGCTGAATCGCAGTCTACGTAGTTAAACTGCTCGAAAGCTGTTACTTCAATTACAGCGTAACATGAGGCGAGAATGTAAAGCCCGGGCCGAAGATCTATTGGTGGGCACATATTCCATTCTCGGCGAGAGATGAATGGCAGTACGGCGGCGGTACGGCGCCGATATCGTGCACCCCACGATCGGATCAGCTGTGCATATTTGCATGGCATACTGACCATGACCGTGTGACCACTGACACTACACGCACATTCATGCCCGTGTGCCGCCAGCAAACAACCTTTCAGCGCTGCGTGCTGCCGCGATAGGCACTGCGTCTTCGCGTCTCTGTACTAGCTGTGTTGACGTGGCCAGTTGTGCGCAAAGGCTTTGAAATAATGAACAGGCTCGAAGAAAATTAACTTACCCCCAAGATGCGAGATGTCAACCGGGTAGTGGTCTCCCACCAGCTGCTCCGCCATGGAGGAAATGAGCCCCACCGTCAGCATAGCGTTTCCAGTGAAGGCGCGCAAAGGACGACGCGCTATCCGTCGAGCCCGCTGACGCACGCTATAAACACAGGTTTACTCAGCACCTTACCACGTTTTCGTACATCGCACCAGCGAATTTCACTGCTGTCGGCACATCACATATCGGAAGAGTGACAAATGCTCATGCCAGTGATGGTTCATGCCCTCGGCACCACAAAGGACCACGAAAAACGTAGTAACGCTGACCGCCATGCTGTCCCTCCCCAGACGCTGCGTTCGTTGGCTAGCGCTTCGGCCAGTTCCGGCTTCCTTCGGCCCGTTTAGAAAGGCATCGCCTCCAGGCAATCCTCCAGGTCGTCTCTTTCGGGCTCTATGCTTTTGGGTAGTGCGATAGCAAAGGACTAAAACCAAATGAAACTTTAGTTAAAAAAATAATTAAGTTCTTATGCACATATTAGCATTAAAAACTTGAGAAATTTGTGACGCATGGACGCATTAATATGCGTGCCGGTACATTCGTGCGTGCGTGCGTGCGTGAGTGGGCATGGTCTAGCGCGTCAAATCCAAAGCCTATCCGACATGCCAACGTTGCGACATGCTGCATGGTTTCTGAGATCACCGCCGTGAGCTTCGCTTGTTTTCTCGTGCTGCTGCTGGGCGGTCTTGCGCGCCGCTGTTACTGTGCTGGAATCGCAAAAGAAGAAGGATTACCGGTGTGTGCTGCCGGTGGGCGCGCTCTCATCCAAGAGTAGTAGCAGCTCCCAATTAAGCGATCCGTCGGGGCATATGTGCTATGGATGTCTGGTCGACAACGATAATGAGGTCAGCAGTGCGGTGCCGTCGTTTGATGAGTCGAACCTTTCGGCCTATTGCACTGCTAACTTCGTTGCAAAAATGCCTGGCTCATAAGCAGCGACAGTGGCCATTGTTTCTGTGGTGTGTTCGATTACAAGAAAGCGCCCTTCTACAGTGTGGCTTCCTTGGAAACTTAGTCGGCGGTGTGCCTGCAACGCCTGTCGCTGTCAGCTCAAACTGACCGCCTGCGAGCGCTGCCTTCTTTTGCGATGTGAACGGTGACGGGACACTTACTGCCTGTGGCCGGAGCTTATAGCAAAAGCGAAGAGTGTTTTGTGTGAAGGTTTGACGAAGTGCGTGTGTCAGTCTGGACCCTTAGCAAGTCATACGAGATGCAACATGCAAAAGTGGTCCACCAGTCGCTTCAGCAGAAAGGAGTGCGGATGTTTTTTACGTTACTTCAATCGAGAACTGCCCATGCAAATATTTCAACTCGTCTCTTGCCTAAACAGCATAGTAAAGAAGCTAAAGCAACAAAACTGCTGTTTCCATGCTGTATATTGATTCCGAACTCGTGCTAGAGGTGGGAAATATGTAGCAGTTATTGGCGGAGTTACAGCCTATGAAGCACGTGCAGCTTCATGTAATTGCAGGTTAGGATATGCGCCTTACTTGGTATTGACTTTGTAACCAGACATAGCCATCTGTCAACTAAAAGAAATTTTCTTGCTATAGGATTCTGCAGCATTATGTATGCTTCTGGACACTGAATACCGGGTGCGTCACCTCTCTTGAAAGCACTCAGATTTGTGTACTTATCAGTACGTTTGAGATGAGAAAATTTTATCAGCTTCTTTTCTTTATTTTATAATTAGCTACACAGCATGTCGCAAAAAAAATGTTTTAAGGAAAAGTATTTCAGTTTAGAGTAGAACAGTTCAACAAAGTTGTTTTCGGCATTCTGGTAACTTCAAGATGGTATCTGATGGTTGCATACAGACGCGCAAGTCAAACCTCAAAGGGCATCAAACTTAACAGTACCGCTGAGCTTATCCTTTCGTGCTTTTTATGTGTGTGTAGATCACCTGGGGAAGTTCAGTATTGGATGTTGGATTTCATAGTTCTGCTACAACTTTTATCTTCCTTTCTACACATGAAACATGACTGAACTCGATTACATTCCCCAAGCAAATACCTGACGCCTTACAAGCGTTCCTTACTGTGCACAGTTGTCCCAGTGCATTATATCCACTCATGTGCAGCACACTGTTGTGTTGCTCTTGGTCTCCGAATGTGACTCTCAGCAATATGATGGAATCATAGTCCATCCAGATGGTCTTTGTGGTAGTGCAAATTTCAAAACAGATTGAAGAAGAATGAAGAGTGTGATACTTCGTCATGCATCATGCAATGCTGGTGCTAATAAGGCAACATGTGTGGTATATATACTTCGCACATTTGAGATTCATTGGATTTGTTCTGGAGCCATACTGGGAATTAATTAATCGATCTGTGATTCGTCACTGAAATTGAGAGAGGGCACTAATTTCTGAACTTTTGACACCAACTGTGAATTCAAAACTGTCTTTTCGTGTAGGCTTACATGGCCTTTTTACGTGTATGTAAATTTATGCTAATGACTTTGGAAATTGCTTTGGAAATGGTTTTGGAAATTGCCTCGTAACATTCCTGTTACAGCTCACAATTCGCTTTCTGCACGTCATGTTTGATTGAACCTGATTATATCCCCAAGCTTGTTTGTTGCACCTAACAAACACTGTTGCCCTTTCAGAGTTATTCCATTGATTGACTCCTTTCGAGTGCAAGCAACAAATGGTTGTGTTGCTTCTGATTTCGAAATATGGCTGTCTGCATGACAGGCAACAACATAAGTGCTCTGGATGGCTTTCATCATGCATCTATAAGATATCTGTAACTTTCAGAATTGGTTAAAGGAAGAACTGAAGGATGCTGTAAGAGTAATTAGCAGCTTGTTTTTTACATTATTTTACAATGAACTTGCAATGTTGACAAGTTCTTGCGTAGTGTGCATGTTGTCATGTACAGGTCCCTGCAGTATCGAAGGGAACCATTTTGCACTAAAAGATAATTTTTTGGTTATTTGTTTGCTGAAGTTGAAAATGATTAATGGGTACTTACGCCAAGACGAAAATTATAAAACAGCAAAACGTAAGCTTATTGCTCATTATTGAGAAGTAATCATTAACTGAATGCTCGAACTTTGTTTGCTTTCACCCTAAATGGGCCTTTACAGTCTCGACAAGTTGCTACTAAGCAAGCAAACGCACACATGGCCACACGCAGCCTCACTGAGCTTGCTCAGTATGCACATAAGCACGCACAGCTTCGGCAAGCCCCCTCTCAGCACGCAGATGTCCACGTACAGAGAGTTCTCCACGAGAGTCCACGATTTCTTACACGCAAAGAGTGTGCGTGAACGTCTATCAGCTCACAGTACGCGCATATGTACACACAGGACGCACAGAATGCGTACAGGTAACGCACAATTTCTGCGCATTCGTGTGCAAAATGAACGTGATCGTACAAAAATCACTGTTCTCGTGCAAACTCACACAGTTTTTTCAATAGGGTACTAATATGACCGAATCAGTGGCTCGGTCATACGCATATGTTTGTTTGTCCATTCGAAGTTTATCAAATTCCAGTTTATTTGACTTGGATTGTGATTTTGCAAATTTGGTCAACTTGCTTCTAGCCTCACGAGTTGTAGCGGAAAAATCCTCACGGATTGCAAAACTGGTGTCCTTCAATTTGTGGCCATTTGAAAGGATGTACTGCTTGTCTTTAAAGAAGGTCATCTTGGCAATGATTGGTCTGTGCCTATCAGTTTTGAATTTGCCTAATCTATGAACCCTTTCAAACTGTGAAGCAGTCGTAGATAAATCTAGGTGCTCCGAACAAAATGCAATGACTTTCCCTTCAGAATCTGCCCAGCTTTCGTATTCCACATCGTCGATGCCAAAGAAAAGCAAGTTATTTCGGCGCAATCTATTTTCAGCATCATCACATCTTGAGTAAATACTAGAAAGCTGGGAAGAAATGGCTTGTATGGCATTGTCAGCTACAAGAGAATCAGGCCTATCAAGTGAGGTTGCCGTTGTCTCGAGGGCTGCCACTCGAGACGTCAGCTGCTTGACTTCTTTATCGGTAGCATCCTGCCTTTCTTTAACACCTTTGATTTCATTAAGGATTACAGCTTGGCCAGCTTCAATTCTTTGGACAGTCAGCAAGAAGGCTTCCAATGTTTCTCTTTCAGTTGCATTCATAGGCCCAGGATTGCTTTCGATGTCACCCGACAGTGAGAGCAGCATACCATAAAAAAATAGGTAAAGGCGAGAAGGCAAAGACAATACAACGTTCAGTACATCAATACACTCTCCAGGGCACGACACCGTAAATAAACAGTAATCACTGCTCTTCACAAAGGCAGCGCCTTCCAAATAACTAACCTGCAAAATCCGCAGCGGTAAGATTTCCATGGCGTTCACGGTGCCGTGCCCGAGGTGGGTGTTTCCGGGCTTGCTTTTATATGCGTCGCCGATGTCGGAGATAGTAGCTGAAGATCCATGTTGCCAGTTGAAAAATCGGTCGCCAACTACGTATGGCCAAAAAGTAGGCGAGAGCGAAGGTCGCTCAGCGGCAGCGGATGGCGATGAAGCAGCGGGATCCGGAAAACAGCAGGAACCACATAGGAACGCGGCCTGCAAAATCCGCAGCGGTAAGATTTCCATGGCGTTCACAGCTGGAATTTATCTCACATATATGGTCTCCCCATCAAAAATATCTCATAGATATGCTCCAGTCCATTCAAAGCAGAGCTGCCCGGTACATTTTTAGCAATTATAGTCCCCTCGCAAGTGTATCCCAGCTTAAAAACCTTAATGACATACAGATACTTGAAATTCGTCGCTCCATTTCACTTCTGTGTTTGTTCCATTAATATGTTCACACCCGTCCTTCGTTGTTACCTCTGGCATCACCTTTCCGCTCTTCACAACGCTTACACAATCAACTCAGCTTCAACCGGATATATGGGAAGACCCTGTCGTTTAATTCCTCTGCATTACCTAGAGCAATAAAACTCTGGAATGATCTTCCTGACAACATAATCTCTTTCATTGATCCTGGTGAGTTTAAAAAATATCTATGTATACATTTATTGCCATAGTGATGTTCGAAATGTACAACAGTTTCATTTGTTCTTAACGTTCTTTTCCCATTTACCACTTCTGTTACCCCTGGTTGCTTTTTTTTCTCATGTTCGTGTTTCGCTTTTTTTTCTTTCCCTCTATTTTCGTGTCTGATGTTATTTTCTCCGTTTTGTATAAATTTCGTGTTCCTTTCTTGTATTTGACTTGTACCGCGTAATTGTACCGATATTACGGTTTTTTCCATCTGTATGTACCTTTTTTTCGATTTGCCCCCCTCACCCAATGCTCTTCGGGGCCTGTGAGGTACTAATAAATAAATAAATAAATAAATAAATAAATACATAAATAAATAAATAAATAAATAAATAAATAAATAAATAAATAAATAAATAAAATAGATACTGCGCCATTTCCTTTCCTCAAAAAACAATTTGCCAGTTCATTTTCAGTTTCGGTTGAGGGCTAAACCCCATCGCTATACACACCTCTCCGCTTTGATGCTCTATTCAGAATAGCTGAGAGAGCACCCGTCCTCTCCTGTCGTCTGTGTAGTCGTCTTAAAAGTTAGCGCTGCTTAAATTTGAAGAAAAAAAATGCTCCGTGGGCGCAGCAAATTTTTACTATCAGCCTTTCTTCTTGTGCTCCATTCCCACCGGTCGCCATATTCATGCAAGCGCCTAAGGCGAATATGGACCTTTCCTCACCTAAAAGCAGCGCAGAGAATCGTTAATCCTCACCTAATAGCAGCGCCAGTTAAAAGATGACGCAAGGATTGAGGCGAATATGGTCATTTACTTACCTTATAGCAGCGCAGAGAATCGCTGCAGCAATCCCGAAAAAGCCAGGACGGGTATCACCGCGGACAGAGGCGCCCTCAGTGCCGTCATAGGGCGCCAACGTAGCGGTTACGATGGTGGCTCGCTGTCACAGCCCACAAGGAGATGCATGGGGCGGAAAACAGTCGTCTTACCCCTGACAAAACTCCAGGACAGGACTTGGTCGCTGGCTGCAGCAAAAAATGTGGCACGGTTTTACATGGGTTCTGAAGGGGGGTGTAATGACGTTCCGGTATGCCTAGGATGTTAAATGAAGCCCTTCACAAATATCCTCCACAAGAATGTTTTTAATTACTTGTGGAGCAGCTGAGTTATTTGTACTCAAAATATGCGTTGAAGCATCTCCGCGCTTTTCCATCTCCTCTGGTCTGTTTATGCGCTCTAAATTGTCGTCGATCCTCCTCCGGCCCTACTGACTCAGCCCCTCCGGCAGTGGCGTGAATTTGGCATGGTGACGCAATCACAGCAGTCCGCTGCTGACGTAACGGGCGCTGCAAGACGGGTTGCGTGCGGCTTGGAGCCAAATTCCCGAAACCACTGGTCGCCACGAGGAGCGAAAGCTGAAGTTATTAGAAATGTGTTATAGATTACCAGCTCGCCTTTGAGGTTATGTATGCGGCATGAACGCTCGGTCGCCTGTATTGTACTGTCGCTTTTTCGCCCCTTACAGGCATCTCTATACCGTCACTCCTACCTTACACGCGCCGTACGCTGCTCAGAACTGGCGCCAGCTGCAGCATCGATATCTGGCAAGCATCTGCCTAAGCCAGTGATTGGTGAAGCGGATCGCATGTTGCCTTTGGCGGCGCAGCAACTCTTGGTAAAGGAAAGGGTGCGTGAAATTGTTTTCTGTTTATTTTCGGCCTCCCAGAACGCATGACCATCAATTTTTAATGCCCAAGCGCTCAACGAACAGGCCACAAGGCTCCGAATGCCGGGATGACCAAGTGGTTATGGTCCCGAGGAGTGTTGGTATACCAAGCCCTCCGCGAGAAATGCGGTTACGTGAAACATAAGTAGAGTATAAGAATGCTCGGCAACAATTCCCTCAGGTGTGTCCAGCATGTCCAGCACTCTGTGAAGCTAATTCCCCGTGAACTTGGCGTCGAAGGTGTTTAATGGTCGCAGTTGACCAGCGTACGGGATGGAAGCTTCACAAGTCGCCGTTCTGGGGAAGTGTCGCTCATAGTGCTAAGGCAGTAAAAGAAAGAACATGTCACTGTGGTCCCCCTCCCCTTACGGAACTCGCTGCTTCTCGAAAGGCGGCCACTATTTCTTTCGCTCTTCTCAGAAGACCGAGCAGACGCTAGACAGATATCGAAGCGGCACCTAGCGTCGGTTCCGATCAACGTCCCCCGTGCAAAACATAAGCGGGAGTTTACAGAGATACCTGCTAAGAACGAGTGGGAGTGTGCCGTTAGGTGGCACAGAACGCAGTTTGCCACGCTTTCGCACGTCCCACAGTATTGTGACGCGACAGTACATAATCCAAGCATTTTAGAGCCAACCTCAACCAACATTTTCACGTACCCTTTATCGTAGTTAAACCTAATAGACGTGCGAAAGCATACGTTAATTCTTCATCTGCTCTCCCTGGTACCAGCATGTGCACACAACCGCGTTTATCGATACTCATCGTCCACTGTCCACTCGGGAGGCAGCTGGCGCGACGTCCTCCGCCCATTGGATATAGCTGGCGTGGCGCTCCACTGATATTTCTCGAGCTTACCCAAGTTAATTTGGTCACAGAAGAGAAGATTCGTGATCGAGGTGGGTTCGTTCGAAGCAGTGCTTTCGAGCTAAAAGTTTAAAAAATTGGAGGAAACAACTCAGGTCGCCGCATTGGCATAAATGTGTAATTGCATATGGGGAACTGCATTCTCAACTTTATACTGAAAGATCACTGCGAGTCCCCAAATCATTATTGGCGGAGTAGAGCAGCAGTTAAGCGATGCTTCAATTCCCTGCGATGGCAGGTGCTGCCACTGGTGGGGCCTGTGCATCCCAGTTTGCTCGTCTTGAGCAACTTCTCGCGGCCAATC
Source organism: Amblyomma mixtum (assembly GCF_055824585.1). Classification (NCBI taxonomy): domain Eukaryota; kingdom Metazoa; phylum Arthropoda; class Arachnida; order Ixodida; family Ixodidae; genus Amblyomma; species Amblyomma mixtum. The sequence goes on along the minus strand of NC_143014.1, from coordinate 264,654,526 downwards.
GTTAATTTAACTATCGCCTGTCAAGGTGTACAGTTTGCGCACAATCCGGTGTACAGATTGTGATGGCGCAACAAAATCACATAACCAAAATAGCCAAGGGAGGTTTCCTCTCCGCCGAATTTCTGCCTACGACACCGATGGCATCGACGATGACGACGCCGCATTTTCTGCAGGACAGAAATATTAACGATATCGCCTTAAAAGTAAGAAAAAAACCCGAATTGGAAATTCTGCATTGAACAGACTAACGGAACGACAACATATAGCCGTTCGGGCACAAGAACGAGTGAAGCTCGCCACGCCAAATTCCTGCGGCGCTCACATTCAGTGCGCAGGTGATACCTGTGTGAATGCGGGGTCTCGATAGATGGTTACGGCGAAAAGGATTCAGTAAAACCTTGTTCTCAGATTCATACTCATTAGTGGCATGCAAAGAGCTTTTTTGCCGAATGAAACTGTTGCGTAGTAATAGGCCTTTCATGCGGGTTTTACGTCCGAAGGTTCGGCGCTGCGAAAAGAATGCGCTTGCTCGTCACGTCGAATTCAAAGTCCGAGCGAGCTGCTACGGCATGCTCTTTACGGAAAAGACACCGGCCCGTGAATCGGTATATTAAATAATGGGGACTCAAGTAGTGGAGTTCCAGGCAATTCTTTCCACTCCACGCCGCCATTGCTATACAGGACCATTGCTTGAAGGAGAAACGTGCAACTCAAGCGAAGAAGGCGCGGGCAGCCAGGTTCCCGATCATGTTCATTAAAGCAGTGTATTCACGGCTGACCAATATAGGTGACGGAATCTATTCGCTAAAGTCAGTGAACAAGTTTACGGAAATGAAAACCGCCACGGGGGTAGGTGGGAAGTCGGCTATTTCCTATGCACGGATGGATATACGCCCAAAGTCAGGCCAACTCACCACATCCGTGGTCCTTGTGCTCGAGTAGAGTGGTTCCTGCCGTCACCAGCGCCATGTTCCCGGCGTTTCGAGATGTTGAACCGGACACAAGACAGGCGCTGGACGAGCTCGGAGAACGCTGACCGCCAAGGTCAAGCCACCGCGCTGGTCGTTGTGTGACCACCCCTGCCTTTGCAGTGTCCGGCTCCGTGTTCAGCGACGCCCAGCCATTCCCGTTGCAATGAGGAGCTCTTTCAGCGGTGCCGGGTTTGCGAGCCATGGCTTGGACGTACGGCGGACGGCCCAGGCGTACAATGTGGCCTCGTCTCATCAACGAAAGATCTTTTGGGGTGAATCCAACAACAGGAATAGGAGAGCCCATCCAACGATGATGATGATGATGATGTCCTCCGGCTGAATGGCACATACCCACGGCGGGGGATTGGCCAGGGTGCATAGCGGATACAAACGAACTCATGTACAGGGAATGGAGTATAATTAAATCTAAAATTTGGGAACACCACGAGGTAATCTTCTTTGCCTTCTATTCCCTGTCCTCTCTGGCGCGTGGGCACGAAACAATGCTGACAATATGTGGCACGTGCAGCAACATCTACAAAATTTGTATACGCGCTTGACCTATAGAGGAATGTAGCGATCAAGAAAAAAAAATTAAAAAAAGCAGTTGAACGGTCTCATTGAAAAGATTGGATAAAGCAAAAACCTATAAAGCGACGTTTCGGAGCGCTTATGAAACGCACGCGTAATCAATGTCATTTTACCTTTTGAAATGGGTTCCCGCTTTCACATCACGTCTATTTCTTAGTGGATTCGCGCGGTGTCATCTTTCTTGATCATTGCAAGCAGCTGAGTCTTCCTGCATCAGTTAGTACTACCATGCGGCTTATTATTGAGTAAGAAGCGAGGTAATGAAGCTGCGTTTTCGCTAAAGGCGCAGTATACGCCCGCCTATCAGTAGAAGCACTGGTTTTTTGCGTACATTAGACAAAGCAGTGCTTCTTTGTATTCAGTAATTTTGTTTTCTACAGGTGGAACCAAAGGCGGGAATGGTCGATCCTTCTTCAATACAGGCCGAAGCTGTGACGCTTAGGACGTCTCTTAGCTCCCTCCAGCGCTCGACCTGAAGTGCTGAGTCCGCAGCAGGTAGGGCATTCCGTGTCTCCTCGCCTGTACTAGCTCTGAAGGGCACTCTCGCTTGGTCGAAGGGAGCGAGCGCTTTCCGCTCATCTTTCTTTTCTCATTTACGGGCTAGGCTTCCTGCCTAAGCAAATTACGTTGCACTTCTGAGTTGAATTCCCTTTGGGCATTGTCGGGTCCCTCGCCTAAGTTAGAAAACGGTGTCGTCTTCCCCCGATTAATGGAAGGCCTTTATTGTTCTTACTTTAGGAAAAATTACGTCACGAAATTGGAGCTCGTTGTGGTATAATTTTTCGTGCCCGATTCCCTTCTTACAGGTCAACATTATATGAGCATTGTTCTATGCGTCCGGTGCTGTAGAAGCAGCGCCTCCTCTGTTTTGACAATGCCTACTGAATACTGCCGATCCGACTGTGCAAGCCTCTTTTCTATTCTCCTTTCCTACTCTCCCTGGTCGGCTTGTCTTCGCGCCTGCTCTGCGTGTGCAATCTGCAATCTGAGTAACGCGTGCAGTCTGAGTAGCGTGCAATCTGAGTAGCGTAGTACAATCTGAGTAGCAAGTGGTGACGGAAGGCGGACGAAGACAATTCTCACTTTCTTCGTGAGGTGGCGCTCTGGATTTCTCAATATCACCAGGCTGCGTGTCAAGTACGGACGCGTCACAGAGCGCGCCGTTCGTGGCTCTGCTCCTCATGGAGCCGCTGCAGGCGCTGGCTTAAAAAGGAGTCACAGAGATTGCAGTGCAGCGGCGTTGGCATTGCAACGGCGGAAGAATGTGGCGGCTTGTTCGAATGATGTTCATCTTTTAGCTGCAACGCGGAAACATTCCGGGAGAGCCACTAAAGTTGCTGGGCGCAAATGTGAAATCATAGGGTGAAAGTAGTTGTTAATGCGTTTTGCTGCATTGGTTTGCGATTCAATCATGTTCAGTAAGGCAAATGGGAGAATGAAATAAAGAAGGTATGGTAAATGTACCCGAAAAGGCATTTTTCGAAAGTACCATCTAGCAATTAAGTGCTTTCAAGTCTTAGCTCTACTTTTTACAGGATAATCTGATAGAGAAAGAAAAAAAAAAGAGAGGACACTCGGCAGAAACTGGCCTCAGGAAGTACGTCACGGCTACGCAAGCGTCTAATTTTCTCACCGAACGCCAGAGGACGCAAACGCGAAAATAAATGTTCTTATATATTAAAGCACACACACTTCTTGTCGCTAAATAACTATGTTATGCTTCAACGCCACTATTTTAACATATATATGAAGAAGCAATTTATTGAAAAACGCTTCGAAGTTGTTTTTTTTTCGACCGTCGTCAGCACTGTCATTTGCACGTGATTGTGGGCGTCGGCTACGTTTGTGTTGCTGTTCTGCAGAATCTACTTCTGTCGTGCTGAACAGCAGGTGAGACACATTTCTTCCAAAAATTATGCTTGAAAACACTGCCATAAAGAGTCAGCACAAGCAACTGTTGCGTTTTTACATCGCAGTGAGCTGTTAACATACGGCGTAAGACGCGCGTTGGCCGTGTGGGTGGTTTGTTTACCGTGTGGGTGGTTGGCCGTCGGTGGTTGGCCGTGAGGGTGGTTGTAAGAGAGTCGTGTGAGGAAGGCATGGGGGGCCCACAGCACGAATGACGTAAGCATAGACTGATTGCGCGGTGCAGTGTTAGGCCATATTGCTGGGCAGTCTTGAAATCTTCGGCCTTACTACTGTGACAAATGCGAATGTATGGTTTTGCTCGAGGTAAAGCGGATCGCGCTTTGCACGCCATATTTCCGTATCCTTGTGCAGGCGCGGCGTGGCGCGTATAATAGGAAATCCTGAAAGGGCTCGTATTTGCACGTTTCGGGTGCATGTTAACTGCGCCTTTGTTCAGCTCCTATTTAGACTCAAAATGTACTGCGTGTATTTGTGTGGAAGCGATATTGTATTGTGGCGAGATTTGCTGTTACATTGAAAACAATTTTTGCGTAGTTATGGCTTGCTGTATTGTTTTGATTATTCATACTAGTCGATGCATGCATTAACACCCTTCAGAACACCCTGTCATGCCGACCGGCGGCCCTTCGTACGGCAACTACTGCTCTTTGTAGTGGTGCCAGAACAACGGCAGAACGCACAAGAAGCCAGGGACGAGTTTCTTCCGTATTCCACGAGGCAGTAGGTGCGTTGAGGTTTCTTATATTTTGGATTTCTTTACGCTCACTATTTGCGCAGTAAGGGTGAAAACAAAAATCGCTTTTTCACATTTATAGCGCAAGCTTCATAATAGGAATGCTTGGGCAAAACGGCTTCTTTATTTGAGTTTAAAGTATTGTAAGTTATTGCCATTACAGGTTAGCAAATATTGTAGCGATTATTTCGGAACGCTTCCAGTGGCGGAGCGACTAAACATTTTTTTTATTTTAGATAAGCCGTAAAAAAGCGGCAAAAAAGGATATGTAAGCAGGGCTCTCAACAATGTTCGCTTTGTCTGATACGTATTATTTCAATCGGCGTAGGTGTTAATACAAGACCCCCTCAAGAAAGCAAAGGTATGCTTTTTGGTCAGTGCCTGTCATAAGCTTGCTGTTGACCCCTGAATTTTTTATTCCTTAAAGTGTGGCTATATTAACTTCCTCTGGTACAAACATCTTGTGATACCAAGTGTAAGAATATTATTCAAGGAATTACTCTTACGCTAGGTACATCATCGTCATTGCAGGATGAGAGCATGGGTGCAGGGCACTGGAACAGACGACCTTCTGAGAAAGCCGGCCAGCCTACTGTATGCCACATACAGGGTTTCCAATACAAGATTTCACGCCGTGCCTAGTGTCTACAGCGACTACTTGTCTTTTGTCTTCTCTGTTAATACTTTCAGACTTGCGTATATCAAGGAACAGGGTTATATTTCTATCTAACCTTTCTGTACCATGCTGTTCTCGGTTTGGGTGCAGCCTTTATGTGCTCATTCTTTATATTGCCCTGGAATAAACAGTTTCCTTGACACTCCGTCTGTTTATTAAATACTGCATATTAAATTACCACTTGCTCCGTACAGGAGACAAGCCCGCCGCACAGAAAGAGCCCTTGTTGATTTATGAATCCAAAGTTGCCTGTTTTATAGTTATGTTGTCTGTACAACTTAGTCAAATAATTTCGGATCGAATGGGTGCCGCGTTAGCAATTTGAAATTCGCGCCAGTGGAATCGAAACAGCAAAGTCCGGTCCTGTTGCTCTCACCAACCGCTAGGTGCGCTACAATCGATTGGGCCGCTGTGGTCTATGGGAGTGTCCTCTCTTATTCGTTCTTTCTCTATGATAATCTGTCATCGTTACGACAACTAGATAAAGATTTTTTCTCTTCCTGTGGCAGCCTACAGATACGATTGTTCTAAGAAGCGAAATGCATGACGCAGCAGCTGATTCCAAGCATTTCGGACGTTCTGCCTGGTCCTGACTACAACCAGGCGCTTATAAAACGATGGAAAACGAAAAAAAAACCCTCGAAGAAATGGAGGCAGATAAAACAGAAATAAGCCCTGCTTCAGCACGTATTCAAGCGCAGTCACCGTAAAGGTCGAACCACAAGGCAGCGGCTCTTCTACCGCCGTTGTCGATCGGCGCCGCAGGAAAGGGTGATCAAACATATGATGGCGCGCGAAATGGCCCCTCAAGGCAACCGTTAGGTGTGTTTTCGTCGTTCGCTCTTGTATTCCGCTCGCACGCGATATGCTTTGTCCTCCTCGAACGTAAAAGTAGTTGCTCTGCAATTGAAATTTCTTATGACTGTAAGCACGCGTAAATTCAAGCAAATGGACACGATTCTCTACGAATAAATGCAAATAAATACAAAGAGTGGCAATGTATATAGCAGCAGATACACGCAAACTATTGCACATGCTATTACTCTAAATAGTTGTAAATATATGTAAATGAAAGCACGTAAACGTCCCCTTGTTCTTTACAGTCTGTGCAGCGAAGTTCTTCAGCTCCATATAAACGACCTTAACATCTCCCACACTTCACACAAAACTGAAAGCAGCAGCCGAAGTGAACAAACATAAGTAACCGGTGCCTTTTTACTGCTACTTTTGAGGACTCCTCGTAACTGTCGCGGAGCGCACCATTTAGCCATGCAAAACAATTTTCGTTACCGATGATGCCACGAAACGAACGAACGCAACAACTTACAACGCTCTATTCGTCAGGCAAGGAGCAGCAATAAGCGGCGCAAGCACCTGAGGCGGTGCCTGAAGTATGCCAGCCGACATCCTGAAGTGACAGGCTGCGCCAAAGCCTCAGCCCGCCTGTGCAAACGGCGAGCAAAGCTGCCTGTTCGAGCCGACATAAGTTGGAAAAAGCGCCATGCCGCGGATTAGGCGAAGGCTTCACAAGAAGGGGTAGGAAGCAGTAATCTGACAGATGCGTGGTGTAGCAGTAGGACAGAGCTATCACCATAAAGCCAACACCGCGCGACCATGCACAAGCATGACGCAAGCAGTCCTACCATCGGGGTTGCGCCGCCGAAGCGCGGAAAATAACTGGAATGAGGCGTATACCGACTGCTCCCATTGCGATGCGATTGATGCGGCTGGCGTAGTAACTGTAGAGGTGGGGCTTCTGGAAGTCATCAGTCGTAGATCATGGCTCCAAGGTCTCCGCCTTTGTTCACAAAATCTGCGGCAATTTTTTTCTCATGGAACGTTGCTGCGTTTTCAACGCTTGAAATCTTTAGTTTATTATTCTTCAGTTACAAGAAGCTTTTCTTTTCATGGTGGCACTTTTTTCTGGTTGTTACTCTTGTTATTTTCACTAATGTACCAATTCGTACGGAGGTGTAGTGTTTGCACTACTATCCTATACAAATACTTGGTGTAATTGTCATCTCTATCTTAATGCGCACCCGCTCGACAGAAAGGCGAGAAATATTACCTGTTGTGGGGGACTCAAGCAAGATCCATTAACACATCCGAAAAGGGGTTTACGCACCTTTAAAGAGCAAACTACCAGAATAGCAAGCACTAACTCACCGCAGACCTACTCCCGTTCCTAAGGAATGGTTTAATGTGGGCTGTGGCGTTGGTTGCTTGAAATATCTCTGAAGATAGAGGGTGCAAACGCCACACGTTTTTCACACATCCAAATGCATTGAGCGTAGATGTGACCCTTTGCGCTGGTGCTCAATTAGCTGTCAGCACCCTCGTTGCTTCTATGCCTGCGACTCCAGGCACTTAAGGTATCTTATAAAGCGCATGCCTGAGCTGGGGTTCTCAGAACTTGCATAAGAGACCGCCAGTTTAGTGCGGTTAGGTGAATGGGCTTCCTAAGGGTATTTACATGCATAAGTAGTAGCGGGACAACGCCGTGAGGAGATTACTTCTGTGCTCTGGGGAGTCGCCCGGCTCTCTGTCTTTGGGTTCGTCTCCCCAAAATATCGCATTCTCTAAAGTTACAACTATCAAGAAATTGCGCCTGAGTCACAAGAACACTCTCTGCTTCTTCGAACTCGCGAAGTCGACCCTCGAGGACGTTTCGGCGCTGGTCTGTTGTTCTTCACCGAGGCGAAGCCTCGTTCCCACGTGCCGTTCCCTCGCTCCCACGGAGCGGGGCATGCTGGCCCCATCCGACCACGGGGTATCTCATGGCACATCCCCAGCGTGGTCTAGCACTCTCAGCTAAGTTTGTTGGTTAGCCGGACGACCTCGACTCCTTAGCGTATTTTGTGGCTTGCTGGTGTTAATGCCGTAGCTTGCTCCTCATTGTTTCTTAATTCAAGAGCAAGCCACGCCGTGGCCGGCGTGCGCTCGGTAGCGCGCACTAACCAGTTATGCTGCCGGCAGTTTGAACTCTCAGCCGCGGACAAGCGGGGAAAAAGTAATCATGCCCATTTCTAACCTCAATGTGTTCCGAAGCTTTCAGAGAAAATATTGCTTTTCAGAAAAATTGTTATGGCTAGCGATTCGCAAACTGCTAGGAAGCGCTCGGTATAACACCCAGATATAGCTAATTCGTCCCGATACAACTGAAATAAGCGACGCCTCTATTTCACACAATAACAGATATTTTAATACGCAAAATTATTATAGCAGAAGAATCCCTGGACTCTACCGAACCAAGAGTCGCTTGCATTTGAACGAGCCTTAATCGTGAACAAATTCCGTAATATTCGCCCGCAGTCGCGTTGCCGTGTGCACTGGTGAGCAAATAGCCGCTACACCTGCAGACAGATCTCGGTGTGCACTTCCCAATGCTAAGATCGACACAAACCTGACAACACAGATTGTGTGCGGCAGCGAGGCACTTCTGGTCGTATAGGCCTGCGTGAAAAAAAAAAAGCAGAAAAAATATTACGCGCAAATCACATGAAGCTTAAAAACCATATCTCCGTACAACGTGTTTCTGTACTCAACTGAAGCATTCCGTTTCGCTCATCAAATCATTCATTTAGTAAGAAGTGATATAAAAGTGTTGATTGATTGTTAAGTGTGTGTATAAAGTGCCTCATGCTATGAAGGATGAGGTAGAGGAGAGCCCCGGATAATTTCGACCACCTAGGTTTCTTTAACGTGCACTCACATCGCACAGTGCACCGGTCTCAAGCATTTTGCCTCCAAAGAATCCCCATAGCCGTTCAGACAAAAAAAGCTCTGTGCGATATGTTTCATTCAGCGGTATTAATTAATGTAAAGTTAGTTTTGTAATCATTCTTAACGCGAAAGCTTTAGTACGTCCAGGTCGGAAAAATATTGTCCGGCGTCGGCGTTGGCGACTGTTTTACCCTCGCATCCGGAGCGGCCGGTTGCCCCAGCCGCTGCGGCAACCTAGGTGGGCCACCTTGTGGCGTGATCACGTCCTGCCCACGGGATTGTCAGGAAACTGACTACCACGGCAGGAGGCAAATAAATGAATTATTCGTCGCGAGAGGTTGGGCGAGAAGAGCTGCCCGGGTGGCACAAGACCAAGGATGCAAAACTGGGCGAGTTCGACTGGTTGCTTGTCGAAAGAAACAGCGCAAAAAAGACGACAACGAAAGAAAGGGGACCATCGTGCGCGTCCCCTTTCTTCCGTGGTCGTCTTTTTGGCGCTGTTTTTTCCAACATGCAATCGCACAACCCCCCTGGTGGCACGGCTTGCTATCAATGGGCAGTGGCGCATCCCTTAACCGCTGCACCACTGCACCTGGAGTGCATGAGAACCCCCAGCGGCTATAAATGTAGAGAATGACCGATTCCGCATACAGGAATGAACCCATTTATGCTATCGTTTCATATTCTTACCCCGGAGCTCTAGGGTCTCCTAATATTTTTAAAATTTTTACTGTGCAAACACTAGTCTCGACGTAACCCCTCCGATGCAGTATCTTGTCTTGTGTGATCAGAGTAACTCGAGTAAGATGCTGTTAGTTCGAAGAAGCCTGAGACCACCATGCAGTTAACTTAACGGGCTTCCCCCCAATCGCGTGCAAATTTCGTAACCTCTGAAAAAGGCGGTTACATGATGAGGCTGTGTGGGGATGCTTTCGGAGGAATTCTTGCTTAGAAGAAAAAATGTAAGTGGTGGTTCAAAAACCACTGGCAAGGACATCGATATACCGTGACATTTTGTGTCAGTAGTAATGCAATAAGCGAGACTATGTTTGACGCATTATTCCATAATTAACTACTGAAAATATCTCAAAGGAACCGTCAGGGCTCCTTTACGGTCCCGGGCCTCCTCGAGAACATGAAGCCATCAGCAGGAACATCCGCATACTGCATAAAAAAAACGCTACCGTTAGACATACGATGTAGATACGACATAGGTCCTCACTGTAAAACAGTTCAAGCATCAATTGCAGAGGAGCGGATGATATGTGAAAAACTGCTTGATGTCTTTGCGTAAAATACAGTGAGAGAGGCGGCCGTAGCTCTTCGTAGAAATACCCGATTGAAATGATGCACGCTTTTTCTTCTGAGGCTTCATCCACCCTGTTGCAGTCCTGCAAAAAACTATCGTTGTTGTTAGTGCCATTGTTTTTATTACCATTGTTATTACTGCTAAATGTCCCTGTCTGTGGTGCTGTTTTTTTTTTATTCAAGTTAGTATTAATCTACCGGCGGTCCCATGACAGTCGCTTGAATTTGGGACCCTCGCCTGTATACTGAATTTATGTAACCAATATGTACCCAATAAATTCTAATATTAAAAAAAAAGCTATCGCTAGGAACCACCTCAGGTATGTCGACGTGCGTAAACTGTGACGCATCAGCTGTGATGGGTGATGACATTGTGATGATCTTTTTATGACGCGAGGGCGGCTGTAACAGAAGAGAGAGAGAGAGAGAAAAGGACGGAAAGGCAAGGAGGTTAACCAGGTGATGCCCAGTTGGCTACCCTACACTTGGGGAGTGGAACAAAGGGGAAAAAAGGAAAAAGAGCGGCAAGGCAGAGCTGCTAGAAGAAGGCTGACGATCAACCGGTGTCTCCAAGATATTTTAGGTAGGTGAATTTTTCGTTCTCGCCCTGTTTCGCTAGTTATGCAGTAGGAACAAGACCGATGCCTCGCAGTTGTGTAAAACCTGCAAAGAAAACGCATAACGTATGCAGATTTTATAAAGTATGTTGGGTTAGGCGCCAAGTTGCAAAGCAGAGAGAGCAGTACGAAGAAAAAAAAGACTGAAATGGTGTGCAGGGATTAACAGCGGTTAATCATTGTTCAAAGTTTTTGCAACATCGCTGTGTGGTATTTTACTTCGCTCCAGTGAGCGAATTCGCACTGTATTTAAGTGGAGGCTTCATAGTGCCACGTATCATCGTAGCGTCCGTTCGTTCGCGCTCAAGGCCGCAGGAGTGGGCCGTTATCAATTTTGTTCGCGAAGCAAGAAGCGACCTGTTTAATCTCGATTGATCGCAGCGATGAAGAACTGCGTCTACGTTTTTTCACGTTACTGACATAAATTTGGACCTGTTATCTTGAAGTTTCTTTGCCGGTTTTATATTCAGCGATGCATCGTGCGGCGGGCATTCGTAGTTCGACGACTGACGTGCACGTTTGTTGCTTTAGTTCTTTTTCGGGGGCAAGTCAGCCCAAATAAAGACCTTCATTTGCAAGTCTTGTTGCTGTCTTCCTGACCGGTGGACTGCCCTCACTGCAACATATCAATAGGAACGTGTTTCCGCGAACATTTCTATTGCAAACTATGGAAGAGCACGTAGGCAGAACCACACCGAATCTCTCAGCCGTAAATTGCAGTGAATATGACTTTAAATGGGTATCCTAGTTACCTCTTTGAAGATTAAAAAACATATTAGAGATCTCTCTAATTTGCTGAAAAGCCCTGACCTCCTTCCTTTTTCCTCCATTCCATAAGTCTCGGCAAATGAAATTTCATATCCCACAGGTTAGTGGAAGCATTACGGTGCTCTTGGCTTTGACCATGTACCGGTGTTTCAGTGTGTATATTTTCAAAAACCTATTCAGCCATAGGCTTCTTTGGGGAAAAAATATGGCTTTTGCCGCATATTGTTACCAGTGTTCGCTGACACCAGAATGCCTTTCTTCAAAAAGAGGCAAAAATAGGCCTATATTCAGATATAGGTATTTTGGGGCAAAATTATGGCTTTTGCGGTGTAGTATTATAGATTTTGCGGACACCAAAAATCCATCGAATCATTTGAAGCACTAAGCTGGTTAACTAATTATTAATAAATATCTTTTAACTAATGAAGTTAGGTGCCTAGTTGAAATGGGATATATATAGCCTGTCGACAGTAATTGCCATAGCGTTTTCCAGAATTTCGAAAACACGATTATCCTTGGGGCTGTCGCGCAACAAATGTTCGCGTTTTCGTCTAGTTTCGTGCACTGGAGCGGTTCCTTTGCTTGCATGCTTTCGTAAGCGCATCTATATTCGCAGCATGCAGCCAGAATTTGTCGAGCCACCGTGCCTAGGGTAATCACATTTTCTAAATTCTGAAAACTAATATGGGTGCTACTAACGACCGGCTACAAACCTCTAATTGGAACTAGGTGCCTAACTCTCGTAGTTTAAAGATTCATTATTGAAAATTAGATAACCAGCTTACAACTTTAAACCAAGCACTGCTTTTGTGGTGTCCGCGAAAACTGCCATATTTCCACCTCAAAATGGGTATTCCAGAAAATTTTAGAGTGTTCACTGAAACACCCTGTGTACACCTGCGTAAGAGCTGAAGCTCGTTAAAGGGGTTCGTGAAGTGGTAAAATGAAGTTGCAGTATACAGGCTTGTTAAAGCCCACCGCTTCACGAATATTGACCAGCAAGAATTTTTACTTCGGTTTATAGAAGCTGAGTTTTCTGTAGTTAAAATTTTCAGTGAAAACGTAGTCACTTTTTGCACGTAGGCAGGTCGGCGCTCCTACGCCAGCCCAACCTGCCTGAGCGAAGCTTCCTGACCCGCAGGAATTACGCGGTTTATTGGTAGCTGGTTTATTGGTAGCCGTGGTAGCTGGTTAACGTCTGAAAGAATCTCACCAATAGCCACCTCTCAACTTATATACGCAGGTGCGAGCGACGGAGGAAGGTGCGAGCGACGGAGGAAGGTGCGAGCATGAAAAAGTCGCCGGGAAGAGCTCGGAAGCTCGATAACGTGTAGAATTGTATTATTAATGCGAAGGCATTTCTAGGCTATGTAGGCGTGGCCGCGTCACAAAAACGTGTCCCCAAAATGTGCCTGCAAAACGTGTCCGCAGCACTTGCGATGTTCGCAAAAAAAAAAATATTTCGACAGTATGATTAGTTAATTAATTAGAGCCAAAATTGTCGAAAAAGCGCCAAAATACGGAGGACGTCGATATAGTGAGTGGAAGGGAAAACCGCCCTTGACAGCCAAAACAGTGCAAAAATAGGCACTAGAATAGAACAAAAAGTTTGAAATAATTTGTAATGCATTTCATCAGTGATAGTTAAGCGAACAAAAAAGATTCATTGGCATAAATTAATTAGTTAATTATCAGAAAAGCTTGGATGGTTAAATACAATGAGGTGGCGTAGAAATACAATGAGGCGGCACAGGCCGGCACAGAACAATGAGGGGACACAACAGCGCCGAAATAGGGAGGACGTCGATATAGTCAGGTATGTTCATGAAACACCTAAGGTATGTACAGGAGAGCTGTGATTCTAAGCCAGCAACCCGACGCGCTCGGACAGTCAATGCCTTCAATTTCATCCCCGCCAGCTCAACCTTTTGCTCCGTCCGCAGTAAAATAGCTTTCTGTCATTTTTCACACAAGGACAGTTCGTGGAAAATTGCCAGTGCGCTAAATACGAGTCTGTGGGCACAGCGATAACATTAAAATCAAGTGACACCGAGTTGAACCAAACTCCCGTCACATCAGAAGCGGCAGCATATACTCTGGTTGCCAGCTGATGCAGGCGAAACGAATGGCTCCAGTCCGGCAGTCGGGCGGCCTTGGGCGTGTGCAAACATGCACCACGTTCACTGCGACGTCCGCCGGCGAAAAATGGTCAGGTTGGTTTTCTCCCAAAGCCCCTTGAGGGACTTGGAGCGCCTACGCGACCCATCGTCCGGCAGATCGTCGCCAGCACCTTCCGGCGAAGCCTTGGCTACAGCCCCGCGTGCAGAACGCTAAAAATTGCGGGAGCCCTGCCGCGGAGACGTGTCCGCCGCCAGAGCGTTAACCCGGCTGTTGCGGGGATGGTTGTAGTCAGACCGCTGCTTCTGTTGGTGTTGCTGTCGGCGGGACCTTCTCGATGGGCACGGAGGATCGCCAGTGGCCGGGCCCTTATTCTCATGCGTCGGAGACCTGTTGGTGTTGTTGCAGGCTGTTGCCGCCCTAGGGGCAGCGGTCGCTGCTGCGGCGGGAGGGGTTACAGGTTGAGGACCCGGTCTGGTGTTAGAAAACTGCCTCCAGGCCTGCGTTTGTCCGCCTACTCCATTCTGCTTGTTGTTGTAGTGTCGTCCTCGAGACGGTGGCGGGGGCGGCGGAGGCGTCGCTGCTTTTGTGTCGGCTGGGCTTGTAAGTCTGGAAGCTCCGGTCGCCTTTTGGCAGCCGTAAGTGCCCGGATTGCGGTGAGCGGCCACACCCCCGCCGCGATTTCCACCGTCCGGATTGTCTGGTCTCGCCCTGTCCTTATTCCACTGGCTGTGGCCGTTGGATTGGCGGTTGGAAGGATTTCGGTTGCGACCGGCCGAATGACAACCGCCTCTGGCAGGTTGCTGTTGACCCCTTGCGCAGGCGTCATCCGAAGGGCTGATGCGTCGGTTGTTCCCGGCGGTCTCTTCGCATGGACCCTTTTGAGGAAGCAGACTATCCGTCTTGGGCTGCCGGCCGGCTCCGGGCGCTTTGCCCATCAAAGGCGGCGTCGCCTGTTCGGGCTCGTAACGACGGGTGCAGTGGTATTCGCGCCGGGCGTGCGCGGGCCGCTTGATGTCGTGGGTCTTCAGGGCTGTTGTGTCCCGTTCTTCTTCTGTGCCGTCTTTGCGCTGTAATAATGAATGTAGGTAACCAACTCGACCAAAATGTTGTATTATGAAAAACCGTAGTTACGGACCTGCCGCGGTGTCTCAGTGGTTAAGGCGATCGCCTACCCAGCCGGTGAACCCGGGTCCGAACCCGACCGCGTCACCCTAGTTTGGATGGAGGCGGAACGCGAAAGGCACCCGGGTGCTGTGCGGTGTCAGTGCACGTTAAAGATCCTCGAAATCACTCCGCAGACCTCCACTACGGTACCTTTTTCTTTCACTCCCTCCTTCCTCCATTCCCCTATGTTGCTGTTCAGGTGTCCACTGAGATATGTCAGACAGATACTGCGCCATTTCCTTTCTTCAAAAATGACTTTGCCAATTCATTTTTAGTTATGGTCGAGGGCTAAACCTCATCGCTATACACACGTTTGCGCTTTGATGCTCTATTCGGAAAAGCTTACACATGACCAGTGGGTGCAGCAGATTTTACTAGCAGTCTTTAGTTGCGAAAGCAACACTACCCTAAGTGTGAGCGATTTCACGGAGCCCCGGAGAGCCCCAGCTGCGCAAGTGCGAGGAGCGATTGACGTCAGAGGAGCGCGGAGCCGCTGCCGACTCCTCTGCTGCGTGGGTGACTCAGAGGTGTCATCGCTGCTGCGCCAGCAGTGCATTCTCCAAGAGGAGTGACATCACACGGCGCACAGTTGCGGCGCTGGATCCACCGCGGACTCCTCCGCTACGCGGGTGACTCAGAGGCGCCGCCGCCACTGCGACTCTCGCGCCTTTGCTTCCGCAATTCCACTCGGGATGGCAATTGGTCAAACCACAGCGAATTTTTTTTTCTCGTGCTCTATTCCCACTGGTCGCCATATGTTTCAGAATTTCTCTAGAGAGGGTGCCTAGTCTTATAATGCGGCCGTCACGCAATTGGAGTACATAAGTGTGGATTTCAATGTAGTCTGAACAGCTCAGAAGAAGAATGCCGCTTTTTCGTGTAATGTCTGGTCCCAATACAAATCTCGGAAAAAATGCGCAGTCCTAAGTTAAGTGTCTACGGCAGGTGTTGCGGAACCTAGGCGGTCCTTTCAGAAAGAATAAAGGCATCGAACGGGAAGACGCAAATCAGTAAAGAGAAAGGACGATAAGAAACGGCTTTCGGGACCTTTCATTTCTTCCGTAGTTGTGTTCATGATGAACGGAAAAAGCTGGCTCTAGCTCCACGGCCTACTCAGAGGACCGCTCAAACATCTGCACTGGATAGCTGATGACCTACAGAAAAGCGCGCTTTGATTTCTATGTATGCTAAGGACTGAATTTTGCAACATTGGTATGTCGTTGCAGCATTCGTGGGAGTCCTCCTGTTGGGAAAAGGATGTCACCTAATCGATACATGGAACGCGATTTCAGTACTTCTGATCCCTCAGTTTTCACTTGACACGGATTACACCCAGAAGAAAGCTTATTTGTGGCGGCTATCTATAGGTCCCTCGATGTATCGCAAGTTCTGACTGTATACACTTGGTTAGTACAAGAATGAAAATGGCATGTTTATGATTATATTAGTCCATGTTGCACGCCTTCTCTTGCTCTTCAGCTCTTCCCTTTTGTTATTAAGCTGCTCTAGCTGAACGCGAAAATATCGCCATGACTCTGAACGCAAGCAGCAGCGTGCATGCTTCTTTTCATATTGTTGCATATTTTCGTGACGACCTGCATGCAACCCGAGTTAAACGTGGACGCCAGAATAAAGGCGAATATGGACCTTTACTCACCTTATAGCAGCGCAGAGAATCGCTGCAGCAATCCAGAAAAAGCCAGCACGGAGAGCACCGTGCCCAGAGGCGCCCCCAGTGCCGGCATAGGGCACCAAAGTAGCGGTGATGATAGTGGCTCGCTGTCACAGCCCACGACGAGATGCATGGAGCGAAAAACAGGCGTCTTACCCCTGACAAAAGGCCAGGACAGAGCTTGGTCGCTGGCTGCAACAAAAAAAAAGTGGTACGGTTTTACATGCGTTCAAAATGGGGGGTGCAAGAACGTACCTGGATGCCTAGGATGTTAAATGAAGCCCTTCACAAATATCCTCCAAGAAGATTTTTTTTTAATTAGTTTCGTGGAAGCTGGGCTATCTGTAGTCAATATGCATTGCTGGATTTTCGCCCCTTTCCATCGACTCTGGTCTGTTTTTGCGCTCTAAAATGACGGCGCTCCTCCGCCGGCCCCACTGACTCAGCCCCTCGGGCGGTTGCGTGAATTTGGCATGGCGACAAATCACAGCAGTCCGCTGTTGACGTAACGAGCGCTCCATGACGCGTTGCGTGTGCCTTGGGGCAAAAACCAGAAACCGCTGGTAGCCGCGAGGCGCGGAAGCTGAAGTTATTAGAAATGTATCATAGATTATCGGCTTGCCTTTGAGGTTATGTATGCGGCATGAATGCTCGGTAGCCTGTATTGTACATAATGCAAGCATTTTATAGCCAACCTCCAAGACCCTTTTCAGGTAATCTTTAAAGTAGTTAAGCCTAGTAGACATGCGAGAGCATACGTTCATTCTAAATCTGCTCTATCTGTCTGGTACCAGCATGTACAGCCGCCCTGATTTTTAATAATATGGCGTGATCGTCGACCGAACTGCTGGTCAGCGCCTTATAATGGCGATAAGCGTGCAACAAGGTGAGAGTTCGCGCGCGCGCACGAAGGCAGAGCGTCGTCTGCTACGCTGTTCCGAGCACGAGGACACTGCCACAATATCAGTTAGCAAGATCCCGCCAAGCCATAGAGCGCATGCGCATGATTAATATGTGGGAATTTCTTTCCTTGTATTTTTTCTTATCATAACTTTTAATCGCCAGGCTGGCCTCCCGTAATAGGTAAAAAAAAGAGAGAGAAAGAAATCACGTCTCATGCAGTCCCACATATTAATCATACGCTTGCGCTCTACGGCTTGGCGGCATCTCGCGAACTGATATTGCGGCAGGGCGTGTGGCCTCGTGCTCGGAACAGCGTAGCAGACGACGCTCTGCCTTCGTGCGCGTGCGCCAACTCTCGCCTTTTTGCACACTTATCGCCATTATAAGGCGGTGACCAGCAGTTGTGTCGCCACTCGCGCTATATTATTAAAAATCGGGGCGGCTGTACACACAACCGCGTTTCTTGACATTCATCGTCCTCTCTCCACTCTAGAAGCAGCTGGTGCTACGCGCTCCTTCCATTGGCTACAGCTGGCGTGGCGCTCCACCGATATTTCTCGAGCTTACCGAAGTTAATTTGATCGCACAACACAAGATTCTTGCTCGAGGTGGGTACGTCTGAAGGAGTGCTTTCGAGCTAAAATTTTGAAAAATTGGAGAAAACACCTCAGATCCGCCTTAATGACATAAATGCGGAATTGCTTATGGGGAACTGCATTCTCTGCTTTACACTCAAAGATCACTGCGAGTCCTCAAATCACTCTTGGCGGAGTAGTGCAGTGATTAAGCGATGCTTCAATGCCCTGCGATGGCAGGTGCTGCCACTGGTGGGGCCTCTGCGACCCAGGCTGCTCGTCCAGAGCAACTTCTCGCGGCCAATCATTAATTTAACTGTCGCCTGCTACGGTGTACAGTGTGCTCACAATCCGGTGTGGAGATTGTGATGGCGCTACGAAATCACGTTACCAAGGTAGCCAACGTAGGTTTCTTCTCCGCCGAATTCTTGCCCACAACACCTGTAGCGTCGATGATGACGACGAAAATTTTAACGCTATCGCCTTGAAAGATAAGATAAAACCGGCATTGGAAACTCTGCAGTGAACAGACTAACGGAACGACAACATATAGCCGTTCGGGCACAAGAACGAGTGAAGCTCGCCACGCCAAAATCCTGCGGCGCTCACATTCAGTGCGCAGGTGATACCTGAGTGAATGCGGTGTCTCGATAGATGGTTACGGCGAAAAGGATTCAGTAAAACCTTGTTCTCAGATTCATCCTCATTAGTCGCATGCAACGAGCTTTTTCGCCGACAGCAACTGTTCCGTAGTAATAGGCCTTTCATGCAGGATTACCTTCGAAAGTTCGCCGCAGCGAAAAGAATTTGCTTGCTTTTCACGTCGAATTCAAAGTGTGAGCGAGCCGCAACGGCATGCTCTTTACGAAAAGGGCACCGCTTGGTGAATTGCAATATTAAATAACGGGGACTCAAGTAGAAGAGTTTCAGGCAATTGTTTTCGCGCTCAGCCCCATTTTTATATAGGACCATTGTTTCAAGGGCAAATGTGCAACCGAAGCGAAGCGAATACGCAGTCTATTCACGGCTCACCACTATAGGTGACGGCATCTATACGGTAAAGTCTGTGAACATGCTTATGGGAAAAAAAGACGCCGTGGCGGTGGGCGGGTTGTCGACTTTTGCCTATGCAGGGATGGGACACTCCCAAAGTCAGTTGCCTATGCAGGGACGGGTAAATTCCCAAAGTCAGGACAACGCACGACATCCGCGGTCCTTGTTCTAGAGCAGGGTGGTGCCTGCCGTCACCAGCGCTTTGTGCCCCTTGTTTCCAGATGTGTAAACGGACACAGGACAGGCGCTGGACGAGCTAGGAGAAGGCCCACCGCCAAGATCAAGCCACCGCGCTAGTCGTTGTGTGACCACCCCTGCCTTTGCCGTGTCCGGCTCCGTGTTCAGCGCCGCCCAGCCAATCCCGTTGCAATGAGGAGCTTGTTCAGCGGTGCCGGGTTCGCGAGCCATATCTTGAACGAACGGCCGGCGGCCCAGGAGTACAATATGGCCACGTCTCATTGACGAAAGGTTTTTTTTGGGATGAATCGAACAACCGGAATGGGAGAGCGCATGCAACGAACACCACGAGGTAATCTTCTTTGCCTTCTACTCCCTGTCCTCTCTGGCTCGTGGGCAAGGAGCAATGCTGACAATAGGTGGCATGTGCAGGAACATCCACAAAATTTGTATACGTGCTTGACCTATAGAGGAATCTAGAGATCGAAAAAAAATTAAAAGAAAACAGTACAGCGATCTCATTGACGAGACTGGGAAAACCAAAAACCCATGTATCACCGCAATGAATCACTTCATGTGAAAAGCTCATTAAACAGACGCTTAATCTATGCCATTTGACCTCTTGAAACGGGTGCCGCTTTCACACCACGTCTATTAGTGGATTAACGCGGTGTCAGCTTTGTTGATAGTTGCAAGGACTTGAATCTGCGTGCATCAGTTACTTCTATGTGCGGCTTCTCATTGAGAAAGTATAGCGAGGTAATGTAGCTTCGTGTTCGCTAAAGGCGAAGAAGTGCGCCCGCCTATCAGTGGAAGCACTGGTTTTTTACGTAATTTAGGCGAAGCAGGGCTTCTTTGTATTCAATAATGTTTGTTTTCTGCAGCTTGAACCAACGCCGCGAATGGTCGTTCCTTCTTCAATACAGCACCCAAGCCGCGGCGCTTACGCCAAACTTTAGCTCCCTCCAGCGCTGGACCTGAAGAGCTGACTCCGCAGCAGGTAGGGCGTTCCGTGTCTCCTTGCCTGTAGTAGCTCTGAAGGGCACTCTCGCTTACTCGAAGGGAACGAGTGCTTTCCGCTTAGCTTTCATTTCCCAGTTACGGGTTCGGCTTCCTGCCTAAGGTGATCACAATGTACATCTCAGTCGAATTCCCTTCTGGCATTGTCGGGTCCGTTGCCTAATTTAGAGAACCTTTTCGTCTTCCCCTCATTGATGGAAAGTATTTATTGTTCTTAACTTTAGGAACGACTATGCCAGGAAATTGGAGCTCGTTGTGGTATAATTTTTCATGCCCGACTCCCTTCTTGCAGATCAGCATTATATGAGCATTGTTATATGCGTCTTGTGCTGTAGAAGCAGCGCCTCCTCTATTTTTACAATGCCTACCGAATACGGCCCATCCGACTGCCCAGGCGCCTTTTCTATCCTCCTTTCCTACTCCCCCCCATGGGCTAGTCTTCACGCCTGCTCTGCATGTGTGGGGGAGAGTGGAATCTCAGTGGCTTCTGGTGACGGAAAGCGGACGAAGACAATTTTTGCAACGTTCTCTGTTTCATCGTGAGGCGGCGCTTTGCATTTCTCATGGTCAGCAGGCTGCCTGTCAGGTATGGACGCGTCATAGAGCGCGCCGTTCGTGGCGGTGGTGATCATGGAGCCGCTGTAGGCGCTGGCTTAAAAAGGAGTCACTGAGAGTGCAGTGCAGCGGCATTGGCATTGCAACGGCGGAAGGATGTGGCGGCTTGTTCGTATGATCTTCGTCTTTTAGCTGGAACGCGTAAATATTTTGGGAGAGGCACTAAAATTGCTTGGTGCAAACGTGAAATTATAAGGTAAAGCTAAGGGGAGGCAAATGGGAGGATGAAATAAAGAAGGACCCGCCGAAAGACGCGGGTTCGATCCCGGCCGCGGCGGCCGACCTTCGATGGAGGCGAAATTCTAGAGGCCGCTGTCGTGTTCCACTCCTAAAGGCGAAGCTTAAGCGTCATTAATTAGCAGTTAATTAGTTTTCAGGCTTTAATCAGTAATTAACCATTAATTAGTGATTTGTCATCACTTAGTAATCAGTACTCAGTTATATGTGACGCCACCAGTGCCACAGAAGCAGCGAAAGTGATTCGGAAAGCGCTTTCACCTCTACGCACTTTAGACAAAGTGCCCCCTGAATTTTTCTTGACCGCTGGACCACTGCGCTAGAGTGGTAGGAGGACTTCCGGGGACCTGTGAGTATCAAATAGAGAATGACCAATCCCCTAGAGGCACTGACTGATTAACGCAATCATGTGATACATTTAAGTAGCAGGTCAAGTGCCCCGGTTAATTTTTTACTGCATTAGCACTAACATACGCATTTTTCGATTTCAGGCATGGGTACGTACAGTACGCACGTACTTGGGTGCCTGAAGCCTGGATTATGGAATGCAGGTCGTTTGCAACATGCCAGTTGTGCACACCTAGCAGGCGTTCACCTGAGTGAAGGCCTGGGTAAAGACATTCGAGGAAAACACCTTCCAATAAAAACATTCAGGTCAAATGCATTTAGCATGTCAGGACCTTAAGTACTTCCCGTCACTAATGCGATACTGCACGATATTCCGCGCTTACCAATGCTAAACCGCCTGCAAATTTTTTATTGTGTTAAACTGTCGGTTCGCGGAAAAAATGCGCCTTAACCATTCAGAGCGCTACCCTAGAGAGCTTCCTGCTCATGTTTCGATATGTGGTGCGTCCCTTGGTTGAGACCGAGTACGATGTCGGCCAAGGCGTCTATTCTCAGGAACTAAGGAAATTTTCAGAAATGACTCACCGCGGCGGTCACTGGGAGGTCGGGTAACAGCTCTGCCGGGATGGGTGCAGTTACGGGCGGATATTTGTGATGGGGTCCACGGTCCTTGTTCTGGAGCAGGGTGGTGCCGCCCATCTCCAGCGCTGATTGCCCCGTGTGTCCGATGGGTGAACCGGGCAGAGGAAAGGCGTTGGGCGAGTTTGGAGGTAGGCGACCGCCAAATTGAAGACGGTGCGCTGGTCGTGGTGTCACCGCCGCTGCGATCGCAGAGGCTGATTCCATGTTCAGGGACGGCCAAGCAACCACAGTACAATCAGGAGCCTCTTCTGCGGCGCGTAGTCTGTAAGCGATTGGTTGATCGAACGGTGGTGGGGAGACGCGTACAACGCGGCCGCGTCACATCGACGACAAGCCTGTGACTTGAGTCGGACAGCTGGAACAGGAGTTGGTTGGTTGGCCTCGAGTAGAATGGCACATACCCACTACGGGGGAGTGGCCAAGACACAGGCGGTGAACTGTTGGAATGATTAGGAGCTTTAGAGGAAAAGGAGAATTAATAGGGTATAGGCTGACAGATTGGACGACGCAACGAAAGGGGTCCTGTTAGCTGGGAGATCGAAGATGGGACGACGGCATAATGTGCAGATTTGAATGCAACATCTGGAATGGTTCAATTTTGTATTGACTGAAAAAGAGGCAGAAAAAATAAAAATAATAATAATAAATTAAGAGATTGATAATCAGAAAAATGAAAACAAAAAGGGGAAAAAATAAATAAATAAATAAATAAATAAATAAATTAATTAAAAAAAAGAAAAAAAAATTAGCATGGGAGTCGCTGTGTTTCTAAAAGAAATTTTTGAACCGCACAGCGCGCACTCCTGTTGCTTCGTCCAAGCGAAGTAGCGCCAAAGGAAAGAACAACCTCAGCGGACACAGGCAGACCCAGCTGATGAAACGGAATTTCTAATAGGCGCCTCCTCAAAGAAGAGAATCGGCGGCAGAACAGCAGGAAGTGATCCACTGTCTCAGGCTCGGCACAAAATGAGCACAGTGGAGAAACCGCCAGACCAGATCTGTGAAGGTAGAAATTTAGCAGAGGAACTCGGCATCGCAAACGCGTGAAAGAGACCTCCAGTCTGCGCGAACTCCAGTCTTTGCTGCTCCAAGGGTGCAGAAGATGCTTGTATTCGGGGGATGAAGTAAGCGCCGAGGCTGAAAATTCCTGAAATATTGTGTAACTGCGAAACCTCACCGCAGCTGTATATGCGCAGGTTGGCAGGACCGCAATTATTGGGCCACAGAGAGAGGCCCTTGCTAATGAATCAGCAACCTCATTTAACTGAATGCCCACGTGACCCGGTACCCAAAGCAACCTCACCGAATTTAGATGAAGCGGGATCAGCTGCTTAAAGAGGCGTAATGCCCGAGACTCAGAGGTTGATGATAATGAAAAGCAAATAGATAGAGAGTCCGTCATAACCATGACTTTGGAAACGGCAGGATCTAATTTACGTAAAGCTAGAATGACAGCTAATAATTCGGCCAGATAAATTGGAGTGAAGTCAGGGAGACGGAGAGAAAAGGACCATCCCAATGCAGGAGAAAAAATGCCCACACCTGCCTTTTCACGATCCTGCGAGGCATCGGTAGCAATGAGAATATGAAAAGGAAAGGATCTTAGGTGGTCCTGTAACAAACCGAGAAGGAGAGGAAAGGGCTGGAGCTTGGCATTCGATGGGAAAATGTTATCAAATGCAATCTCGACTGAAGGTGAGATGTTATGCAGAGGATGGATATCTGTGAGCTTAATGTTTAAGGGATCGAGGAGAGACTGCACGAAACAGGAGAGCGGGAGCAACGAACGCCACGAGGGAATCTTCTTTGCCTTCTGCTCTGTGTTCTTCAAGGTGCGTGCGCAAGAGTAAATGCTGGGGATAACTGGCACGTGGAGGTAAATGCAACAAATTGTAAAAGCCTGAACGCAGGGCATAAAACGCTGAAGCAAAAGAAAAAGAAGGTAGGTATGCCAGAAAAACTGAAGTAAAATTCATGTTTAAGGAGACTAACTGAAACACATATTATATTGAAATCCCGAGCGTGCAGACTACTCGAGGCATCTGTGCGGGCATGTGGCCCACAGTTGGCACGACAACCGAGACGAATTCCGACATTTCGCAAAATGAACTAAGCGATTTGTCCCTTTAATGGGTCACCAGAACGTGATTACTTTCTAATGAACATTATAAATATGTCTGCTATTTCGTTCTGATAGTGTAACGAAAATTACAGGAGTAAATTTGGTATGTACTCACATTACAACATGAGTGCAGTTCTGATCAGAAATAAAAGCAAAAAGTTTGAAATGGTGATAAACTACCTGCAGCTTTGTAAAAGATGATTAAGCGTATTATATTTGTAATGGGCATAGCTGAGGAAAACTGACATCAATCAATATTGTACGCATAGCAAGATACACAACTGTTTCTTTGATTTTAAATGACGCCAGGAAATAAGCCGCAGCTTCCTTCCCTCCACATTTTCAAACGCCCATTACAATGCCAGCTAGATGCTTTCTGAACAGCTACGTAAAGAAGCATCGTCCAAAGCCGGCCCTCACTGAAAGGTTAAAGGACTTTAGACACCATATTTTTGCTTGATGTTTTCTTGTTTCAGACGAAGCGCTAGATGTTGATATACACAGATCACTCTATAGTATTCATCTGCGACCGCTAAATAATTTATAATTGCATTTCTTCTCGACCCTGTTACAGTTTTAGTTTAATTAACCGAACAATAGCTGTGACATGTAGTTGGTGTTTAGGTCACGTAAGGCACAAAAAAGGCATTATAACTGCTGATACGTCATTTGTTGTGCTCTAACTACTGGAACGGGCTGATTTAGGTGTTGCAGTGAGTTAAAACTATGTACCCGTATTTATATGACCCTTTCTTCGTTTGACATGCGACCTAAACATCAAGTGCACGTAAGAGCCCCCGCTCCATTCATAAAACCAAAACACCATGCAAGAAGAAATTCAATTATATGTTATTTATTTGTCGTAGGCAAAAACCACGCGGTGATCTATGTATTCTAATGGATAAAGCATCATTTTGAAAGAAGAAAACGCGCTATAAAATTAGGTGTGTATTGTCCTTCAATGCTGTTCGGGATACCAAAAAAAGGCTACGCGGAAATATATACGCGCGTATTTTTTTCAAGGTGGGAATCTGCGATCTGGACAAGTTGCATTTCTGCTCTATAAATAACATCTAAGAAAAAAAGGCGAGCACAGAGGTGAGCAGGCAGCCATGTAGTGCTGTTATTAAAGGAGGATTAGAAAGATCAGCGCTGTGTGTGTATTATCATTTGTCCTCTCGGCTCCGTCGGGCTTCCTAGCAGTGCCACGAACCACTTTCGCACTGGCGCACCTTTCACGCAAGATTACTCTCGAGTGGTACTCTTACTAGGTATCGCCGCCTGACTGCCGCCTTTAAAACGCTGAACTATATTGTAATGCACATGGGCACGCTTGTGAATATGCAGATGTCTTACAAACCTAGGCACATTTTGCACGACGACAAACTTAACAGTCACGAGTCACAGCTCAACACATGCCCCAATGGTTTCTCCTTCGTGCATGGAACCTATTCACACGCAATGATGAATAAAATGACCTTCATTAGTCAGGAAATATAACTTGATGCTTCTCACACCCTCCGAGAAGCGGAGTAAATACAAGGGCTAGGCGACGTCAGCCAGTGGTGCGTGGTTGGCTCGCGAGCACGATAAATGAATGCCGTAGTGGTAACAGCCACCGCGTGCTCCTAGCGTTCAAATCACAGAGAACAAAGAGTGACACGAAGTGCAAATTTATTCATCCCAGAACAACAGAGTGAACGCCATTTGTTTGCACTCTTCCTGCATCAGGCACGCCTGCCCGATTCTCCAGATGTCTCTGTAGTTAGGCGTTTGCAGGAATTGCCGTCCGATCTGGAGCTCACTACAGCCGTATTACCCGATTCAAGGACGCATCCGAAGCACGGGAGCGCCAAGCCAGCCGAGGCACTGGACAGTCGTACGAGAGAGAAATGGCGGTGTCTTTAGAGAGACGGCCACCTCATAGCAGCTGCGGAAGGCAACGGCAACAGCGTCCTCGCCGGAGTGCGTCGATGGCACATGCCTCTGCAGAAAGTGCAGAAAGTCTCCGTCCGTGGACATCGGGAATTGACATAGAATAGTTGCTGCCACTAGAAAGCGACAGCGGGGGGTTGAGGAGAAACATTTTCAGTGAGCATTGTGGAGGTGAACTGCTCATAAGGAGGAGCCCTCTACTTCACACAGCGAGTCTTTGTACCTTAACAATCGCCCTAGACGAGATAACTTGATAGTGAACGGCGTACCCGAGCTGGGAACAGAAAATTACAGAGAATGTTTAGTACATTTGAATCGGAGCGAGACCAATGATTTTTGCTGCGGAGAAGACTACGGTAAGCGGGCACTGCAGCGGGACGGAGCATATGGATGTTGATGAAGATGTGCCCTCCATGCACAGCGCGAGAGTATGGTGCAGTTTAACACGAGGCGTGTTGGTTTGGCGATAGCTCAGTGGTTTCCTCAGCATGAAGGCGGCATATACGGTGTATTGCCCCCTGAGATGTACACCAGAGACAATTGACAGTTGGTTTATTCTGTGCACTGATGAGGATTTCTTCGGGGACACATTACAACGAACAATTAACGACATTGACCGCACACCCTAGAGTATCCGTTTTTTCCCTCTGGAGAAAAACTGTCTTGTGCCATATGACCTATTTATGTTGCAGGGACTTTTTAGTCTGGGGAAGAGCCACATGGTCGACCACCATGCCGAATCACCACGGTCTTCGAAATCTTTTGTAGTGAAGAATGCGCTTTGCTGCGGAAAGTATATGCTGCCCTGCAAGAGCGCCTAGCTGGCTGCCCTAACTGGATGCATGTGTGTGCCGCCCAGATTTTTGATGTTTTGGAAGGTGGGGTCATGCAGGGGTAAGGTGACGTGTTGTTTTGTGGCGTAAGCATGCTTTCATTTTTCTTTTCGGCACTATTTCCATAAGAAAGATAGCCTTATGGTTTCTCTCTGCGGCCCTTAAAGGAGATCTGTTCGCGCAGCTGCGGGTTCCACTCGGAGTGATGGACAGTGATTCAATTCTTTTCTCTTTTTCATGGTTTGACTTCAAACTCAGCTAAAGGTCAAAACTAGGCACTCGGCGATGGAACCACGAGGTCCCGTGGTGAAGCTTTCGCCTGAAGCGTTGAAGCGTTGAGGCAGGAGTAAATGAGCGCGTTCATCGTATTGGTAGGCGCAAGTCTACTTCCATTCCCCGATAGTAATGATGTTCTTGAACTACAAAAGGAAAAATTCCGTCTGAAAAAATGCATTGAAATTGAAGGACCTAACCACACCTAAAGTATGCATCGACGAAGAGATTTCACCAAAACTGCAAGTGGCATGGGTAAAGTTGAGGTAATTTGCAAAGGCTAATGCAGGCGAACGCAAATTTAGGTTGTCATATGATGAGCTGATCATAAGTGAGAGAACTTACAGATACGATGACATTCATGACCGTCTTGTGCAATCAAGCCGAGAGCAGCCCATTTCCGGTGATAACTGCAGAATCAAGGTCTTTGAATCAAATCGACCGATATCATTTTTTGTTGCTAACTTTCGTAGTTTGCTACCTAAGCAAGGAGACTTACTGTCTGTCATTGACAGGTGTGATGCAGATGTCGTTCTGATAACATAAACATAGCTGAACCAATGTATCTCGGCGGTCGCATTTCCATTGAGGCAAAATTCTAGAGATCCGCGTATTGGGCGTTGTCAGTGCGCGTTGAGGAACCCCCGGTGGTCAAAATTTCTGGAGCCTCTGACTACGGCGTTCCTCATAGGCTGAGTTTCTTTGGAACATTAACCAACCATAACGTCACATAACTTTAAACATCCATCAAAGGAAATTTCTTTAGTTACTGTCAGCTAACAGATCAGAGGCATGTGTCTCTGCAAAAGCCTTAGAAGCTTTAACCTAGGTGTCGAAATATTCGATGTTTTGAAGTAACCTGCAAAACTTCTTGCTTGAATATAACAAGCCGTCGGGATAGCTCTTTAGATATCATTTCTGTACCAAAAACCTTGCTTTAACTTTCTTACCGTTGTTATCAAGTTACCTTTTTTTGGCAAGGATTCTGCAATGTTTGTCACTAAAATTTTCCTTTTAGCATTCTTTTGTTCTTTTGCTTAATGATGCGCCCCGTTGGCTTCCTGTCTGTATTGGTATTGATTGTTTTTTGGAGGTTATTGAAGTTCACTGAATTCGGGAAGAATTTTTTTTCGTGTTTTTCATGGAATCTAGCTTTCGCATTTGCTTCTCCCATGCCATTTCTGACGTTCACGGAGTAAGATAGACAGCAGTGCCGATTCTGACGCTCCACAATGCATTCGGAAGGCCTCGCTAGCGCACGTCCGGCGTCCAGCGTTGCGCTCTACTCTCTATATCCACTCGCCTTCACTCAACGAAAATGCTTTGAGTACTCTTTTTCCTCTGCAGAAGTAGCCTATCGACGCGCCACCTGTCGACACTACCACGAAACGAAATTCTGTGCGACCATTGGGCGAAAAGCCGGTGGGATGCCGTTTTTCGCGTTGTCCACTTCTGACGAAGCTGTAAAGGGAATCATGTTTTTCCATCAGCGCACAATAGCCTCTTTGTTTACTAAGATAACACTTTTCCTTTGATGAATCGGCCGATGCACAACAACCGGCATATGAAACCTGAACGACAGTTCAATCCTAAAAAAAATTAGTCGATATTAGCTGTGAGAATGTCCGTACGAGTGCAGGTAAATTTCAGTTTCAAGGTGCGATGCCTGGCCCTTTGAAGTGTTTATAAACTTAGCGTTATTGCTGCTTTAGGACGTAATAAAATCTTTGTTTTTCAGCTCTCTCGTCCGGCTTTCTTTGGTTCTGAGGATTATAGTGCAGTAGCAACATTGACAAGATAGACGGAAGCAAACACAGGTGTACCTCTTTCTTGACCATGTTGCTACTGCGCTATAATCCTCGGCATGATGAACCAACAAGCCAGCCACTTCCTATTAAGCAATTTGATTTGTTACTCACACTTGGTACTTGGAGAGTCAGCTCCGCAAAATGCATCTCGTTTGTTGCCGAGCCATGTGTGCACCATCGGCTTCGTATTGGGGCGTCGTAGCAGACGACAAATGAACCCAAGAGCTTCCCGAAACGCAGAGGGCATGGCTGACGGGAGAAGCGCATACTGTGCAGCGGTATTTGAATGCTGGTGCTCCGTAAGAGAGGGCAAGCGATGAACTGTTTTGTCGCTTGCTGTAAACCATGATATGGCGAAGGAAATTTGTGCGCACGGCAGGGAAAAGCCATTCCGCCACCCGTCCTGCATCTTCCAAGCTGAGTTTTGGAAATCTGCTAAATACGCACAGTATGTGGGTGTTGTGCGACGTCGCTGGGCATTAAAGAACCGCAGGTGGCCGAAATTATCCGAGCGCCATCCACTAAGCTCGACTGTTAGCTCAAAAGCAGATGCCGGACGTTAAGCCCGGCAGCGTATTCGCCAACTGCAGCCTGTACAGCCACAAGGCTTGAAACCACGGTGAATTGATCACGGTGACTGAAGATTGTCACAACGGCTTACCTAAAAGGGATAATTATTCCCTAAATAACGCTTAAACGGCGTTATATGGCACTAAGCATCACGATTTGCGACCTAAAAGGGAAAAAAATTAAGAAATGAAATTAAAGAAAACAATAAAGTTACAGTACAGGGAGCGGAGTCGAACGGCCGACCTCCCATACGCAACACGTGCCTCTAATCCACTGCGCCATAGCGGCGATGTCAAGCTGCCGTTCTGAATGAATATTTATAACGAGCCTTACTGGTGGCTGCTACCTGCCGGTGGGCGGCGCTGTCATCGCTGGCTGTACCGGCTGCATTTGGCGAACGCGCATCCCGGCATGCCTCTCTCTTTTCCTGATGCAGTACTGACACTCACTACAAGGCCGTCTATGGAATACAGGAGATAATAGTGGAAGAACAGAAGGGAACAAGTTAGCATGTGGAGTGTGCGCATAATGGAGCCTGTGAAACACGGCAGGTGAGCTGTAGGGAGGAAGCAGAAGTAGAGGACAACTGTGGTGACACAGATGATGGCGCCAGTGCAGGGTCACGCAGCAGACAACCGCGATGCATGCCATGATGCATGCGCGTGTTTTTTAAAAAAAGGAGAAGAAAGCGTCTACACCGCGAGCGCATCAGTGCCAAATCCGAGCGTCCTCTATTTTGACTCCCCAATCTCTCTCGGATATAGCAAAACAGAGCCCCTCTTAACAGCGAAGTCGGCGCTCCTGTCTATCTTGCTCAGTGGTAAGGTGTGCAGATGTTCTGTAGCTTTGGTGAATGCTTTTTGCAATAATTTCTACAAAGGCTTGGGGATTTTAGTACATAAAGTTGAATTCAGCTCTCTAGTGTGTTCTTCTCGTCTTGCCTCTCATTTTACTTCAAACCGAAACAAAAGTTTACCTTTGCTGTCATTATTAACTGCACTTAAATTGTCAGAGCTGCGAAAACGCTTAAGTGGTACATTCTTATATACCTCAGATGTTGGGATCTGAAAATGATAGAATTTTTTAAATTCTATATCTGATGTACACTGGGGACAAAAGTAACTGATCCATCACTCAAATTACCAACAACGCCACACCTTATGCAGACGTTCCCCGAAGATGCACTCCTGGAGTCGAGACCGGCAAGAGAAGGAGGGAGTTGTAGGGTGACGCCTATATGCAGAACGGCAGCGTTCGGGGATTGGAGGTGCTGTGAGTCACTTTTTTTCTCGTTAGGGCAGTGCCTCCGGAACGTGCAAATGCATCCACACACCGCTCGTTTTTTAGCAATATTACTGGTAATCATTTGGAAGCTTAAATGTTTCTCCGCCCACGTTTCATTACGGCAGCTTTCCGTGATTCTCTTTTGAGAAGCGTTAACCACTAATAACGAAGGAAATTCTCATGACGATGAAAATTTATGCCAAGATGCGCACTTTATATCGGAAAATAAACATTGCCCCTTTGGATCACTCATTTTCGTTCTAATGGCTCATGCCCGCAATGGGCCATCGACAAACATTCGGGAAACATAGGTTTTCCAGTTTTATAGCTTTTTTGTCAGCTTCTAATTTACGGTACTGCAGGTGACAACAAGGAGAATCTAAATAAGTGACACTTTTATTGTGCGAAAGCATGACTCTGCAGGGTAGCAACCATGAGCAAAATTGCCCGCTGTCTCTTCCGTTGTTTGTTCGCATACGGCCTATCGCGAGCACTCCGTCCCGCGGCACTGCCCGTTCGTCGTCGTCTTCTACGTCGCAGAAATCCATGTTTTCGCCCTAATTCGAATGAAGTAAACATTCTCTCTAGTTTTTCTTCATTTTTGTCAATGGTCTCGTGGTCGTACGATTGCCACTAACGCAAATGAAGACGGCGAGTTTCACCCGCAAGAACGTTGCGGGAACGGTGAGAACACTTTTGGTTCCAGCTTATGCGAGCGGATTTCTTTGCATTTATCACTGGGAATGTTTTTCAGCCCGGCACCTTGCTCAAATGAAAGTCGTCTGTTGCCCTAATTAGCGCAAGTGTATTCAGGTAACAGTAAAAGGCAAATTTTATGTTCCGTTTAAAAATAAGCATGTCTAGGGCGCAAGACTCTTGAAAATGTAAAATAAAAAAAAATGAGCGCTTCATAAGCTGCGAAAAAGATAACTTCTCACTGAAATTAGGAAAGTGTTCCAATAAGTGGATTTTACCTTTTTATTTTTTCTGACACCAGGGGGCTTTTTCTTCCTTGGGTTTTTCCTGTCCGTGTTGTCTTGCTTTTAAACTTTTTGGCGTGCAGCTGAACGTGCTACCTAGTGTCAACATTGTTTCTTGCACACGCGCCTTAGAGAACACTGCGCAGAAGGCAAAGAAGATTCCCTCGTGGTTTTCATGTGCCAATAAGCCTGAGGAGACATCATCATCATCATGGTGGAGTGCGCATCGGATCTGCTCCAGTGTAATACACTCAATTCTATTCCTTTATAGCCTTTATTCCTGAGCAGCTAGCGTGCACTAAAGGCATTGTACGGGGAGTGGCCTCGTCATCTACCACTCAAGAAATTTTGGATGAATTTTAAGATGCAGAAGAGTTACTTCTGTGTACCGCTTCTCTCGCGAGGGCAGAAGGGCACAAGGGTTTTTTCGGCAGGTGGCGAATCAGGCTCTGCGTCCCCTCAGTACTTCCTCCGGCACGGGTTGAACGAGACGAACTATACCTAGGCCTTAACATATACTTACCATATCCTCACTGGCCTGTACGTTAAGTACACGCATGGACGAGGATTCGAAGAGAATCAGGAGTGCTCTTCGTATCTTTTGTTTTAGGTTGAATTGTTGTTTGCGGCTCACAAAATGATATTAAGGTGAAACTGGAACGGCCAGAGACACCTAATTTGCGTTGATATGGTTAGATGAAGTTTTTTACAGAATTGCACACAAAATTTATTTTTATATTATTAAATACGTTTCAAAGTTCAACGATGGGTCCTCGCGCAGTGCCTGGCTCGGGTCTCGCCGGGAGAACGAAGAACCACGCCGCTGGTCCTGAGCTCATACTGCGTGGAAGTATTAAATACCGTAAGATACTGAACTGAGTTTATCTTGAAACTTGGAAAAAAAAACCCCACCTAGGCGCAAATAATTTCACAAGGACACAAAAAGAGACGAGGAGACAACGGACAAGCGCCAGCTTCCAACTGTTTATTGCTCGAAACAAAAAACAGATACATTTATAGTCTCGGGCAACGCCCACATTTACACACCACGTGCCTTATCGCAGCCGTGACTTATCGCCTAGCACGAAAATTGCGAAAAAAATCGTACTCCGCCGCATACAACTTAACTGAAGTGTCAATCACGCACAAGGCTGCCTTTACCTTTATGTGAAAGGCTTCCAATAAAAGCCTCGACTGCTTAAATTTGCTCTTGCCCAGAATCCTCGCCTTTTCCAGTCGAGGTGCACACTTGCACGTTTTAACGTGGCTCACCAAAGTGGCGTATTTATCTTTATTATTCGCTACCTTTTTTACATGTTCCCCAAGGCGTTCGTTGATGCACCTCACCGTTTGCCCTATATAGGACATTCCATAGGTCAGGGGGAATATTGCCCTATATAGGGCAAACGGGAAGGTGCATCATCAAACGCCTTGGGGAACATGACAAAAAGGTAGCGAATAATAAAGATAAATACGCCACTTTGGTGAGCCACGTTAACACGTGCAAGTGTGCACCTCGACTGGAAAAGGCGAGGATTCTAGCCAAGAGCAAATTCAAGCAGGCGAGGCTTTCATTGGAAGCCTTTCACATAAAGAAAAATGCAGCCTTGTACGTGAGTGACACTTCGTTTAAGTTGTATGCGGCGGAGTACGATTTTCTGAGCAGTAATGTTCGTCCTAGGCGATAAGTCACGGCTGCGATAAGGCACGTGGTGTGTAAATGTGGGCGTTGCGCGAGACTATAAATGTATGTGTTTTTTTTTTCGAGCAATAAACAGTTGGAAGCTGGCGCCTGTCCGTTGTCTCCTCGTCTCTTTTTGTGTCCTTGTGAAATTATTTGCGCCAAGGTGTCTTTTTTTCCCAAGTTTCAAGGCCAACTCACCACATCCGTGGTCCTTGTGCTCGAGTAGAGTGGTGCCTGCCGTCACTTGCGCCATGTTCCCGGCGTTTCGAGATGTTGAACCGGACACAAGACAGGCGCTGGACGAGCTCGGAGAACGCTGACCGCCAAGCTCAAGCCACCACGCTGGTCGTTGTGTGACCACCCCTGCCTTTGCAGTGTCCGGCTCCGTGTTCAGCGACGCCCAGCCATTCCCGTTGCAATGAGGAGCTCTATCAGCGGTGCCGGGTTTGCGAGCCATGGCTTGGACGTACGGCGGACGGCCCAGGCGTACAATGTGGCCTCGTCTCATCAACGAAAGATCTTTTGGGGTGAATCCAACAACAGGAATAGGAGAGCCCATCCAGCGATGATGATGATGATGATGTCCTCGGGCTGAATGGCACATACCCACGGCGGGGGATTGGCCAGGGTGCATAGCGGATACAAACGAACTCATGTACAGGGAATGGAGTATAATTAAATCTAAAATTTGGGAACACCACGAGGTAATCTTCTTTGCCTTCTATTCCCTGTCCTCTCTGGCGCGTGGGCAAGAATCAATGCTGACAATATGTGGCACGTGCAGGAACATTACAAAATTTGTATACGCGCTTGACCTATAGAGGAATGTAACGATTAAGAAAAAAAATTAAAAAAAAACAGTAGAACGGTCTCATTGAAAAGATTGGATAAAACAAAAACCTATAAAGCGACGTTTCGGAGCGCTTATGAAACGCACGCGTAATCAATGTCATTTTACCTTTTGAAATGGGTTCCCGCTTTCACATCACGTCTATTTCTTAGTGGATTCGCGCGGTGTCATCTTTCTTGATCATTGCAAGGAGCTGAGTCTTCCTGCATCAGTTAGTACTACCATGCGGCTTATTATTCAGTAAGTAGCGAGGTAATAAAGCTGCGTTTTCGCTAAAGGCGCAGTATACGCCCGCCTATCAGTAGAAGCACTGGTTTTTTGCGTACATTAGACAAAGCAGCGCTTCTTTGTATTCAGGTATTTTGTTTTCTACAGGTGGAACCAAAGGCGGGAATGGTCGATCCTTCTTCAATACAGGCCGAAGCTGTGACGCTTAGGACGTCTCTTAGCTCCCTCCAGCGCTCGACCTGAAGTGCTGAGTCCGCAGCAGGTAGGGCATTCCGTGTCTCCTCGCCTGTACTAGCTCTGAAGGGCACTCTCGCTTGGTCGAAGGGAGCGAGCGCTTTCCGCTCATCTTTCTTTTCTCATTTACGGGCTAGGCTTCCTGCCTAAGCAAATTACGTTGCACTTCTGAGTTGAATTCCCTTTGGGCATTGTCGGTTGGTTTGGTTGGTTTATGGGGTTTAACGTCCCAAAGCGACTAAGGCTATGAGAGACGCCGTAGTGGAGGGCTCCGGAAATTTGGACCACCTGGGGTTCTTTAACGTGCACTGACATCGCACAGTACACGGGCCTCTAGAATTTCTCCTCCAAAGAAATTCTAGCCGCCGCGGCCGGGATCGAACCCGCGTCTTTCGGGACAGCAGCCGAGCACCGTAACCGCTGAGCCACCGCGGCGTGGGCATTGTCGGGTCCCTCGCCTAAGTTAGAAAACGGTGTCGTCTTCCCCCGATTAATGGAAGGCCTTTATTGTTCTTACTTTAGGAACAATTACGTCACGAAATTGGAGATCGTTGTGGTATAATTTTTCGTGTCCGATTCCCTTCTTACAGGTCAACATTATATGAGCATTGTTCTATGCGTCCGGTGCTGTAGAAGCAGCGCCTCCTCTGTTTTGACAATGCCTACTGAATACTGCCGATCCCACTGTCCAAGCCTCTTTTCTATCCTCCTTTCCTACTCTCCCTAGTCGGCTTGTCTTCGCGCCTGCTCTGCGTGTGCAATCTGCAATCTGAGTAACGCGTGCAGTCTGAGTAGCGTGCAATCTGAGTAGCGTAGTACAATCTGAGTAGCAAGTGGTGACGGAAAGCGGACGAAGACAATTCTCACTTTCTTCGTGAGGTGGCGCTCTGGATTTCTCAATATCACCAGGCTGCCTGTCAAGTACGAACGCGTCACAGAGCGCGCCGTTCGTGGCTCTGCTCCTCATGGAGCCGCTGCAGGCGCTGGCTTAAAAAGGAGTCACAGAGATTGCAGTGCAGCGGCGTTGGCATTGCAACGGCGGAAGAATGTGGCGGCTTGTTCGAATGATGTTCATCTTTTAGCTGCAGCGCGGAAACATTCCGGGAGAGCCACTAAAGTTGCTGGGCGCAAATGTGAAATCATAGGGTAAAAGTAGTTGTTAATGCGTTTTGCTGCATTGGTTTGCGATTCAATCATGTTCAGTAAGGCAAATGGGAGAATGAAATAAAGAAGGTATGGTAAATGCACCCGAAAAGGCATTTTTCGAAAGTACCATCTAGCAATCAAGTGCTTTCAAGACTTAGCTCTACTTTTTACAGGATAATCTGATAGAGAAAGAAAAAAAAAGAGAGGACACTCGGCAGAAACTGGCCTCAGGAAGTACGTCACGGCTACGCAAGCGTCTACTTTTCTCACCGAACGCCAGAGGACGCAAACGCGAAAATAAATGTTCTTATATATTAAAGCACACACACTTCTTGTCGCTAAATAACTATGTTATGCTTCAACGCCACTATTTTAACATATATATGAAGAAGCAATTTATTGAAAAACGCTTCGAAGTTGTTTTTTTTTTCGACCGTCGTCAGCACTGTCATTTGCACGTGATTGTGGGCGTCGGCTGCGTTTGTGTTGCTGTTCTGCAGAATCTACTTCTGTCGTGCTGAACAGCAGGTGAGACACATTTCTTGCAAAAATTATGCTTGAAAACACTGACATAAAGAGTCAGCACAAACAACTGTTGCGTTTTTACATCGCAGTGAGCTGTTAACATACGGCGTAAGACCCGCGTTGGCCGTGTGGGTGGTTTGTTTACCGTGTGGGTGGTTGGCCGCGGGTGGTTGGCCGTGTGGGTGGTTGTAAGGGAGTGGTGTGAGGAAGGCATGGCGGGCCCACAGCACGAATGACGTAAGCATAGACTGATTGCGCGGTGCAGTGTTAGGCCATATTGCTGGGCAGTCTTGAAATCTTCGGCCTTACTACTGTGACAAATGCGAATGTATGGTTTTGCTCGAGGTAAAGCGGATCGCGCATTGCACGCCATATTTCCGTATCCTTGTGCAGGCGCGGCGTGGCGCGTATAATAGGAAATCCTGAAAGGGCTCGTATTTGCACGTTTCGGGTGCATGTTAACTGCGCCTTTGTTCAGCTCCTATTTAGACTCAAAATGTACTGCGTGTATTTGTGTGGAGGCGATATTGTATTGTGGCGAGATTTGCTGTTACATTGAAAACAATTTTTAGCGTAGTTATGGCTTACTGTATTGTTTTGATTATTCATACTAGTCGATGCATGCATTAACACCCTTCAGAACACCCTGTCATGCCGACCGGCGGCCCTTCCTACGGCAACTACTGCTCTTTGTAGTGGTGCCAGAACAACGGCAGAACGCACAAGAAGCCAGGGACGAGTTTCTTCCGTATTCCACGGGGCAGTAGGTGCGTTGAGGTTTCTTATGTTTTGGATTTCTTTACGCTTACTATTTGCGCATGAAGGGTGAAAACAAAAATCGCTTTTTCACAATTATAGCGCAAGCTTCATAATAGGAATGCTTGGGCAAAACGGCTTCTTTATTTGAGTTTAAAGTATTGTAAGTTATTGCCATTACAGGTTAGCAAATATTGTAGCGATTTTTTCGGAACGCTTCCAGTGGCGGAGCGACTAAACATTTTTTTTTATTTTAGATAAGCCGTAAAAAAGCGGCAAAAAAGGATATGTAAGCAGGGCTCTCAACAATGTTCGCTTTGTCTGATACGTATTATTTCAATCGGCGTAGGTGTTAATACAAGACCCCCTCAAGAAAGCAAAGGTATGCTTTTTGGTCAGTGCCTGTCATAAGCTTGCTGTTGACCCCTGAATTTTTTATTCCTTAAAGTGTGGCTATATTAACTGCCTCTGGTACAAACATCTTGTGATACCAAGTGTTAGAATATTATTCAAGCAATTACTCTTACGCTAGGTACATCATCGTCATTGCAGGATGACAGCATGGGTGCAGGGCACTGAAACAGACGACCTTCTGAGAAAGCCGGCCAGCCTACTGTATGCAACATACAGGGTTTCCACTACAAGATTTCACGCCGTGCCTAGTGTCTACAGTGACTACTTGTCTTTTGTCTTCTCTGTTAATACTTTCAGACTTGCGTATATCAAGGAACAGGGTTATATTTCTATCTAACCTTTCTGTACCATGCTGTTCTCGGTTTGGGTGCAGCCTTTATGTGCTCATTCTTTATATTGCCCTGGAATAAACAGTTTCCTTGACACTCCGTCTGTTTATTAAATACTGCATATTAAATTACCACTTGCTCCGTACAGGAGACAAGCCCGCCGCACAGAAAGAGCCCTTGTTGATTTATGAATCCAAAGCTGCCTGTTTTATAGTTATGTTGTCTGTACAACTTAGTCAAATAATTTCGGATCGAATGGGTGCCGCGTTAGCAATTTCAAATTCGCGCCAGTGAAATCGAAACAGCAAAGTCCGGTCCTGTTGCTCTCACCAACCGCTAGGTGCGCTACAATCGATAGGGCCGCTGTGGTCTATGGGATTGTCCTCTCTTATTCGTTCTTTCTCTATGATAATCTGTCATCGTTACGACAACTAGATAAAGATTTTTCTCTTCCCGTGGCAGCCTACAGATACGATTGTTTTAAGCGAAATGCATGACGCAGCAGCTGATTCCAAGCATTTCGGACGTTCTGCCTGGTCCTGACTACAACCAGGCGCTTATAAAACGATGGAAAACGAAAAAAAAAAACCCTCGAAGAAATGGAGGCAGATAAAACAGAAATAAGCCCTGCTTCAGCACGTATTCAAGCGCAGTCACCGTAAAGGTCGAACCACAAGGCAGCGGCTCTTCTACCGCCGTTGTCGATCGGCGCCGCAGGAAAGAGTGATCAAACATATGATGGCGCGCGAAATGGCCCCTCAAGGCAACCGTTAGGTGTGTTTTTGTCGTTCGCTCTTGTATTCAACTCGCACGCGATATGCTTTGTCCTCCTCGCACGTAAAAGTAGTTGCTCTGCAATTGAAATTTCTTATGACTGTAAGCACGCGTAAATACAAGCAAATAGACACGATTCTCTACGGATAAATGCAAATAAATACAAAGAGTGGCAATGTATATAGCAGCAGATACACGCAAACTATTGCATATGCTATTACTCTAAATAGTTGTAAATATATGTAAATGAATGCACGTAAACGTCCCCTTGTTCTTTACAGTCTGTGCAGCGAAGTTCTTCAGCTCCATATAAACGACCTTAACATCTCTCACACTTCACACAAAACTGAAAGCAGCAGCCGAAGTGAACAAACATAAGTAACCGGTGCCTTTTTATTGCTACTTTCGAGGACTCCTCGTGAGTGTCGCGGACCGCATCATTTAGCCATGCAAAACAATTTTCGTTACCGATGATGCCACGAAACGAACGAACGTAACAACTTACAACGCTCTATTCGTCAGGCAAGGAGCAGCAATAAGCGGCGCAAGCACCTGAGGCGGTGCCTGAAGTATGCCAGCCGACATCCTGAAGTGACAGGCTGCGCCAAAGCCTCAGCCCGCTTCTGCAAACGGCGAGCAAAGCTGCCTGTTCGAGCCGACATAAGTTGGAAAATGCGCCATGCCGCGGATTAGGCGAAGGCTTCACAAGAAGGGGTAGGAAGCAGTAATCTGACAGATGCGTGGTGTAGCAGTAGGACAGAGCTATCACCATAAAGCCAACACCGCGCGACCATGCACAAGCATGACGCAAGCAGTCCTACCATCTGAGCGGCGCCGCCGAAGCGCGGCAAATAACTGGAATGAGGCGTATACCGACTGCTCCCATTGCGATCCGATTGATGCGGCTGGCATAGTAAATGTAGAGGTGGGGCTTCTGCAAGTCATCAGTCGTAGATCATGGCTCCAAGGTCTCCGCCTTTGTTCACAAAATCTGCGGCAATTTTTTTCTCATGGAACGTTGCTGCGTTTTCAACGCTTGAAATCTTTAGTTTATTATTCTTCAGTTACAAGAAGCTTTTCTTTTCATGGTGGCACTTTTTTCTGGTTGTTACTCTTGTTATTTTCACTAATGTACCAATTCGTACGGAGGTGTAGTGTTTGCACTACTATCCTATACAAATACTTGGTGTAATTGTCGTCTCTATCTTAATGCGCACCCGCTCGACAGAAAGGCGAGAAATATTACCTGTTGTGGGGGACTCAAGCAAGGTCCATTAACACATCCGAAAAGGGGTTTACGCACCTTTGAAGAGCAAACTACCAGAATAGCAAGCACTAACTCACCGCAGACCTACTCCCGTTCCTAAGGAATGGTTTAATGTGGGCTGTGGCGTTAGTTGCTTGAAATATCTCTGAAGATAGAGGGTGCAAACGCCACACGTTTTTCACACATGCAAATGCATTGAGCGTAGATGTGACCCTTTGCGCTGGTGCTCAATTAGCTGTCAGCACCCTCGTTGCCTTCTATGCCTGCGACTCCAGGCACTTAAGGTATCTTATAAAGCGCATGCCTGAGCTGGGGTTCTCAGAACTCGCATAAGAGACCGCCAGTTTAGTGCGGTTAGGTGAATGGGCTTCCTAAGGGTATTTACATGCATAAGTAGTAGCGGGACAACGCCGTGAGGAGATTACTTCTGTGCTCTGGGGAGTCGCCCGGCTCTCTGTCTTTGGGTTCGTCTCCCCAAAATATCGCATTCTCTAAAGTTAGAACTATCAAGAAATTGCGCCTGAGTCACAGGAACACTCTCTGCTTCTTCGAACTCGCGAAGTCGACCCTCGAGGACGTTTCGGCGCTGGTCTGTTGTTCTTCACCGGGGCGAAGCCTCGTTCCCACGTGGCGTTCCCTCGCTCCCACGGAGCGGGGCATGCTGGCCCCATCCGACCACGGGGTATCTCATGGCACATCCCCAGCGTGGTCTAGCACTCTCAGCTAAGTTTGTTGGTTAGCCGGACGACCTCGACTCCTTAGCGTATTTTGTGGCTTGCTGGTGTTAATGCCGTAGCTTGCTTCTCATTGTTTCTTAATTCAAGTGCGCTCGGTAGCGCGCACTAACAAGTTATGCTGCCGGCAGTTTGAACTCTCAGCCGCGGACAAGCGGGGAAAAAGTAATCATGCCCATTTCTGACCTCAATGTGTTCCGAAGCTTTCAGAGAAAATATTGCTTTTCAGAAAAATTGTTATGGCTAGCGATTCGCAAACTGCTATGAAGCGCTCGGTATAACACCCAGATATAGCTAATTCGTCCCGATACAACTGAAATAAGCGATGCCTCTATTTCACACAATAACAGATATTTTAATACGCAAAATTATTATAGCAGAAGACTCACTGGACTCTACCGAACCAAGAGTCGCTTGCATGTGAACGAGCCTTAATCGTGAACAAATTCCGTAACATTCGCCCGCAGTCGCGTTGCCGTGTGCACTGGTGAGCAAATAGCCGCTACACCTGCAGACAGATCTCGGTGTGCACTTCCCAATGCTAAGATCGACACAAACCTGACAACACAGATTGTGTGCGGCAGCGAGGCACTTCTGGTCGTATAGGCCTGCGTGAAAAAAAAAGCAGAAAATATATTACGCGCAAATCACATGAAGCTTAAAAACCATATCTCCGTACAACGTGTTTCTGTACTCAACTGAAGCATTATGTTTCGCTCATCAAATCATTCATTTAGTAAGAAGTGATATAAAAGTGTTGATTGATTGTTAAGTGTGTGTATAAAGTGCCTCATGCTATGAAGGATGAGGTAGTGGAGAGCCCCGGATAATTTCGACCACCTAGGTTTCTTTAACGTGCACTCACATCGCACAGTGCACGGGTCTCAAGCATTTTGCCTCCAAAGAAATCCCCATAGCCGTTCAGACAAAAAAAGCTCGGTGCGATATGTTTCATTCAGCGGTGTTAATTAATGTAAAGTTAGTTTTGTAATCATTCTTAACGCGAAAGCTTTAGTACGTCCAGGTCGGAAAAATATTGTCCGGCGTCGGCGTTGGCGACTGTTTTACCCTCGCATCCGGAGCGGCCGGTTGCCCCAGCCGCTGCGGCAACCTAGGTGGGCCACCTTGTGGCGTGATCCCATCCTGCCCACGGGATTATCAGGAAACTGACTACCACGGCAGGAGGCAAATAAATGAATTATTCGTCGCGAGAGGTTGGGCGAGAAGAGCTGCCCGGGTGGCACAAGACCAAGGATGCAAAACTGGGCGAGTTCGACTGGTTGCTTGTCGAAAGAAACAGCGCAAAAAAGACGACAACGAAAGAAAGGGGACCATCGTGCGCGTCCCCTTTCTTCCGTGGTCGTCTTTTTGGCGCTGTTTTTTCCAACATGCAATCGCACAACCCCCCTGGTGGCACGGCTTGCTATCAATGGGCAGTGGCGCATCCCTTAACCGCTGCACCACTGCACCAGGAGTGCATGAGAACCCCCAGCGGCTATAAATGTAGAGAATGACCGATTCCGCATACAGGAATGAACCCATTTATGCTATCGTTTCATATTCTTACCCCGGAGCTCTAGGGTCTCCTAATATTTTTAAAATTTTTACTGTGCAAACACTAGTCTCGACGTAACCACTCCGATGCAGTATCTTGTCTTGTGTGATCAGAGTAACTCGAGTAAGATGCTGTTAGTTCGAAGAAGCCTGAGACCACCACGCAGTTAAATTAACGGGCTTCCCCCCAATCGCCTGCAAATTTCGTAACCTCGGAAAAAGGCGGTTACATGATGAGGCTGTGTGGGGATGCTTTCGGAGGAATTCTTGCTTAGAAGAAAAAATGTAAGTGGTGGTTCAAAAACCACTGGCAAGGACATCGATATACCGTTTCATTTTGTGTCAGTAGTAATGCAATAAGCGAAACTATGTTTGACGCATTATTCCATAATTAACTACTGAAAATATCTCAAAGGAACCGTCAGGGCTCCTTTACGGTCCCTGGCCTCCTCGAGAACATGAAGCCATCAGCAGGAACATCCCCATACTGCATAAAAAAAACGCTACCGTTAGACATACGATGTAGATACGACATAGGTCCTCACTGTAAAACAGTTCAAGCATCAATTGCAGAGGAGCGGATGATATGTGAAAAACTGCTTGATGTCTTTGCGTAAAATACAGTGAGAGAGGCGACCGTAGCTCTTCGTAGAAATACCCGATTGAAATGATGCACGCTTTTTCTTCTGAGGCTTCATCCACCCTGTTGCAGTCCTGCAAAAAACTATCGTTGTTGTTACTGCCATTGTTATTATTAGCATTGTTATTACTGCTAAATGTCCCTGTCTGTGTTGCTGTTTGTTTTTTATTCAAGTTAGTATTAATCTACCGGCGGTCCCATGACAGTCGCTTGAATTTGGGACCCTCGCCTGTATACTGAATTTATGTAACCAATATGTACCCAATAAATTCTTATATTAAAAAAAAAGCTATCGCTAGGAACCACCTCAGGTATGTCGACGTGCGTAAACTGTGACGCATCAGCTGTGATGGGTGATGACATTGTGATGATCTTTTTATGACGCAAGGGCGGCTGTAACAGAAGAGAGAGAGAGAGAGAAAAAAGGACGGAAAGGCAGGGAGGTTAACCAGGCGATGCCCAGTTGGCTACCCTACACTTGGGGAGGGGAACAAAGGGGAAAAAAGGAAAAAGAGCGGCAAGGAAGAGCTGCTA
This sequence comes from Amblyomma mixtum, assembly GCF_055824585.1. Taxonomy (NCBI): domain Eukaryota; kingdom Metazoa; phylum Arthropoda; class Arachnida; order Ixodida; family Ixodidae; genus Amblyomma; species Amblyomma mixtum. The sequence continues at coordinate 264,611,209 of NC_143014.1, read as the reverse complement.
GAAGAAGGCTGACGATCAACCGGTGTCTCCAAGATATGTTAGGTAGGTGAATTTTTGTTTTTCGTTCTCGCCCTGTTTCGCTAGTTATGCAGTAGGAACAAGACCGATGCCTCGCAGTTGTGTAAAACCTGCAAAGAAAACGCATAACGTATGCAGAGTTTATAAAGTATGTTGGGTTAGACGCCAAGTTTCAAAGCAGAGAGAGCAGTACGAAGAAAAAAAAGACTGAAATGGTGTGCAGGGATTAACAGCGGTTAATCATTGTTCAAAGTTTTTGCAACGTCGCTGTGTGGTATTTTACTTCGCTCCAGTGAGCGAAGTCGCACTGTATTTAAGTGGAGGCTTCATAGTGCCACGTATCATCGTAGCGTCCGTTCGTTCGCGCTCGAGGCCGCAGGAGTGGGCCGTTATCAATTTTGTTCGCGAGGCAAGAAGCGACCTGTTTAATCTCGATTGATCGCAGCGATGAAGAACTGCGTCTACGTTTTTCCACGTTATTGACATAAATTTTGACCTGTTATCTTGAAGTTTCTTTGCCGGTTTTATATTCAGCGATGCATCGTGCGGCGGGCATTCGTAGTTCGACGACTGATGTGCACGTTTGTTGCTTTAGTTCTTTTTCGGGGGCAAGTCAGCCCAAATAAAGACCTTCATTTGCAAGTCTTGTTGCTGTCTTCCTGACCGGTGGACTGCCCTCACTGCAACATATCAATAGGAACGTGTTTCCTCGAACATTTCTATTGCAAACTATGGAAGAGCACGTAGGCAGAACCACACCGAATCTCTCAGCCGTAAATTGCAGTGAATATGACTTTAAATGGGTATCCTAGTTACCTCTTTGAAGATTAAAAAACATATTAGAGATCTCTCTAATTTGCTGAAAAGCCCTGACCTCCTTACTTTTTCCTCCATTCCATAAGTCTCGGCAACTGAAATTTCATATCCCACAGGTTAGTGGAAGCATTACGGTGCTCTTGGCTTTGACCATGTACCGGTGTTTCAGTGTGTATATTTTCAAAAATCTATTCAGCCATAGGCTTCTTTGGGGAAAAAATATGGCTTTTGCCGCATATTGTTACCAGTGTTCGCTGACACCAGAATGCCTTTCTGCAAAAAGAGGCAAAAATAGGCCTATATTCAGATATAGGTATTTTGGGGCAAAATTATGGCTTTTGCGGTGTAGTATTATAGATTTTGCGGACACCAAAAATCCATCGAATCATTTGAAGCACTAAGCTGGTTAACTAATTTTTAATAAATATCTTTTAACTAATGAAGTTAGGTGCCTAGTTGAAATGAGATATATATAGCCTGTCGACAGTAATTGCCATAGCGTTTTCCAGAATTTCGAAAACACGATTATCCTTGGCGCTGTCGCGCAACAAATGTTCGCGTTTTCGTCTAGTTTCGTGTACTGGAGCGGTTCCTTTGCTTGCATGCTTTCGTAAGCGCATCTATATTCGCAGCATGCAGCCAGAATTTGTCGAGCCACCGTGCCTAGGGTAATCACATTTTCTAAATTCTGAAAACTAATATGGGTGCTACTAACGACGGGCTACAAACCTCTAATTGGAACTAGGTGCCTAACTCTCGTAGTTTAAAGATTCATTATTGAAAATTAGATAACCAGCTTACAACTTTAAACCAAGCACTGCTTTTGTGGTGTCCGCGAACACTGCCATATTTCCACCTCAAAATGGGTATTCCAGAAAATTTTAGAGTGTTCACTGAAACACCCTGTGTACACCTGCGTAAGAGCTGAAGCTCGTTAAAGGGGTTCGTGAAGTGGTAAAATGAAGTTGGAGTATGCAGGCTTGTTAAAGCCCACCGCTTCACGAATATTGACCAGCAAGAATTTTTACTTCGGTTTATAGAAGCTGAGTTTTCTGTAGTTAAAATTTTTAGTGAAAACGTACAGGTCGGCGCTCCTACGCCAGCCCAACCTGCCTGAGCGAAGCTTCCTGACCCGCAGGAATTACGCGGTTTATTGGTAGCTGGTTTATTGGTAGCCGTGGTAGCTGGTTAACGTCTGAAAGAATCTCACCAATAGCCACCTCTCAACTTATATACCCAGGTGCGAGCGACGGAGGAAGGTGCGAGCATGAAAAAGTCACCGGGAAGAGCTCGGAAACTCGATAACGTGTAGAATTGTATTATTAATACGAAGGCATTTCTAGGCTACGTCGGCGTGGCCGTGTCACAAAAACGTGTCCCCAAAATGTGCCTGCAAAACGTGTCCGCAGCACTTGCGATGTTCGCAAAAAAAAAAAAAAATATTTCGACAGTATGATTAGTTATTTAATTAGAGCCAAAATTGTCGAAAAAGCGCCAAAATAGGGAGGACGTCGGTATAGTGAGTGGAAGGGAAAACCGCCCTTGACAGCCAAAACAGTGCAAAAATAGGCACTAGAATAAAACAAAAAGTTTGAAATGATTTGTAATGCATTTCATCAGTGAGAGTTAAGCGAACAAAAAAGATTCATTGGCATAAATTAATTAGTTAATTATCAGAAAAGCTTGGATGGTTAAATACAATAAGGCGGCACAGAAATACAATGAGGCGGCACAGGCCGGCACAGAACAATGAGGGGACACAACAGCGCCGAAATAGGGAGGACGTCAATATAGTCACGTATGTTCATGAAACACCTAAGGTATGTACAGGAGAGCTGTCATTCTAAGCCAGCAACCCGACGCGCTCGAACAGTCAGTGCCTTCAATTTCATCCTCGCCAGCTCAACCTTTTGCTCCGTCCGCAGTAAAATAGCTTTCTGTCATTTTTCACACAAGGACAGTTCGTGGAAAATTGCCAGTGCGCTAAATACGAGTCTGTGGGCACAGCGATAACCTTAAAATCAAGTGACACCGAGTTGAACCAAACTCTCGTCACATCAGAAGCGGCCGCATATACTCTGGTTGCCAGCTGATGCAGGCGAAACGAATGGCTCCAGTCCGGCAGTCGGGCGGCCTTGGGCGTGTGCAAACATGCACCACGTTCACTGCGACGTCCGCCGGCGAAAAATGGTCAGGTTGGTTTTCTCCCAAAGCCCCTTGAGGGACATGGAGCGCCTACGCGACCCATCGTCCGGCAGATCGTCGCCAGCACCTTCCGGCGATACCTCGGCCACAGCCCCGCGTGCAGAACGCTAAAAATTGCGGGAGCCCTGCCGCAGAGACGTGTCCGCCGCCAGAGCGTTAACCCGGCTGTTGCGGGGATGGTTGTAGTCAGACCGCTGCTCCTGTTGGTGTTGCTGTCGGCGGGACCTTCGCGATGGGCACGGAGGATCGCCAGTGGCTGGGCCCTTATTCTTATGCGTCGGAGACCTGTTGGTGTTGTTGCAGGCTGTTGCCGCCCTAGGGGCAGCGGTCGCTGCTGCGGCGGGAGGGGTTACAGGTTGAGGACTCGGTCTGGTGTTAGAAAACTGCCTCCAGGCCTGCGTTTGTCCGCCTCCTCCATTCTGCTTGTTGTTGTAGTGTCGTCCTCGAGACGGTGGCGGGGGCGGCGGAGGCGTCGCTGCTTTTGTGTCGGCTGGGCTTGTAAGTCTGCAAGCTCCGGTCGCCTTTTGGCAGCCATAAGTGCCCGGATTGAGGTGAGCGGCCACACCCCCGCCGCGATTTCCACCGTCCGGATTGTCTGGTCTCGCGCTGTCCTCATTCCACTGGCTGTGGCCGTTGGATTGGCGGTTGGAAGGATTTCGGTTGCGACCGGCCGAATGACAACCGCCTCTGGCAGGTTGCTGTTGACCCCTGGCGCAGGCTTCATCCGAAGGGTTGATGCGTCGGTTGTTCCCGGCGGGCTCTTTGCATTGACCCGTTTGAGGAAGCAGACTATCCGTCTTGGGCTGCCGGCCGGCTCCGGGCGCTTTGCCCATCAAAGGCGGCGTCGCCTGTTCGGGCTCGTAACGACGGGTGCTGTGGTATTCGCGCCGGGCGTGCGCGGGCCGCTTGATGTCTTGGGTCTTCAGGGCTGTTGTGACCCGTTCTTCTTCTGTGCCGTCTTTGCGCTGTAATAATGAATGTAGGTAACCAACTCGTCCAAAATGTTGTATTATGAATAACTGTAGTTACAGACCCGCCGCGGGGTCTCAGTGGTTAAGGCGATCGCCTACCCAGCCGGTGAACCCGGGTCCGAACCCGACCGCGTCACCCTAGTTTGGATGGAGGCGGAACGCGAAAGGCACCCGGATGCTGTGCGGTGTCAGTGCACGTTAAATATCCTCGAAATCACTCCGGAGACCTCCACTACGGTACCTTTTTCTGTCACTCCCTCCTTCCTCCATTCCCCTATGTTGCTGTTCAGGTGTCCACTGAGATATGTCAGACAGATACTGCGCCATTTCCTTTCTTCAAAAATCTCTTTGCCAATTCATTTTCAGTTACGGTTGAGGGCTAAACCTCATCGCTATACACACGTTTACGCTTTGATGCTCTATTCGGAAAAGCTTACACATGACCAGTGGGTGCAGCAGATTTTACTAGCAGTCTTTAGTTGCGAAAGCAACACTACGCTAAGTGTGAGCGATTTCACGGAGCCCCGGAGAGCCCCAGCCGCGCAAGTGCGAGGAGCGATTGACGTCAGAGGAGCGCGGAGCCGCTGCCGACTCCTCTGCTGCGTGGGTGACTCAGAGGTGTCATCGCTGCTGCGCCAGCAGTGCATTCTCCAGGAGGAGTGACGTCACACGGCGCACAGTTGCGGCGCTGGATCCACCGCGGACTCTTCGGCTACGCGGGTGACTCAGAGGCGCCGCCGCCACTGCGACTCTCGCGCCGTTGCTTCCGCAATTCCACTTGGGATGGCAATTGGTCAAACCACAGCGAATTTTTTTTTTCTCGTGCTCTATTCCCACTGGTCGCCATATGTTTCAGAATCTCTCTAGAGAGGGTGCCTAGTCTTATAATGCGGCCGTCACGCAATTGGAGTACATAAGTGTGGATTTCAATGTAGTCTGAACAGCTCAGAAGAATGCCGCTTTTTCGTGTAATGTCTGGCCCCAATACAAATCTCGGAAAAAATGCGTAGTCCTAAGTTAAGTGTCTACGGCAGGTGTTGCGGAACCTAGGCGGTCGTTTCAGAAAGAATAAAGGCATCGAACGGGAAGACGCAAATCAGTAAAGAGAAAGGACGATAAGAAACGGATTTCAGCATCTTTCATTTCTTCCGTAGTTGTGTTCATGATGAACTGAAAAAGCTGGCTCTAGCTCCACGGCCTACTCAGAGGACCGCTCAAACATCTGCACTGGATAGCTGATGACCTACAGAAAAGCATGCAGGTCGTGACGACCTGCATGCAACCCGAGTTAAACGTGGACGCCAGAATAAAGGCGAATATGGACCTTTACTCACCTTATAGCAGCGCAGAGAATCGCTGCAGCAATCCAGAAAAAGCCAGCACGGAGAGCACCGTGCCCAGAGGCGCCCCCAGTGCCGGCATAGGGCACCAAAGTAGCGGTGATGATAGTGGCTCGCTGTCACAGCCCACGAGAAGATGCATGGAGCGAAAAACAGGCGTCTTACCCCTGACAAAAGGCCAGGAGAGAGCTTGGTCGCTGGCTGCAACAAAAAAAAAGTGGTACGGTTTTACATGCGTTCAAAATGGGGGGTGCAAGAACGTACCGGATGCCTAGGATGTTAAATGAAGCCCTTCACAAATATCCTCCAAGAAGAATTTTTTTTAATTAGTTTCGTGGAAGCTGGGCTATCTGTAGTCAATATGCATTGCTGGATCTTCGCCCCTTTCCATCGACTCTGGTCTGTTTTTGCGCTCTAAAATGACGGCGCTCCTCCGCCGGCCCCACTGACTCAGCCCCTCGGGCGGTTGCGTGAATTTGGCATGGCGAAAAATCACAGCAGTCCGCTGTTGACGTAACGAGCGCTGCATGACGCGTTGCGTGTGGCTTGGGGCAAAAACCAGAAACCGCTGGTAGCCGCGAGGCGCGGAAGCTGAAGTTATTAGAAATGTATCATAGATTATCGGCTTGCCTTTGAGGTTATGTATGCGGCATGAATACTCGGTAGCCTGTATTGTACATAATGCAAGCATTTTATAGCCAACCTCCAAGACCCTTTTCAGGTAATCTTTAACGTAGTTAAGCCTAGTAGACATGCGAGAGCATACGTTCATTCTAAATTTGCTCTATCTGTCTGGTACCAGCATGTACAGCCGCCCTGATTTTTAATAATATGGCGTGATCGTCGACCGAACTGCTGGTCAGCGCCTTATAATGGCGATAAGCGTGCAACAAGGTGAGAGTTCGCGCGCGCGCACGAAGGCAGAGCGTCGTCTGCTACGCTGTTCCGAGCACGAGGACACTGCCACAATATCAGTTAGCAAGATCCCGCCTAGCCATAGAGCGCACGCGCATCATTAATATGTGGGAATTTCTTTCCTTGTATTTTTTCTTATCATAACTTTTAATCGCCAGGCTGGCCTCCCGTAATAGGTAAAAAAAAGAGAGAGAAAGAAATCACGTCTCATGCAGTCCCACATATTAATCATGCGCTTGCGCTCTACGGCTTGGCGGCATCTCGCGAACTGATATTGCGGCAGGGCGTGTGGCCTCGTGCTCGGAACAGCGTAGCAGACGACGCTCTGCCTTCGTGCGCGTGCGCGAACTCTCGCCTTGTTGCACGCTTATCGTCATTATAAGGCGGTGACCAGCAGTTGTGTCGCCACTCGCGCTATATTATTAAAAATCGGGGCGGCTGTACACACAACCGCGTTTCTTGACATTCATCGTCCTCTCTTCACTCTAGAAGCAGCTGGTGCCACGCGCTCCTTCCATTGGCTACAGCTGGCGTGGCGCTCCACCGATATTTCCCGAGCTTACCCAAGTTAATTTCGTCGCACAACACAAGATTCTTGCTCTTGCTCGAGGAGTGCTTTCGAGCTAAAATTTTGAAAAATTGGAGGAAACACCTCAGATCCGCCTTAATGACATAAATGCGGAATTGCTTATGGGGAACTGCATTCTCTGCTTTACACTCAAAGATCACTGCGAGTCCTCAAATCACTCTTGGTGGAGTAGTGCAGTGATTAAGCGATGCTTCAATGCCCTGCGATGGCAGGTGCTGCCACTGGTAGGGCCTGTGCGACCCAGGCTGCTCGTCCAGAGCAACTTCTCGCGGCCAATCATTAATTTAACTGTCGCCTGCTACGGTGTACAGTGTGCTCACAATCCGGTGTGGAGATTGTGATGGCGCTACGAAATCACGTTACCAAGGTAGCCAACGTAGGTTTCTTCTCCGCCGAATTCTTGCCCACAACACCTGTAGCGTCGATGATGACGACGAAAATTTTAACGCTATCGCCTTGAAAGATCAGATAAAACCGGCATTGGAAACTCTGCAGTGAACAGACTAACGGAACGACAACATATAGCCGTTCGGGCACAAGAACGAGTGAAGCTCGCCACGCCAAAATCCTGCGGCGCTCACATTCAGTGCGCAGGTGATACCTGAGTGAATGCGGTGTCTCGATAGATGGTTACGGCGAAAAGGATTCAGTAAAACCTTGTTCTCAGATTCATACTCATTAGTCGCATGCAACGAGCTTTTTCGCCGACAGCAATTGTTCCGTAGTAATAGGCCTTTCATGCAGGATTACCTTCGAAAGTTCGCCGCAGCGAAAAGAATTTTCTTGCTTTTCACGTCGAATTCAAAGTGTGAGCAAGCCGCAACGGCATGCTCTTTACGAAAAGGGCACCGCTTGGTGAATTGCAATATTAAATAATGGGGACTCAAGTAGTAGAGTTTCAGGCAATTGTTTTCGCGCTCGGCCCCATTTTTATATAGGAATATTGTTTCAAGGGCAAATGTGCAACCGAAGCGAAGCGAATACGCAGTCTATTCACGGCTCACCACTATAGGTGACGGCATCTATACGGTAAAGTCTGTGAACATGCTTATGGGAAAAAAAGACGCCGTGGCGGTGGGCGGGTTGTCGACTTTTGCCTATGCAGGGATGGGACACTCCCAAAGTCAGTTGCCTATGCAGGGACGGGTAAATTCCCAAAGTCAGGACAACGCACGACATCCGCGGTCCTTGTTCTAGAGCAGGGTGGTGCCTGCCGTCAACAGCGCTTTGTGCCCCTTGTTTCCAGATGTGTAAACGGACACAGGACAGGCGCTGGACGAGCTAGGAGAAGGCCCACCGCCAAGATCAAGCCATCGCGCTAGTCGTTGTGTGACCAACCCTGGTTTTGCCGTGTCCGGCTCCGTGTTCAGCGCCGCCCAGCCATTCCCGTTGCAATGAGGAGCTTGTTCAGCGGTGCCGGGTTCGCGAGCCATATCTTGAACGAACGGCCGGCGGCCCAGGAGTACAATATGGCCACGTCTCATTGACGAAAGGTTTTTTTTGGGATGAATCGAACAACCGGAATGGGAGAGCGCATGCAACGAACACCACGAGGTAATCATCTTTGCCTTCTACTCCCTGTCCTCTCTGGCTCGTGGGCAAGGAGCAATGCTGACAATAGGTGGCATGTGCAGGAACATCCACAAAATTTGTATACGTGCTTGACCTATAGAGGAATCTAGAGATCGAAAAAAAATTAAAAGAAAACAGTACAGCGATCTCATTGACGGGACTGGAAAAACCAAAAACTCATGTATCACCGCAATGAATCACTTACTTCATGTGAAAAGCTCATTAAACAGACGCTTAATCTATGCCATTTGACCTCTTGAAACGGGTGCCGCTTTCGCACCACGTCTATTAGTGGATTAACGCGGTGTCAGCTTTGTTGATAGTTGCAAGGACTTGAATCTGCGTGCATCAGTTACTTCTATGTGCGGCTTCTCATTGAGAAAGTATAGCGAGGTAATGTAGCTTCGTGTTCGCTAAAGGCGAAGAAGTGCGCCCGCCTATCAGTGGAAGCACTGGTTTTTTACGTAATTTAGGCGAAGCAGGGCTTATTTGTATTCAATAATGTTTGTTTTCTGCAGCTTGAACCAACGCCGCGAATGGTCGTTCCTTCTTCAATACAGCACCCAAGCCGCGGCGCTTACGCCAAACTTTAGCTCCCTCCAGCGCTGGACCTGAAGAGCTGACTCCGCAGCAGGTAGGGCGTTCCGTGTCTCCTTGCCTGTAGTAGCTCTGAAGGGCACTCTCGCTTACTCGAAGGGAACGAGTGCTTTCCGCTTAGCTTTCATTTCCCAGTTACGGGTTCGGCTTCCTGCCTAAGGTGATCACAATGTACATCTCAGTCGAATTCCCTTCTGGCATTGTCGGGTCCGTTGCCTAATTTAGTGAACCTTTTCGTCTTCCCCTCATTGATGGAAAGTATTTATTGTTCTTAACTTTAGGAACGATTATGCCAGGAAATTGGAGCTCGTTGTGGTATAATTTTTCATGCCCGACTCCCTTCTTGCAGATCAGCATTATGTCAGCATTGTTATATGCGTCTTGTGCTGTAGAAGCAGCGCCTCCTCTATTTTTACAATGCCTACCGAATACGGCCCATCCGACTGCCCAGGCGCCTTTTCTATCCTCCTTTCCTACTCCCCCCCATGGGCTAGTCTTCACGCCTGCTCTGCATGTGTGGGGGAGAGTGGAATCTCAGTGGCTTCTGGTGACGGAAAGCGGACGAAGACAATTTTTGCAACGTTCTCTGTTTCGTCGTGAGGCGGCGCTTTGCATTTCTCATGGTCAGCAGGCTGCCTGTCAGGTATGGACGCGTCATAGAGCGCGCCGTTCGTGGCGGTGGTGATCATGGAGCCGCTGTAGGCGCTGGCTTAAAAAGGAGTCACTGAGAGTGCAGTGCAGCGGCATTGGCATTGCAACGGCGGAAGGATGTGGCGGCTTGTTCGTATGATCTTCGTCTTTTAGCTGCAACGCGTAAATATTCTGGGAGAGGCACTAAAATTGCTTGGCGCAAACGTGAAATTATAAGGTAAAGCTAAGGGGAGGCAAATGGGAGGATGAAATAAAGAAGGACCCGCCGAAAGACGCGGGTTCGATCCCGGCCGCGGCGGCCGACCTTCGATGGAGGCGAAATTCTAGAGGCCGCTGTCGCGTTCCACTCCTAAAGGCGAAGCTTAAGCGTCATTAATTAGCAGTTAATTAGTATTCAGGCATTAATCAGTAATTAATCATTAATTAGTGATTTGTCATCACTTAGCAATCAGTACTCAGTTATATGTGACGCCACCAGTGCCACAGAAGCAGCGAAAGTGGTTCGGAAAGCGCTTTCACCTCTACGCACTTTAGACAAAGTGCCCCCTGAATTTTTCTTGACCGCTGGACTACTGCGCTAGAGTGGTAGGAGGACTTCCGGGGACCTGTGAGTATCAAATAGAGAATGACCAATCCCCTAGAGGCACTGACTGATTAACGCAATCATGTGATACATTTAAGTAGGAGGTCAAGTGCCCCGGTTAATTTTTTACTGCATTAGCACTAACATACGCATTTTTCGATTTCAGGCATGGGTACGTACAGTACGCACGTACTTGGGTGCCTGAAGCCTGGTGTATGGAATGCAGGTCGTTTGCAACATGCCAGTTGTGCACACCTAGCAGGCGTTCACCTGAGTGAAGGCCTGGGTAAAGACATTCGAGGAAAACACCTTCCAAGTAAAGACATTCAGGTCAAATGCATTTAGCATGTCAGGAACTTAAGTACTTCCCGTAACTAATGCGATACTGCACGATATTCCGCGCTTACCAATGCTAAACCGCCTGCAATTTTTTTATTGTGTTAAACTGTCGGTTCGCGGAAAAGATGCACCTTAACCATTCAGAGCGCTACCCTAGAGAGCTTCCTGCTCATGTTTCGATATGTGGTGTGTCCCTTGGTTGAGACCGAGTACGATGTCGGCCAAGGCGTCTATTTTCAGGAACTAAGGACATTTTCGAAATGACTCACCGCGGCGGTCACTGGGAGGTCGGGTAACAGCTCTGCCGGGATGGGTGCAGTTTCGGGGGGATATTTGTGTTGGGGTCCACGGTCCTTGTTCTGGAGCAGGGTGGTGCCGCCCATCGCCAGCTCTGAATGCCCCGTGTGTCCGATGGGTGAACCGGGCAGAGGAAAGGCGTTGGGCGAGTTTAGAGGTAGGCGACCGCCAAATTGAAGACTGTGCGCTGGTCGTGGTGTCACCGCCGCTGCGATCGCAGAGGCTGATTCCATGTTCAGGGACGGCCAAGCAACCACAGTACAATCAGGAGCCTCTTCTGCGGAGCGTAGTCTGTAAGCGATTGGTTGATCGAACGGTGGTAGGGAGACGCGCACAACGCGGCCGCGTCACAGCGACGACAAAGCCTGTAACCTGAGTCGGACAGCTGGCACAGGAGAGCGGGAGCAACGAACGCCACGAGGGAATCTTCTTTGCCTTCTGCTCTGTGTTCTTGAAGGTGCGTGCGCAAGAGTAAATGCTGGCGATGACTGGCACGTGGAGGTAAATGCAACAAATTGTAAATGCCTGAACGTAGGGCATAAAACACTGAAGCAAAAGAAAAAGAAGGTAGGTATGCCAGAAAAACTGAAGTAAAATTCATGTTTAAGCAGACTGACTGACACACATATTATATTGAAATCCCGAGCATGCAGACTGCTCGAGGCATCTGTGCGTGCATGTGGCCCACAGTTGGCACGACAACCGAGACGAATTCCGACATTTCGCAAAATGAACTAAGCGATTTTTCCCTTTAATGGGTCACCAGAACGTGATTACATTCTAATGAACATTATAAATATGTCTGCTATTTCGTTCTGATAGTGTAACGAAAATTACAGGAGTAAATTTGGTATGTACTCACATTACAACATGAGTGCAGTTCTGATCACAAATAAAAGTAAAAAGTTTGAAATGCTGATAAACTACCTGCAGCTTTGTAAAAGATGATTAAGCGTATTATATTTGTAATGAGCATAGCTGAGGAAAACGGACATCAATCAATATTTTATGCATAGCAAGATACACAACTGTTTCTTTGATTTTAAATGACGCCAGGAAATAAGCCGCAGCTTCCTTCCCTCCACATTTTCAAACGCCCATTACAATGCCAGCTAGATGCTTTCTGAACAGCTACGTAAAGAAGCATCGTCCAAAGCCGGCCCTCACTGAAAGGTTAAAGGACTTTAGGCACAATATTTTTGCTTGATGTTTTCTTGTTTCAGACGAAGCGCTAGATGTTGATATACTCAGATCACCCTATAGTATTCATCTGCGACCGCTAAATAATTTATAATTGCATTTGTTCTCGACCCTGTTACAGTTTTAGTTTAATTAACCGAACAATAGCTGTGACATGTAGTTGGTGTTTAGGTCACGTAAGGCACAAAAAAGGCATTATAACTGCTGATACGTCATTTGGTGTGCTCTAACTACTGGAACGGGTTGATTTAGGTGTTGCAGTGAGTTAAAACTATGTACCCGTATTTATATGACCCTTTCTTCGTTTGACATGCGACCTAAACATCAAGTGCACGTCAGAGCCACCGCTCCATTCATAAAACCGAAACACCATGCAAGAAGAAATTCAATTATATGTTATTTAATTGTCGTAGGCAAAAACCACGCGGTGATCTATGTATTCTAATTGATAAAGCATCATTTGAAAGAAGAAAACGCGCTATAAAATTAGGTGTCTATTGTCCTTCAATGCTGTTCGGGATACCAAAAAAAGGCTACGCGGAAATATATACGCGCGTATTTTTTTCAAGGTGGGAAACTGCGATCTGGACAAGTTGCATTTCTTCTCTACAAATAACATTTAAGAAAAAAAGGCGAGCACAGAGGTGAGCAGGCAGCCATGTAGTGCTGTTATTAAAGGAGGATTAGAAAGATCAGCGCTGTGTGTGTATTATCATTTGTCCTCTCGGCTCCGTCGGGCTTCCTAGCAGTGCCACGAACCACTTTCGCACTGGCGCACCTTTCACGCTAGATTACTCTCGAGTGGTACTCTTACTAGGTATCGCCGCCTGACTGCCGCCTTTAAAACGCTGAACTATATTGTAATGCACATGGGCACGCTTGTGAATATGCAGATGTCTTACAAACCTAGGCATATTTGCACGACGACAAACTTAACAGTCACGAGTCACAGCTCAACACATGCCCCAATGGTTTCTCCTTCGTGCATGGAACCTATTCACACGCAATGATGAATAAAATGACCTTCATTAGTCAGGAAATGTAACTTGACGCTTCTCACACCCTCCGAGAAGCGGAGTAAATACAAGGGCTAGGCGACGTCAGCCAGTGGTGCGTGGTTGGCTCGCGAGCACAATAAATGAATCCCATAGTGATAACAGCCATCGCGTGCTCCTAGTGTTCAAATCACAGAGAAGAAATAGTGACACGAAGTGCAAATTTATTCATCCCATCACAACAGAGTAAACGCCATTTATTTGCACTCTTCCTGCATCAGGCACGCCTGTCCGATTCTCCAGATGTCTCTGTAGTTAGGCGTTTGCAGGAATTGCCGTCCGATCTGGAGCTCACTACAGCCGCATTATCCGATTCAAGGACGCATCCGAAGCACGGGAGCGCCAAGCCAGCCGAGGCACTGGACAGTCGTACGAGAGAGAAATGGCGGTGTCTTTAGAGAGACGGCCACCTCATAGCAGCTGCGGAAGGCAACGGCAACAGCGTCCTCGCCGGAGTGCGTCGATGGCACATGCCTCTGCAGAAAGTGCAGAAAGTCTCCGTCCGTGGACATCGGGAATTGACATAGAATAGGTGCTGCCACTAGAAAGCGACAGCGGGGGGTTGAGGAGAAACACTTTTAGTGAGCATTGTGGAGGAGAACTGCTCATAAGGAGGAGCCCTCTACTTCACACAGCGAGTCTTTGTACCTTAACAATCGCCCTAGACGAGATAACTTTATAGTGAACGGCGTACCCGAGCTGGGAACAGAAAATTACAGAGAATGTTTAGTACATTTGAATCGGAGCGAAACCAATGATTTTTGCTGCGGAGAAGACTACGGTAAGCGGGCACTGCAGCGGGACGGAGCATATGGACGTTGATGAAGATGTGCCCTCCATGCACAGCGCGAGAGTATGGTGCAGTTTAACACGAGGCGTGTTGGTTTGGCGATAGCTCAGTGGTTTCCTCAGCATGAAGGCGGCATATACGCTGTATTGCTCCCTGAGAAGTACACCAGAGACAATTGACAGTTGGTTTATTCTGTGCACTGATGAGGTTTTCTTCTGGGACACATTACAACAAACAATTAACGACATTGACCGCACACCCTAGAGTATCCGTTTTTTCCCTCTGGAGAAAAACTGTCTTTTGCCATAGGACCTATTTATGTTGCAGGGACTTTTTAGTCTGGGGAAGAGCCACATGGTGGACCACCATGCCGAATCACCACGGTCTTCGAAATCTTTTGTAGTGAAGAATGCGCTTTGCTGAGGGAAGTATATGCTGCCCTGCAAGAGCGCCTAGCTGGCTGCCCTAACTGGATGCATGTGTGTGCCGCCCAGATTTTTGATGTTTTGGAAGGTGGGGTCATGCCGGGGTAAGGTGACGTATTGTTTTGTGGCGTAAGCATGCTTTCATTTTTCTTTTCGGCACTATTTCCATAAGAAAGATAGCCTTATGGTTTCTCTCTGCGGCCCTTAAAGGAGATCTGATCGCGCAGCTGCGGGTTCCACTCCGAGTCATGGACATTGATTCAATTCTTTTCTCTTTTTCTTGGTTTGACTTCAAACTCAGCTAAAGGTCAAAACTAGGCACTCGGCGATGGAACCACGAGGTCCCGTGGTGAAGCTTTCGCCTGAAGCGTTGAAGCGTTGAGGCAGGAGTAAATGAGCGCGTTCATCGTATTGGTAGGCGCAAGTCTACTTCCATTCCCCGATAGTAATGATGTTCTTGAAATACAAAAGGAAAATTTCCGTCTGAAAAAATGCATTGAAATTGAAGGACCTAACCACACCTAAAGTATGCATCGACGAAGAGATTTCACCAAAACTGCAAGTGGCATGGGTAAAGTTGAGGTAATTTGCAAAGGCTAATGCAGGCGAACGCAAATTTAGGTTGTCATATGATGAGCTGATCATAAGTGAGAGAACTTACAGATACGATGACATTCATGACCGTCTTGTGCAATCAAGCCGAGAGCAGCCCATTTCCGGTGATAACTGCAGAATCAAGGTCTTTGAATCAAATCGACCGATATCATTTTTTGTTGCTAACTTTCGTAGTTTGCTACCTAAGCAAGGAGACATACTGTCTGTCATTGACAGGTGTGCTGCAGATGTCGTTCTGATAACATAAACATAGCTGAACCAATGTATCTCGGCGGTCGCATTTTCATTGAGGCAAAATTCTAGAGATCCGCGTATTGGGCGATGTCAGTGCGCGTTGAGGAACCCCCGGTGGTCAAAATTTCTGGAGCCTCTGACTACGGCGTTCCTCATAGGCTGAGTTGCTTTGGAACATTAACCAACCATAACGTCACATAACTTTAAACATCCATCAACGGAAATTTCTTTAGTTACTGTCAGCTAACAGATCAGAGGCATGTTTCTCTGCAAAAGCCTTAGAAGCTTTAACCTAGGTGTCGAAATATTCGATGTTGTGAAGTAACCTGCAAAACTTCTTGCTTGAATATAACAAGCCGTCGGGATAGCTCTTTAGATATCATTTCTGTACCAAAAACCTTGCTTTAACTTTCTTACCGTTGTTATCAAGTTACCTTTTTTTGGCAAGGATTCTGCAATGTTTGTCACTAAAATTTTCCTTTTAGCATTCTTTTGTTCTTTTGCTTAATGATGCGCCCCGTTGGCTTCCTGTCTGTATTGGTATTGATTGTTTTTTGGAGGTTATTGAAGTTCACTGAATTCGGGAAGAATTTTTTTTCGTGTTTTTCATGGAATCTAGCTTTCGCATTTGCTTCTCCCATGCCATTTCTGACGTTCACGGAGTAAGATAGACAGCAGTGCCGATTCTGACGCTCCGCAATGCATTCGGAAGGCCTCGCTAGCGCACGTCCGGCGCCCAGCGTTGCGCTCTACTCTCTATATCCACTCGCCTTCACTCAACGAAAATGCTTTGAGTACTCTTTTTCCTCTGCAGAAGTAGCCTATCGACGCGCCACCTGTCGACACTACCACGAAACGAAATTCTGTGCGACCATTGGGCGAAAAGCCGGTGGGATGCCGTTTTTCGCGTTGTCTACTTCTGACGAAGCTGTAAAGGGAATCATGTTTTTCCATCAGCGCACAATAGCCTCTTTGTTTACTAAGATAACACTTTTCCTTTGATGAATCGGCCGATGCACAACAACCGGCATATGAAACCTGAACGACAGTTCAATCCTAAAAAAAAATTAGTCGATATTAGCTGTGAGAATGTCCGTACGAGTGCAGGTAAATTTCAGTTTCAAGGTGCGATGCCTGGCCCTTTGAAGTGTTTATAAACTTAGCGTTATTGCTGCTTTAGGACGTAATAAAATCTTTGTTTTTCAGCTCTCTCGTCCGGCTTTCTTTTGTTCTGAGGATTATAGTGCAGTAGCAACATTGACAAGAAAGACGGACGCAAACACAGGTGTACCTCTTTCTTGACCATGTTGCTACTGCGCTATAATCCTCGGCATGATGAACCAACAAGCCAGCCACTTCCTATTAAGCAATTTGATTTGTTACTCACACTTGGTACTTGGAGAGTCAGCTCCGCAAAATGCATCTCGTTTGTTGCCGAGCCATGTGTGCACCATCGGCTTCGTATTGGGGCGTCGTAGCAGACGACAAATGAACCCAAGAGCTTCCCGAAACGCAGAGGGCATGGCTGACGGGAGAAGCGCATACTGTGCAGCGGTATTTGAATGCTGGTGCTCCGTAAGACAGGGCAAGCGATGAACTGTTTTGTCGCTTGCTGTAAACCATGATATGGCGAAGGAAATTTGTGTGCACGGCAGGGAAAAGCCATTCCGCCACCCGTCCTGCATCTTCCAAGCTGAGTTTTGGAAATCTGCTAAATACGCACAGTATGTTGGTGTTGTGCGACGTCGCTGTGCATTAAAGAACCGCAGGTGACCGAAATTATTCGAGCGCCATCCACTAAGCTCGACTGTTAGCTCAAAAGCAGATGCCGGACGTTAAGCCCGGCAGCGTATTCGCCAACTGCAGCCTGTACAGCCACAAGGCTTGAAACCACGGTGAATTGATGACGGTGACTGAAGATTGTCACAACGGCTTACCTAAAAGGGATAATTATTCCCTAAATAACGCTTAAACGGCGTTATATGGCACTAAGCATCACGATTTGCGACCTAAAAGGGAAAAAAATTAAGAAATGAAATTAAAGAAAACAATAAAGTTACAGTACAGGGAGCGGAGTCGAACGGCCGACCTCCCATACGCAAAACGTGCCTCTAATCCACTGCGCCATAGCGGCGATGTCAAGCTGTCGTTCTGAACGAATATTTATAACGAGCCTTACTGGTGGCTGCTACCTGCCGGTGGGCGGCGCTGTCATCGCTGGCTGTACCGGCTGCATTTGGCGAACGCGCATCCCGGCATGCCTCTCTCTTTTCCTGATGCAGTACTGACACTCACTACAAGGCCGTCTATGGAATACAGGAGATAATAGTGGAAGAACAGAAGGGAACAAGTTAGCATGTGGAGTGTGCGCATAATGGAGCCTGTGAAACAAGGCAGGTGAGCTGTAGGGAGGAGGCAGAAGTAGAGGACAACTGTGGTGACACAGATGATGGCGCCAGTGCAGCGTCACGCAGCAGACAACCGCGATGCATGCCATGATGCATGCGCGTGTTTTTTAAAAAAAGGAGAAGAAAGCGTCTACACCGCGAGCGCATCAGTGCCAAATCCGAGCGTCCTCTATTTTGACTCCCCAATCTCTCTCGGATATAGCAAAACAGAGCCCCTCTTAACAGCGAAGTCGGCGCTCCTGTCTATCTTGCTCAGTGGTAAGGTGTGCAGATGCTCTGTAGCTTTGGTGAATGCTTTTTGCAATAATTTCTACAAAGGCTTGGGGATTTTAGTACATAAAGTTGAATTCAGCTCTCTAGTGTGTTCTTCTCGTCTTGCCTCTCATTTTACTTCAAACCGAAACAAAAGTTTACCTTTGCTGTCATTATTAACTGCACTTAAATTGTCAGAGCTGCGAAAACTCTTAAGTGGTACATTCTTATATACCTCAGATGTTGGGATCTGAAAATGATAGAATTTTTTAAATTCTATATCTGATGTACACTGGGGACAAAAGTAACTGATCCATCACTCAAATTACCAACAACGCCACACCTTATGCAGACGTTCCCCGAAGATGCACTCCTGGAGTCGAGACCGGCAAGAGAAGGAGGGAGTTGTAGGGTGACGCCTATATGCAGAACGGCAGCGTTCGGGGATTGGAGGTGCTGTGAGTCACTTTTTTTCTCGTTAGGGCAGTGCCTCCGGAACGTGCAAATGCATCCACACACCGCTCGTTTTTTAGCAATATTACTGGTAATCATTTGGAAGCTTAAATGTTTCTCCGCCCACGTTTCATTACGGCAGCTTTCCGTGATTCTCTTTTGAGAAGCGTTAACCACTAATAACGAAGGAAATTCTCATGACGATGAAAATTTATGCCAAGATGCGCACTTTATATCGGAAAATAAACATTGCCCCTTTGGATCACTCATTTTCGTTCTAATGGCTCATGCCCGCAATGGGCCATCGACAAACATTCGGGAAACATAGGTTTTCCAGTTTTATAGCTTTTTTGTCAGCTTCTAATTTACGGTACTGCAGGTGACAACAAGGAGAATCTAAATAAGTGACACTTTTATTGTGCGAAAGCATGACTCTGCAGGGTAGCAACCATGAGCAAAATTGCCCGCTGTCTCTTCCGTTGTTTGTTCGCATACGGCCTATCGCGAGCACTCCGTCCCGCGGCACTGCCCGTTCGTCGTCGTCTTCTACGTCGCAGAAATCCATGTTTTCGCCCTAATTCGAATGAAGTAAACATTCTCTCTAGTTTTTCTTCATTTTTGTCAATGGTCTCGTGGTCGTACGATTGCCACTAACGCAAATGAAGACGGCGAGTTTCACCCGCAAGAACGTTGCGGGAACGGTGAGAACACTTTTGGTTCCAGCTTATGCGAGCGGATTTCTTTGCATTTATCACTGGGAATGTTTTTCAGCCCGGCACCTTGCTCAAATGAAAGTCGTCTGTTGCCCTAATTAGCGCAAGTGTATTCAGGTAACAGTAAAAGGCAAATTTTATGTTCCGTTTAAAAATAAGCATGTCTAGGGCGCAAGACTCTTGAAAATGTAAAATAAAAAAAATGAGCGCTTCATAAGCTGCGAAAAAGATAACTTCTCACTGAAATTAGGAAAGTGTTCCAATAAGTGGATTTTACCTTTTTATTTTTTCTGACACCAGGGGGCTTTTTCTTCCTTGGGTTTTTCCTGCCCTTGTTGTCTTGCTTTTAAACTTTTTGGCGTGCAGCTGAACGTGCTACCTAGTGTCAACATTGTTTCTTGCACACGCGCCTTAGAGAACACTGCGCAGAAGGCAAAGAAGATTCCCTCGTGGTTTTCATGTGCCAATAAGCCTGAGGAGACATCATCATCATCATGGTGGAGTGCGCATCGGATCTGCTCCAGTGTAATACACTCAATTCTATTCCTTTATAGCCTTTATTCCTGAGCAGCTAGCGTGCACTAAAGGCATTGTACGGGGAGTGGCCTCGTCATCTACCACTCAAGAAATTTTGGACGAATTTTAAGATGCAGAAGAGTTACTTCTGTGTACCGCTTCTCTCGCGAGGGCAGAAGGGCACAAGGGTTTTTTCGGCAGGTGGCGAATCAGGCTCTGCGTCCCCTCAGTACTTCCTCCGGCACGGGTTGAACGAGACGAACTATACCTAGGCCTTAACATATACTTACCATATCCTCACTGGCCTGTACGTTAAGTACACGCATGGACGAGGATTCGAAGAGAATCAGGAGTGCTCTTCGTATGTTTTGTTTTAGGTTGAATTGTTGTTTGCGGCTCACAAAATGATATTAAGGTGAAACTGGAACGGCCAGAGACACCTAATTTGCGTTGATATGGTTAGATGAAGTTTTTTACAGAATTGCACACAAAATTTATTTTTATATTATTAAATACGTTTCAAAGTTCAACGATGGGTCCTCGCGCAGTGCCTGGCTCGGGTCTCGCCGGGAGAACGAAGAACCACGCCGCTGGTCCTGAGCTCATACTGCGTGGAGTATTAAATACCGTAAGATACTGCACTGAGTTTATCTTGAAACTTGAAAAAAAAAACCCCACCTAGGCGCAAATAATTTCACAAGGACACAAAAAGAGACGAGGAGACAACGGACAAGCGCCAGCTTCCAACTGTTTATTGCTCGAAACAAAACACAGATACATTTATAGTCTCGGGCAACGCCCACATTTACACACCACGTGCCTTATCGCAGCCGTGACTTATCGCCTAGCACGAAAATTGCGAAAAAAATCGTACTCCGCCGCATACAACTTAACTGAAGTGTCAATCACGCACAAGGCTGCCTTTTCCTTTATGTGAAAGGCTTCCAATAAAAGCCTCGACTGCTTAAATTTGCTCTTGCCCAGAATCCTCGCCTTTTCCAGTCGAGGTGCACACTTGAACGTTTTAACGTGGCTCACCAAAGTGGCGTATTTATCTTTATTATTCGCTACCTTTTTTACATGTTCCCCAAGGCGTTCGTTGATGCACCTCACCGTTTGCCCTATATAGGACATTCCATAGGTCAGGGGGAATATTGCCCTATATAGGGCAAACGGGAAGGTGCATCATCAAACGCCTTGGGGAACATGACAAAAAGGTAGCGAATAATAAAGATAAATACGCCACTTTGGTGAGCCACGTTAACACGTGCAAGTGTGCACCTCGACTGGAAAAGGCGAGGATTCTAGCCAAGAGCAAATTCAAGCAGGCGAGGCTTTCATTGGAAGCCTTTCACATAAAGAAAAATGCAGCCTTGTACGTGAGTGACACTTCGTTTAAGTTGTATGCGGCGGAGTACGATTTTCTGAGCAGTAATGTTCGTCCTAGGCGATAAGTCACGGCTGCGATAAGGCACGTGGTGTGTAAATGTGGGCGTTGCGCGAGACTATAAATGTATGTGTTTTTTTTTCGAGCAATGAACAGTTGGAAGCTGGCGCCTGTCCGTTGTCTCCTCGTCTCTTTTTGTGTCCTTGTGAAATTATTTGCGCCAAGGTGTCTTTTTTTCCCAAGTTTCAAGGCCAACTCACCACATCCGTGGTCCTTGTGCTCGAGTAGAGTGGTGCCTGCCGTCACCAGCGCCATGTTCCCGGCGTTTCGAGATGTTGAACCGGACACAAGACAGGCGCTGGACGAGCTCGGAGAACGCTGACCGCCAAGGTCAAGCCACCGCGCTGGTCGTTGTGTGACCACCCCTGCCTTTGCAGTGTCCGGCTCCGTGTTCAGCGACGCCCAGCCATTCCCGTTGCAATGAGGAGCTCTATCAGCGGTGCCGGGTTTGCGAGCCATGGCTTGGACGTACGGCGGACGGCCCAGGCGTACAATGTGGCCTCGTCTCATCAACGAAAGATCTTTTGGGGTGAATCCAACAACAGGAATAGGAGAGCCCATCCAGCGATGATGATGATGATGATGTCCTCGGGCTGAATGGCACATACCCACGGCGGGGGATTGGCCAGGGTGCATAGCGGATACAAACGAACTCATGTACAGGGAATGGAGTATAATTAAATCTAAAATTTGGGAACACCACGAGGTAATCTTCTTTGCCTTCTATTCCCTGTCCTCTCTGGCGCGTGGGCAAGAAACAATGCTGACAATATGTGGCACGTGCAGGAACATTACAAAATTTGTATACGCGCTTGACCTATAGAGGAATGTAGCGATCAAGAAAAAAAAATTAAAAAAAAACAGTAGAACGGTCTCATTGAAAAGATTGGATAAAACAAAAACCTATAAAGCGACGTTTCGGAGCGCTTATGAAACGCACGCGTAATCAATGTCATTTTACCTTTTGAAATGGGTTCCCGCTTTCACATCACGTCTATTTCTTAGTGGATTCGCGCGGTGTCATCTTTCTTGATCATTGCAAGGAGCTGAGTCTTCCTGCATCAGTTAGTACTACCATGCGGCTTATTATTGAGTAAGTAGCGAGGTAATAAAGCTGCGTTTTCGCTAAAGGCGCAGTATACGCCCGCCTATCAGTAGAAGCACTGGTTTTTTGCGTACATTAGACAAAGCAGCACTTCTTTGTATTCAGTAATTTTGTTTTCTACAGGTGGAACCAAAGGCGGGAATGGTCGATCCTTCTTCAATACAGGCCGAAGCTGTGACGCTTAGGACGTCTCTTAGCTCCCTCCAGCGCTCGACCTGAAGTGCTGAGTCCGCAGCAGGTAGGGCATTCCGTGTCTCCTCGCCTGTACTAGCTCTGAAGGGCACTCTCGCTTGGTCGAAGGGAGCGAGCGCTTTCCGCTCATCTTTCTTTTCTCATTTACGGGCTAGGCTTCCTGCCTAAGCAAATTACGTTGCACTTCTGAGTTGAATTCCCTTTGGGCATTGTCGGGTCCCTCGCCTAAGTTAGAAAACGGTGTCGTCTTCCCCCGATTAATGGAAGCCTTTATTGTTCTTACTTTAGGAACAATTACGTCACGAAATTGGAGCTCGTTGTGGTATAATTTTTCGTGTCCGATTTCCTTCTTACAGGTCAACATTATATGAGCATTGTTCTATGCGTCCGGTGCTGTAGAAGCAGCGCCTCCTCTGTTTTGACAATGCCTACTGAATACTGCCGATCCCACTGTCCAAGCCTCTTTTCTATCCTCCTTTCCTACTCTCCCTAGTCGGCTTGTCTTCGCGCCTGCTCTGCGTGTGCAATCTGCAATCTGAGTAACGCGTGCAGTCTGAGTAGCGTGCAATCTGAGTAGCGTAGTACAATCTGAGTAGCAAGTGGTGACGGAAAGCGGACGAAGACAATTCTCACTTTCTTCGTGAGGTGGCGCTCTGGATTTCTCAATATCACCAGGCTGCCTGTCAAGTACGAACGCGTCACAGAGCGCGCCGTTCGTGGCTCTGCTCCTCATGGAGCCGCTGCAGGCGCTGGCTTAAAAAGGAGTCACAGAGATTGCAGTGCAGCGGCGTTGGCATTGCAACGGCGGAAGAATGTGGCGGCTTGTTCGAATGATGTTCATCTTTTAGCTGCAGCGCGGAAACATTCCGGGAGAGCCACTAAAGTTGCTGGGCGCAAATGTGAAATCATAGGGTAAAAGTAGTTGTTAATGCGTTTTGCTGCATTGGTTTGCGATTCAATCATGTTCAGTAAGGCAAATGGGAGAATGAAATAAAGAAGGTATGGTAAATGTACCCGAAAAGGCATTTTTCGAAAGTACCATCTAGCAATCAAGTGCTTTCAAGACTTAGCTCTACTTTTTACAGGATAATCTGATAGAGAAAGAAAAAAAAAAGAGAGGACACTCGGCAGAAACTGGCCTCAGGAAGTACGTCACGGCTACGCAAGCGTCTAGTTTTCTCACCGAACGCCAGAGGACGCAAACGCGAAAATAAATGTTCTTATATATTAAAGCACACACACTTCTTGTCGCTAAATAACTATGTTATGCTTCAACGCCACTATTTTAACATATATATGAAGAAGCAATTTATTGAAAAACGCTTCGAAGTTGTTGTTTTTTTTCGACCGTCGTCAGCACTGTCATTTGCACGTGATTGTGGGCGTCGGCTGCGTTTGTGTTGCTGTTCTGCAGAATCTACTTCTGTCGTGCTGAACAGCAGGTGAGACACATTTCTTGCAGAAATTATGCTTGAAAACACTGACATAAAGAGTCAGCACAAACAACTGTTGCGTTTTTACATCGCAGTGAGCTGTTAACATACGGCGTAAGACCCGCGTTGGCCGTGTGGGTGGTTTGTTTACCGTGTGGGTGGTTGGCCGCGGGTGGTTGGCCGTGTGGGTGGTTGTAAGGGAGTGGTGTGAGGAAGGCATGGGGGGCCCACAGCACGAATGACGTAAGCATAGACTGATTGCGCGGTGCAGTGTTAGGCCATATTGCTGCGCAGTCTTGAAATCTTCGGCCTTACTACTGTGACAAATGCGAATGTATGGTTTTGCTCGAGGTAAAGCGGATCGCGCCTTGCACGCCATATTTCCGTATCCTTGTGCAGGCGCGGCGTGGCGCGTATAATAGGAAATCCTGAAAGGGCTCGTATTTGCACGTTTCGGGTGCATGTTAACTGCGCCTTTGTTCAGCTCCTATTTAGACTCAAAATGTACTGCGTGTATTTGTGTGGAGGCGATATTGTATTGTGGCGAGATTTGCTGTTACATTGAAAACAATTTTTAGCGTAGTTATGGCTTGCTGTATTGTTTTGATTATTCATACTGGTCGATGCATGCATTAACACCCTTCAGAACACCCTGTCATGCCGACCGGCGGCCCTTCCTACGGCAACTACTGCTCTTTGTAGTGGTGCCAGAACAACGGCAGAACGCACAAGAAGCCAGGGACGAGTTTCTTCCGTATTCCACGGGGCAGTAGGTGCGTTGAGGTTTCTTATGTTTTGGATTTCTTTACGCTTACTATTTGCGCATGAAGGGTGAAAACAAAAATCGCTTTTTCACATTTATAGCGCAAGCTTCATAATAGGAATGCTTGGGCAAAACGGCTTCTTTATTTGAGTTTAAAGTATTGTAAGTTATTGCCATTACAGGTTAGCAAATATTGTAGCGATTTTTTCGGAACGCTTCCAGTGGCGGAGCGACTAAACATTTTTTTTTATTTTAGATAAGCCGTAAAAAAGCGGCAAAAAAGGATATGTAAGCAGGGCTCTCAACAATGTTCGCTTTGTCTGATACGTATTATTTCAATCGGCGTAGGTGTTAATACAAGACCCCCTCAAGAAAGCAAAGGTATGCTTTTTGGTCAGTGCCTGTCATAAGCTTGCTGTTGACCCCTGAATTTTTTATTCCTTAAAGTGTGGCTATATTAACTGCCTCTGGTACAAACATCTTGTGATACCAAGTGTAAGAATATTATTCAAGCAATTACTCTTACGCTAGGTACATCATCGTCATTGCAGGATGACAGCATGGGTGCAGGGCACTGAAACAGACGACCTTCTGAGAAAGCCGGCCAGCCTACTGTATGCAACATACAGGGTTTCCACTACAAGATTTCACGCCGTGCCTAGTGTCTACAGTGACTACTTGTCTTTTGTCTTCTCTGTTAATACTTTCAGACTTGCGTATATCAAGGAACAGGGTTATATTTCTATCTAACCTTTCTGTACCATGCTGTTCTCGGTTTGGGTGCAGCCTTTATGTGCTCATTCTTTATATTGCCCTGGAATAAACAGTTTCCTTGACACTCCGTCTGTTTATTAAATACTGCATATTAAATTACCACTTGCTCCGTACAGGAGACAAGCCCGCCGCACAGAAAGAGCCCTTGTTGATTTATGAATCCAAAGCTGCCTGTTTTATAGTTATGTTGTCTGTACAACTTAGTCAAATAATTTCGGATCGAATGGGTGCCGCGTTAGCAATTTCAAATTCGCGCCAGTGAAATCGAAACAGCAAAGTCCGGTCCTGTTGCTCTCACCAACCGCTAGGTGCGCTACAATCGATAGGGCCGCTGTGGTCTATGGGATTGTCCTCTCTTATTCGTTCTTTCTCTATGATAATCTGTCATCGTTACGACAACTAGATAAAGATTTTTCTCTTCCCGTGGCAGCCTACAGATACGATTGTTTTAAGCGAAATGCATGACGCAGCAGCTGATTCCAAGCATTTCGGACGTTCTGCCTGGTCCTGACTACAACCAGGCGCTTATAAAACGATGGAAAACGAAAAAAAAAAACCCTCGAAGAAATGGAGGCAGATAAAACAGAAATAAGCCCTGCTTCAGCACGTATTCAAGCGCAGTCACCGTAAAGGTCGAACCACAAGGCAGCGGCTCTTCTACCGCCGTTGTCGATCGGCGCCGCAGGAAAGAGTGATCAAACATATGATGGCGCGCGAAATGGCCCCTCAAGGCAACCGTTAGGTGTGTTTTTGTCGTTCGCTCTTGTATTCAACTCGCACGCGATATGCTTTGTCCTCCTCGCACGTAAAAGTAGTTGCTCTGCAATTGAAATTTCTTATGACTGTAAGCACGCGTAAATACAAGCAAATAGACACGATTCTCTACGGATAAATGCAAATAAATACAAAGAGTGGCAATGTATATAGCAGCAGATACACGCAAACTATTGCATATGCTATTACTCTAAATAGTTGTAAATATATGTAAATGAATGCACGTAAACGTCCCCTTGTTCTTTACAGTCTGTGCAGCGAAGTTCTTCAGCTCCATATAAACGACCTTAACATCTCCCACACTTCACACAAAACTGAAAGCAGCAGCCGAAGTGAACAAACATAAGTAACCGGTGCCTTTTTATTGCTACTTTCGAGGACTCCTCGTGAGTGTCGCGGACCGCATCATTTAGCCATGCAAAACAATTTTCGTTACCGATGATGCCACGAAACGAACGAACGTAACAACTTACAACGCTCTATTCGTCAGGCAAGGAGCAGCAATAAGCGGCGCAAGCACCTGAGGCGGTGCCTGAAGTATGCCAGCCGACATCCTGAAGTGACAGGCTGCGCCAAAGCCTCAGCCCGCTTCTGCAAACGGCGAGCAAAGCTGCCTGTTCGAGCCGACATAAGTTGGAAAATGCGCCATGCCGCGGATTAGGCGAAGGCTTCACAAGAAGGGGTAGGAAGCAGTAATCTGACAGATGCGTGGTGTAGCAGTAGGACAGAGCTATCACCATAAAGCCAACACCGCGCGACCATGCACAAGCATGACGCAAGCAGTCCTACCATCTGAGCGGCGCCGCCGAAGCGCGGCAAATAACTGGAATGAGGCGTATACCGACTGCTCCCATTGCGATCCGATTGATGCGGCTGGCATAGTAAATGTAGAGGTGGGGCTTCTGCAAGTCATCAGTCGTAGATCATGGCTCCAAGGTCTCCGCCTTTGTTCACAAAATCTGCGGCAATTTTTTTCTCATGGAACGTTGCTGCGTTTTCAACGCTTGAAATCTTTAGTTTATTATTCTTCAGTTACAAGAAGCTTTTCTTTTCATGGTGGCACTTTTTTCTGGTTGTTACTCTTGTTATTTTCACTAATGTACCAATTCGTACGGAGGTGTAGTGTTTGCACTACTATCCTATACAAATACTTGGTGTAATTGTCGTCTCTATCTTAATGCGCACCCGCTCGACAGAAAGGCAAGAAATATTACCTGTTGTGGGGGACTCAAGCAAGGTCCATTAACACATCCGAAAAGGGGTTTACGCACCTTTGAAGAGCAAACTACCAGAATAGCAAGCACTAACTCACCGCAGACCTACTCCCGTTCCTAAGGAATGGTTTAATGTGGGCTGTGGCGTTAGTTGCTTGAAATATCTCTGAAGATAGAGGGTGCAAACGCCACACGTTTTTCACACATGCAAATGCATTGAGCGTAGATGTGACCCTTTGCGCTGGTGCTCAATTAGCTGTCAGCACCCTCGTTGCCTTCTATGCCTGCGACTCCAGGCACTTAAGGTATCTTATAAAGCGCATGCCTGAGCTGGGGTTCTCAGAACTCGCATAAGAGACCGCCAGTTTAGTGCGGTTAGGTGAATGGGCGTCCTAAGGGTATTTACATGCATAAGTAGTAGCGGGACAACGCCGTGAGGAGATTACTTCTGTGCTCTGGGGAGTCGCCCGGCTCTCTGTCTTTGGGTTCGTCTCCCCAAAATATCGCATTCTCTAAAGTTAGAACTATCAAGAAATTGCGCCTGAGTCACAGGAACACTCTCTGCTTCTTCGAACTCGCGAAGTCGACCGTCGAGGACGTTTCGGCGCTGGTCTGTTGTTCTTCACCGGGGCGAAGCCTCGTTCCCACGTGGCGTTCCCTCGCTCCCACGGAGCGGGGCATGCTGGCCCCATCCGACCACGGGGTATCTCATGGCACATCCCCAGCGTGGTCTAGCACTCTCAGCTAAGTTTGTTGGTTAGCCGGACGACCTCGACTCCTTAGCGTATTTTGTGGCTTGCTGGTGTTAATGCCGTAGCTTGCTTCTCATTGTTTCTCAATTCAAGTGCGCTCGGTAGCGCGCACTAACAAGTTATGCTGCCGGCAGTTTGAACTCTCAGCCGCGGACAAGCGGGGAAAAAGTAATCATGCCCATTTCTGACCTCAATGTGTTCCGAAGCTTTCAGAGAAAATATTGCTTTTCAGAAAAATTGTTATGGCTAGCGATTCGCAAACTGCTATGAAGCGCTCGGTATAACACCCAGATATAGCTAATTCGTCCCGATACAACTGAAATAAGCGATGCCTCTATTTCACACAATAACAGATATTTTAATACGCAAAATTATTATAGCAGAAGACTCACTGGACTCTACCGAACCAAGAGTCGCTTGCATGTGAACGAGCCTTAATCGTGAACAAATTCCGTAACATTCGCCCGCAGTCGCGTTGCCGTGTGCACTGGTGAGCAAATAGCCGCTACACCTGCAGACAGATCTCGGTGTGCACTTCCCAACGCTAAGATCGACACAAACCTGACAACACAGATTGTGTGCGGCAGCGAGGCACTTCTGGTCGTATAGGCCTGCGTGAAAAAAAAAGCAGAAAATATATTACGCGCAAATCACATGAAGCTTAAAAACCATATCTCCGTACAACGTGCTTCTGTACTCAACTGAAGCATTATGTTTCGCTCATCAAATCATTCATTTAGTAAGAAGTGATATAAAAGTGTTGATTGATTGTTAAGTGTGTGTATAAAGTGCCTCATGCTATGAAGGATGAGGTAGTGGAGAGCCCCGGATAATTTCGACCACCTAGGTTTCTTTAACGTGCACTCACATCGCACAGTGCACGGGTCTCAAGCATTTTGCCTCCAAAGAAATCCCCATAGCCGTTCAGACAAAAAAAGCTCTGTGCGATATGTTTCATTCAGCGGTGTTAATTAATGTAAAGTTAGTTTTGTAATCATTCTTAACGCGAAAGCTTTAGTACGTCCAGGTCGGAAAAATATTGTCCGGCGTCGGCGTTGGCGACTGTTTTACCCTCGCATCCGGAGCGGCCGGTTGCCCCAGCCGCTGCGGCAACCTAGGTGGGCCACCTTGTGGCGTGATCCCATCCTGCCCACGGGATTATCAGGAAACTGACTACCACGGCAGGAGGCAAATAAATGAATTATTCGTCGCGAGAGGTTGGGCGTGAAGAGCTGCCCGGGTGGCACAAGACCAGGGATGCAAAACTGGGCGAGTTCGACTGGTTGCTTGTCGAAAGAAACAGCGCAAAAAAGACGACAACGAAAGAAAGGGGACCATCGTGCGCGTCCCCTTTCTTCCGTGGTCGTCTTTTTGGCGCTGTTTTTTCCAACATGCAATCGCACAGCCCCCCTGGTGGCACGGCTTGCTATCAATGGGCAGTGGCGCATCCCTTAACCGCTGCACCACTGCACCAGGAGTGCATGAGAACCCCCAGCGGCTATAAATGTAGAGAATGACCGATTCCGCATACAGGAATGAACCCATTTATGCTATCGTTTCATATTCTTACCCCGGAGCTCTAGGGTCTCCTAATATTTTTAAAATTTTTACTGTGCAAACACTAGTCTCGACGTAACCACTCCGATGCAGTATCTTGTCTTGTGTGATCAGAGTAACTCGAGTAAGATGCTGTTAGTTCGAAGAAGCCTGAGACCACCATGCAGTTAAATTAACGGGCTTCCCCCCAATCGCCTGCAAATTTCGTAACCTCGGAAAAAGGCGGTTACATGATGAGGCTGTGTGGGGATGCTTTCGGAGGAATTCTTGCTTAGAAGAAAAAATGTAAGTGGTGGTTCAAAAACCACTGGCAAGGACATCGATATACCGTGACATTTTGTGTCAGTAGTAATGCAATAAGCGAAACTATGTTTGACGCATTATTCCATAATTAACTACTGAAAATATCTCAAAGGAACCGTCAGGGCTCCTTTACGGTCCCTGGCCTGCTCGAGAACATGAAGCCATCAGCAGGAACATCCCCATACTGCATAAAAAAAACGCTACCGTTAGACATACGATGTAGATACGACATAGGTCCTCACTGTAAAACAGTTCAAGCATCAATTGCAGAGGAGCGGATGATATGTGAAAAACTGCTTGATGTCTTCGCGTAAAATACAGTGAGAGAGGCGGCCGTAGCTCTTCGTAGAAATACCCGATTGAAATGATGCACGCTTTTTCTTCTGAGGCTTCATCCACCCTGTTGCAGTCCTGCAAAAAACTATCGTTGTTGTTACTGCCATTGTTATTATTAGCATTGTTATTACTGCTAAATGTCCCTGTCTGTGTTGCTGTTTGTTTTTTATTCAAGTTAGTATTAATCTACCGGCGGTCCCATGACAGTCGCTTGAATTTGGGACCCTCGCCTGTATACTGAATTTATGTAACCAATATGTACCCAATAAATTCTTATATTAAAAAAAAAGCTATCGCTAGGAACCACCTCAGGTATGTCGACGTGCGTAAACTGTGACGCATCAGCTGTGATGGGTGATGACATTGTGATGATCTTTTTATGACGCGAGGGCGGCTGTAACAGAAGAGAGAGAGAGAGAGAAAAAAGGACGGAAAGGCAGGGAGGTTAACCAGGCGATGCCCAGTTGGCTACCCTACACTTGGGGAGGGGAACAAAGGGGAAAAAAGGAAAAAGAGCGGCAAGGAAGAGCTGCTAGAAGAAGGCTGACGATCAACCGGTGTCTCCAAGATATGTTAGGTAGGTGAATTTTTGTTTTTCGTTCTCGCCCTGTTTCGCTAGTTATGCAGTAGGAACAAGACCGATGCCTCGCAGTTGTGTAAAACCTGCAAAGAAAACGCATAACGTATGCAGAGTTTATAAAGTATGTTGGGTTAGACGCCAAGTTGCAAAGCAGAGAGAGCAGTACGAAGAAAAAAAAGACTGAAATGGTGTGCAGGGATTAACAGCGGTTAATCATTGTTCAAAGTTTTTGCAACGTCGCTGTGTGGTATTTTACTTCGCTCCAGTGAGCGAAGTCGCACTCTATTTAAGTGGAGGCTTCATAGTGCCACGTATCATCGTAGCGTCCGTTCGTTCGCGCTCGAGGCCGCAGGAGTGGGCCGTTATCAATTTTGTTCGCGAGGCAAGAAGCGACCTGTTTAATCTCGATTGATCGCAGCGATGAAGAACTGCGTCTACGTTTTTCCACGTTATTGACATAAATTTTGACCTGTTATCTTGAAGTTTCTTTGCCGGTTTTATATTCAGCGATGCATCGTGCGGCGGGCATTCGTAGTTCGACGACTGACGTGCACGTTTGTTGCTTTAGTTCTTTTTCGGGGGCAAGTCAGCCCAAATAAAGACCTTCATTTGCAAGTCTTGTTGCTGTCTTCCTGACCGGTGGACTGCCCTCACTGCAACATATCAATAGGAACGTGTTTCCGCGAACATTTCTATTGCAAACTATGGAAGAGCACGTAGGCAGAACCACACCGAATCTCTCAGCCGTAAATTGCAGTGAATATGACTTTAAATGGGTATCCTAGTTACCTCTTTGAAGATTAAAAAACATATTAGAGATCTCTCTAATTTGCTGAAAAGCCCTGACCTCCTTACTTTTTCCTCCATTCCATAAGTCTCGGCAACTGAAATTTCATATCCCACAGGTTAGTGGAAGCATTACGGTGCTCTTGGCTTTGACCATGTACCGGTGTTTCAGTGTGTATATTTTCAAAAATCTATTCAGCCATAGGCTTCTTTGGGGAAAAAATATGGCTTTTGCCGCATATTGTTACCAGTGTTCGCTGACACCAGAATGCCTTTCTGCAAAAAGAGGCAAAAATAGGCCTATATTCAGATATAGGTATTTTGGGGCAAAATTATGGCTTTTGCGGTGTAGTATTATAGATTTTGCGGACACCAAAAATCCATCGAATCATTTGAAGCACTAAGCTGGTTAACTAATTTTTAATAAATATCTTTTAACTAATGAAGTTAGGTGCCTAGTTGAAATGAGATATATATAGCCTGTCGACAGTAATTGCCATAGCGTTTTCCAGAATTTCGAAAACACGATTATCCTTGGCGCTGTCGCGCAACAAATGTTCGCGTTTTCGTCTAGTTTCGTGTACTGGAGCGGTTCCTTTGCTTGCATGCTTTCGTAAGCGCATCTATATTCGCAGCATGCAGCCAGAATTTGTCGAGCCACCGTGCCTAGGGTAATCACATTTTCTAAATTCTGAAAACTAATATGGGTGCTACTAACGACCGGCTACAAACCTCTAATTGGAACTAGGTGCCTAACTCTCGTAGTTTAAAGATTCATTATTGAAAATTAGATAACCAGCTTACAACTTTAAACCAAGCACTGCTTTTGTGGTGTCCGCGAACACTGCCATATTTCCACCTCAAAATGGGTATTCCAGAAAATTTTAGAGTGTTCACTGAAACACCCTGTGTACACCTGCGTAAGAGCTGAAGCTCGTTAAAGGGGTTCGTGAAGTGGTAAAATGAAGTTGGAGTATGCAGGCTTGTTAAAGCCCACCGCTTCACGAATATTGACCAGCAAGAATTTTTACTTCGGTTTATAGAAGCTGAGTTTTCTGTAGTTAAAATTTTTAGTGAAAACGTACAGGTCGGCGCTCCTACGCCCGCCCAACCTGCCTGAGCGAAGCTTCCTGACCCGCAGGAATTACGCGGTTTATTGGTAGCTGGTTTATTGGTAGCCGTGGTAGCTGGTTAACGTCTGAAAGAATCTCACCAATAGCCACCTCTCAACTTATATACCCAGGTGCGAGCGACGGAGGAAGGTGCGAGCATGAAAAAGTCACCGGGAAGAGCTCGGAAACTCGATAACGTGTAGAATTGTATTATTAATACGAAGGCATTTCTAGGCTACGTCGGCGTGGCCGTGTCACAAAAACGTGTCCCCAAAATGTGCCTGCAAAACGTGTCCGCAGCACTTGCGATGTTCGCAAAAAAAAAAAAATATTTCGACAGTATGATTAGTTATTTAATTAGAGCCAAAATTGTCGAAAAAGCGCCAAAATAGGGAGAATGTCGGTATAGTGAGTGGAAGGGAAAACCGCCCTTGACAGCCAAAACAGTGCAAAAATAGGCACTAGAATAAAACAAAAAGTTTGAAATGATTTGTAATGCATTTCATCAGTGAGAGTTAAGCGAACAAAAAAGATTCATTGGCATAAATTAATTAGTTAATTATCAGAAAAGCTTGGATGGTTAAATACAATAAGGCGGCACAGAAATACAATGAGGCGGCACAGGCCGGCACAGAACAATGAGGGGACACAACAGCGCCGAAATAGGGAGGACGTCAATATAGTCACGTATGTTCATGAAACACCTAAGGTATGTACAGGAGAGCTGTCATTCTAAGCCAGCAACCCGACGCGCTCGAACAGTCAGTGCCTTCAATTTCATCCTCGCCAGCTCAACCTTTTGCTCCGTCCGCAGTAAAATAGCTTTCTGTCATTTTTCACACAAGGACAGTTCGTGGAAAATTGCCAGTGCGCTAAATACGAGTCTGTGGGCACAGCGATAACCTTAAAATCAAGTGACACCGAGTTGAACCAAACTCTCGTCACATCAGAAGCGGCCGCATATACTCTGGTTGCCAGCTGATGCAGGCGAAACGAATGGCTCCAGTCCGGCAGTCGGGCGGCCTTGGGCGTGTGCAAACATGCACCACGTTCACTGCGACGTCCGCCGGCGAAAAATGGTCAGGTTGGTTTTCTCCCAAAGCCCCTTGAGGGACATGGAGCGCCTACGCGACCCATCGTCCGGCAGATCGTCGCCAGCACCTTCCGGCGATACCTCGGCCACAGCCCCGCGTGCAGAACGCTAAAAATTGCGGGAGCCCTGCCGCAGAGACGTGTCCGCCGCCAGAGCGTTAACCCGGCTGTTGCGGGGATGGTTGTAGTCAGACCGCTGCTCCTGTTGGTGTTGCTGTCGGCGGGACCTTCGCGATGGGCACGGAGGATCGCCAGTGGCTGGGCCCTTATTCTTATGCGTCGGAGACCTGTTGGTGTTGTTGCAGGCTGTTGCCGCCCTAGGGGCAGCGGTCGCTGCTGCGGCGGGAGGGGTTACAGGTTGAGGACTCGGTCTGGTGTTAGAAAACTGCCTCCAGGCCTGCGTTTGTCCGCCTCCTCCATTCTGCTTGTTGTTGTAGTGTCGTCCTCGAGACGGTGGCGGGGGCGGCGGAGGCGTCGCTGCTTTTGTGTCGGCTGGGCTTGTAAGTCTGCAAGCTCCGGTCGCCTTTTGGCAGCCGTAAGTGCCCGGATTGAGGTGAGCGGCCACACCCCCGCCGCGATTTCCACCGTCCGGATTGTCTGGTCTCGCGCTGTCCTTATTCCACTGGCTGTGGCCGTTGGATTGGCGGTTGGAAGGATTTCGGTTGCGACCGGCCGAATGACAACCGCCTCTGGCAGGTTGCTGTTGACCCCTGGCGCAGGCTTCATCCGAAGGGCTGATGCGTCGGTTGTTCCCGGCGGGCTCTTTGCATTGACCCGTTTGAGGAAGCAGACTATCCGTCTTGGGCTGCCGGCCGGCTCCGGGCGCTTTGCCCATCAAAGGCGGCGTCGCCTGTTCGGGCTCGTAACGACGGGTGCTGTGGTATTCGCGCCGGGCGTGCGCGGGCCGCTTGATGTCTTGGGTCTTCAGGGCTGTTGTGACCCGTTCTTCTTCTGTGCCGTCTTTGCGCTGTAATAATGAATGTAGGTAACCAACTCGTCCAAAATGTTGTATTATGAATAACTGTAGTTACAGACCCGCCGCGGGGTCTCAGTGGTTAAGGCGATCGCCTACCCAGCCGGTGAACCCGGGTCCGAACCCGACCGCGTCACCCTAGTTTGGATGGAGGCGGAACGCGAAAGGCACCCGGATGCTGTGCGGTGTCAGTGCGCGTTAAATATCCTCGAAATCACTCCGGAGACCTCCACTACGGTACCTTTTTCTTTCACTCCCTCCTTCCTCCATTCCCCTATGTTGCTGTTCAGGTGTCCACTGAGATATGTCAGACAGATACTGCGCCATTTCCTTTCTTCAAAAATCTCTTTGCCAATTCATTTTCAGTTACGGTTGAGGGCTAAACCTCATCGCTATACACACGTTTACGCTTTGATGCTCTATTCGGAAAAGCTTACACATGACCAGTGGGTGCAGCAGATTTTACTAGCAGTCTTTAGTTGCGAAAGCAACACTACGCTAAGTGTGAGCGATTTCACGGAGCCCCGGAGAGCCCCAGCCGCGCAAGTGCGAGGAGCGATTGACGTCAGAGGAGCGCGGAGCCGCTGCCGACTCCTCTGCTGCGTGGGTGACTCAGAGGTGTCATCGCTGCTGCGCCAGCAGTGCATTCTCCAGGAGGAGTGACGTCACACGGCGCACAGTTGCGGCGCTGGATCCACCGCGGACTCTTCGGCTACGCGGGTGACTCAGAGGCGCCGCCGCCACTGCGACTCTCGCGCCGTTGCTTCCGCAATTCCACTTGGGATGGCAATTGGTCAAACCACAGCGAATTTTTTTTTTCTCGTGCTCTATTCCCACTGGTCGCCATATGTTTCAGAATTTCTCTAGAGAGGGTGCCTAGTCTTATAATGCGGCCGTCACGCAATTGGAGTACATAAGTGTGGATTTCAATGTAGTCTGAACAGCTCAGAAGAATGCCGCTTTTTCGTGTAATGTCTGGCCCCAATACAAATCTCGGAAAAAATGCGTAGTCCTAAGTTAAGTGTCTACGGCAGGTGTTGCGGAACCTAGGCGGTCGTTTCAGAAAGAATAAAGGCATCGAACGGGAAGACGCAAATCAGTAAAGAGAAAGGACGATAAGAAACGGCTTTCAGCACCTTTCATTTCTTCCGTAGTTGTGTTCATGATGAACTGAAAAAGCTGGCTCTAGCTCCACGGCCTACTCAGAGGACCGCTCAAACATCTGCACTGGATAGCTGATGACCTACAGAAAAGCATGCAGGTCGTGACGACCTGCATGCAACCCGAGTTAAACGTGGACGCCAGAATAAAGGCGAATATGGACCTTTACTCACCTTATAGCAGCGCAGAGAATCGCTGCAGCAATCCAGAAAAAGCCAGCACGGAGAGCACCGTGCCCAGAGGCGCCCCCAGTGCCGGCATAGGGCACCAAAGTAGCGGTGATGATAGTGGCTCGCTGTCACAGCCCACGAGGAGATGCATGGAGCGAAAAACAGGCGTCTTACCCCTGACAAAAGGCCAGGACAGAGCTTGGTCGCTGGCTGCAACAAAAAAAAAGTGGTACGGTTTTACATGCGTTCAAAATGGGGGGTGCAAGAACGTACCTGGATGCCTAGGATGTTAAATGAAGCCCTTCACAAATATCCTCCAAGAAGAATTTTTTTTAATTAGTTTCGTGGAAGCTGGGCTATCTGTAGTCAATATGCATTGCTGGATCTTCGCCCCTTTCCATCGACTCTGGTCTGTTTTTGCGCTCTAAAATGACGGCGCTCCTCCGCCGGCCCCACTGACTCAGCCCCTCGGGCGGTTGCGTGAATTTGGCATGGCGAAAAATCACAGCAGTCCGCTGTTGACGTAACGAGGGCTGCATGACGCGTTGCGTGTGGCTTGGGGCAAAAACCAGAAACCGCTGGTAGCCGCGAGGCGCGGAAGCTGAAGTTATTAGAAATGCATCATAGATTATCGGCTTGCCTTTGAGGTTATGTATGCGGCATGAATGCTCGGTAGCCTGTATTGTACATAATGCAAGCATTTTATAGCCAACCTCCAAGACCCTTTTCAGGTAATCTTTAACGTAGTTAAGCCTAGTAGACATGCGAGAGCATACGTTCATTCTAAATCTGCTCTATCTGTCTGGTACCAGCATGTACAGCCGCCCTGATTTTTAATAATATGGCGTGATCGTCGACCGAACTGCTGGTCAGCGCCTTATAATGGCGATAAGCGTGCAACAAGGTGAGAGTTCGCGCGCGCGCACGAAGGCAGAGCGTCGTCTGCTACGCTGTTCCGAGCACGAGGACACTGCCACAATATCAGTTAGCAAGATCCCGCCAAGCCATAGAGCGCACGCGCATCATTAATATGTGGGAATTTCTTTCCTTGTATTTTTTCTTATCATAACTTTTAATCGCCAGGCTGGCCTCCCGTAATAGGTAAAAAAAAGAGAGAGAAAGAAATCACGTCTCATGCAGTCCCACATATTAATCATGCGCTTGCGCTCTACGGCTTGGCGGCATCTCGCGAACTGATATTGCGGCAGGGCGTGTGGCCTCGTGCTCGGAACAGCGTAGCAGACGACGCTCTGCCTTCGTGCGCGTGCGCGAACTCTCGCCTTGTTGCACGCTTATCGTCATTATAAGGCGGTGACCAGCAGTTGTGTCGCCACTCGCGCTATATTATTAAAAATCGGGGCGGCTGTACACACAACCGCGTTTCTTGACATTCATCGTCCTCTCTTCACTCTAGAAGCAGCTGGTGCCACGCGCTCCTTCCATTGGCTACAGCTGGCGTGGCGCTCCACCGATATTTCCCGAGCTTACCCAAGTTAATTTGGTCGCACAACACAAGATTCTTGCTCGAGGTGGGTACGTCTGAAGGAGTGCTTTCGAGCTAAAATTTTGAAAAATTGGAGGAAACACCTCAGATCCGCCTTAATGACATAAATGCGGAATTGCTTATGGGGAACTGCATTCTCTGCTTTACACTCAAAGATCACTGCGAGTCCTCAAATCACTCTTGGCGGAGTAGTGCAGTGATTAAGCGATGCTTCAATGCCCTGCGATGGCAGGTGCTGCCACTGGTAGGGCCTGTGCGACCCAGGCTGCTCGTCCAGAGCAACTTCTCGCGGCCAATCATTAATTTAACTGTCGCCTGCTACGGTGTACAGTGTGCTCACAATCCGGTGTGGAGATTGTGATGGCGCTACGAAATCACGTTACCAAGGTAGCCAACGTAGGTTTCTTCTCCGCCGAATTCTTGCCCACAACACCTGTAGCGTCGATGATGACGACGAAAATTTTAACGCTATCGCCTTGAAAGATCAGATAAAACCGGCATTGGAAACTCTGCAGTGAACAGACCAACGGAACGACAACATATAGCCGTTCGGGCACAAGAACGAGTGAAGCTCGCCACGCCAAAATCCTGCGGCGCTCACATTCAGTGCGCAGGTGATACCTGAGTGAATGCGGTGTCTCGATAGATGGTTACGGCGAAAAGGATTCAGTAAAACCTTGTTCTCAGATTCATACTCATTAGTCGCATGCAACGAGCTTTTTCGCCGACAGCAACTGTTCCGTAGTAATAGGCCTTTCATGCAGGATTACCTTCGAAAGTTCGCCGCAGCGAAAAGAATTTTCTTGCTTTTCACGTCGAATTCAAAGTGTGAGCGAGCCGCAACGGCATGCTCTTTACGAAAAGGGCACCGCTTGGTGAATTGCAATATTAAATAATGGGGACTCAAGTAGTAGAGTTTCAGGCAATTGTTTTCGCGCTCGGCCCCATTTTTATATAGGAATATTGTTTCAAGGGCAAATGTGCAACCGAAGCGAAGCGAATACGCAGTCTATTCACGGCTCACCACTATAGGTGACGGCATCTATACGGTAAAGTCTGTGAACATGCTTATGGGAAAAAAAGACGCCGTGGCGGTGGGCGGGTTGTCGACTTTTGCCTATGCAGGGATGGGACACTCCCAAAGTCAGTTGCCTATGCAGGGACGGGTAAATTCCCAAAGTCAGGACAACGCACGACATCCGCGGTCCTTGTTCTAGAGCAGGGTGGTGCCTGCCGTCAACAGCGCTTTGTGCCCCTTGTTTCCAGATGTGTAAACGGACACAGGACAGGCGCTGGACGAGCTAGGAGAAGGCCCACCGCCAAGATCAAGCCATCGCGCTAGTCGTTGTGTGACCAACCCTGGTTTTGCCGTGTCCGGCTCCGTGTTCAGCGCCGCCCAGCCATTCCCGTTGCAATGAGGAGCTTGTTCAGCGGTGCCGGGTTCGCGAGCCATATCTTGAACGAACGGCCGGCGGCCCAGGAGTACAATATGGCCACGTCTCATTGACGAAAGGTTTTTTTTGGGATGAATCGAACAACCGGAATGGGAGAGCGCATGCAACGAACACCACGAGGTAATCATCTTTGCCTTCTACTCCCTGTCCTCTCTGGCTCGTGGGCAAGGAGCAATGCTGACAATAGGTGGCATGTGCAGGAACATCCACAAAATTTGTATACGTGCTTGACCTATAGAGGAATCTAGAGATCGAAAAAAAATTAAAAGAAAACAGTACAGCGATCTCATTGACGGGAGTGGAAAAACCAAAAACTCATGTATCACCGCAATGAATCACTTACTTCATGTGAAAAGCTCATTAAACAGACGCTTAATCTATGCCATTTGACCTCTTGAAACGGGTGCCGCTTTCGCACCACGTCTATTAGTGGATTAACGCGGTGTCAGCTTTGTTGATAGTTGCAAGGACTTGAATCTGCGTGCATCAGTTACTTCTATGTGCGGCTTCTCATTGAGAAAGTATAGCGAGGTAATGTAGCTTCGTGTTCGCTAAAAGCGAAGAAGTGCGCCCGCCTATCAGTGGAAGCACTGGTTTTTTACGTAATTTAGGCGAAGCAGGGCTTCTTTGTATTCAATAATGTTTGTTTTCTGCAGCTTGAACCAACGCCGCGAATGGTCGTTCCTTCTTCAATACAGCACCCAAGCCGCGGCGCTTACGCCAAACTTTAGCTCCCTCCAGCGCTGGACCTGAAGAGCTGACTCCGCAGCAGGTAGGGCGTTCCGTGTCTCCTTGCCTGTAGTAGCTCTGAAGGGCACTCTCGCTTACTCGAAGGGAACGAGTGCTTTCCGCTTAGCTTTCATTTCCCAGTTACGGGTTCGGCTTCCTGCCTAAGGTGATCACAATGTACATCTCAGTCGAATTCCCTTCTGGCATTGTCGGGTCCGTTGCCTAATTTAGTGAACCTTTTCGTCTTCCCCTCATTGATGGAAAGTATTTATTGTTCTTAACTTTAGGAACGATTATGCCAGGAAATTGGAGCTCGTTGTGGTATAATTTTTCATGCCCGACTCCCTTCTTGCAGATCAGCATTATGTCAGCATTGTTATATGCGTCTTGTGCTGTAGAAGCAGCGCCTCCTCTATTTTTACAATGCCTACCGAATACGGCCCATCCGACTGCCCAGGCGCCTTTTCTATCCTCCTTTCCTACTCCCCCCCATGGGCTAGTCTTCACGCCTGCTCTGCATGTGTGGGGGAGAGTGGAATCTCAGTGGCTTCTGGTGACGGAAAGCGGACGAAGACAATTTTTGCAACGTTCTCTGTTTCGTCGTGAGGCGGCGCTTTGCATTTCTCATGGTCAGCAGGCTGCCTGTCAGGTATGGACGCGTCATAGAGCGCGCCGTTCGTGGCGGTGGTGATCATGGAGCCGCTGTAGGCGCTGGCTTAAAAAGGAGTCACTGAGAGTGCAGTGCAGCGGCATTGGCATTGCAACGGCGGAAGGATGTGGCGGCTTGTTCGTATGATCTTCGTCTTTTAGCTGCAACGCGTAAATATTCTGGGAGAGGCACTAAAATTGCTTGGCGCAAACGTGAAATTATAAGGTAAAGCTAAGGGGAGGCAAATGGGAGGATGAAATAAAGAAGGACCCGCCGAAAGACGCGGGTTCGATCCCGGCCGCGGCGGCCGACCTTCGATGGAGGCGAAATTCTAGAGGCCGCTGTCGCGTTCCACTCCTAAAGGCGAAGCTTAAGCGTCATTAATTAGCAGTTAATTAGTATTCAGGCATTAATCAGTAATTAATCATTAATTAGTGATTTGTCATCACTTAGCAATCAGTACTCAGTTATATGTGACGCCACCAGTGCCACAGAAGCAGCGAAAGTGGTTCGGAAAGCGCTTTCACCTCTACGCACTTTAGACAAAGTGCCCCCTGAATTTTTCTTGACCGCTGGACTACTGCGCTAGAGTGGTAGGAGGACTTCCGGGGACCTGTGAGTATCAAATAGAGAATGACCAATCCCCTAGAGGCACTGACTGATTAACGCAATCATGTGATACATTTAAGTAGGAGGTCAAGTGCCCCGGTTAATTTTTTACTGCATTAGCACTAACATACGCATTTTTCGATTTCAGGCATGGGTACGTACAGTACGCACGTACTTGGGTGCCTGAAGCCTGGTGTATGGAATGCAGGTCGTTTGCAACATGCCAGTTGTGCACACCTAGCAGGCGTTCACCTGAGTGAAGGCCTGGGTAAAGACATTCGAGGAAAACACCTTCCAAGTAAAGACATTCAGGTCAAATGCATTTAGCATGTCAGGAACTTAAGTACTTCCCGTAACTAATGCGATACTGCACGATATTCCGCGCTTACCAATGCTAAACCGCCTGCAATTTTTTTATTGTGTTAAACTGTCGGTTCGCGGAAAAAATGCACCTTAACCATTCAGAGCGCTACCCTAGAGAGCTTCCTGCTCATGTTTCGATATATGGTGTGTCCCTTGGTTGAGACCGAGTACGATGTCGGCCAAGGCGTCTATTTTCAGGAACTAAGGACATTTTCGAAATGACTCACCGCGGCGGTCACTGGGAGGTCGGGTAACAGCTCTGCCGGGATGGGTGCAGTTTCGGGGGGATATTTGTGTTGGGGTCCACGCTCCTTGTTCTGGAGCAGGGTGGTGCCGCCCATCGCCAGCTCTGAATGCCCCGTGTGTCC
Source organism: Amblyomma mixtum (assembly GCF_055824585.1). Classification (NCBI taxonomy): domain Eukaryota; kingdom Metazoa; phylum Arthropoda; class Arachnida; order Ixodida; family Ixodidae; genus Amblyomma; species Amblyomma mixtum. The sequence goes on along the minus strand of NC_143014.1, from coordinate 264,569,455 downwards.
GATGGGTGAACCGGGCAGAGGAAAGGCGTTGGGCGAGTTTAGAGGTAGGCGACCGCCAAATTGAAGACTGTGCGCTGGTCGTGGTGTCACCGCCGCTGCGATCGCAGAGGCTGATTCCATGTTCAGGGACGGCCAAGCAACCACAGTACAATCAGGAGCCTCTTCTGCGGAGCGTAGTCTGTAAGCGATTGGTTGATCGAACGGTGGTAGGGAGACGCGCACAACGCGGCCGCGTCACAGCGACGACAAAGCCTGTAACCTGAGTCGGACAGCTGGCACAGGAGAGCGGGAGCAACGAACGCCACGAGGGAATCTTCTTTGCCTTCTGCTCTGTGTTCTTGAAGGTGCGTGCGCAAGAGTAAATGCTGGCGATGACTGGCACGTGGAGGTAAATGCAACAAATTGTAAATGCCTGAACGTAGGGCATAAAACACTGAAGCAAAAGAAAAAGAAGGTAGGTATGCCAGAAAAACTGAAGTAAAATTCATGTTTAAGCAGACTGACTGACACACATATTATATTGAAATCCCGAGCATGCAGACTGCTCGAGGCATCTGTGCGTGCATGTGGCCCACAGTTGGCACGACAACCGAGACGAATTCCGACATTTCGCAAAATGAACTAAGCGATTTTTCCCTTTAATGGGTCACCAGAACGTGATTACATTCTAATGAACATTATAAATATGTCTGCTATTTCGTTCTGATAGTGTAACGAAAATTACAGGAGTAAATTTGGTATGTACTCACATTACAACATGAGTGCAGTTCTGATCACAAATAAAAGTAAAAAGTTTGAAATGCTGATAAACTACCTGCAGCTTTGTAAAAGATGATTAAGCGTATTATATTTGTAATGAGCATAGCTGAGGAAAACGGACATCAATCAATATTTTATGCATAGCAAGATACAGAACTGTTTCTTTGATTTTAAATGACGCCAGGAAATAAGCCGCAGCTTCCTTCCCTCCACATTTTCAAACGCCCATTACAATGCCAGCTAGATGCTTTCTGAACAGCTACGTAAAGAAGCATCGTCCAAAGCCGGCCCTCACTGAAAGGTTAAAGGACTTTAGGCACAATATTTTTGCTTGATGTTTTCTTGTTTCAGACGAAGCGCTAGATGTTGATATACACAGATCACCCTATAGTATTCATCTGCGACCGCTAAATAATTTATAATTGCATTTGTTCTCGACCCTGTTACAGTTTTAGTTTAATTAACCGAACAGTAGCTGTGACATGTAGTTGGTGTTTAGGTCACGTAAGGCACAAAAAAGGCATTATAACTGCTGATACGTCATTTGGTGTGCTCTAACTACTGGAACGGGTTGATTTAGGTGTTGCAGTGAGTTAAAACTATGTACCCGTATTTATATGACCCTTTCTTCGTTTGACATGCGACCTAAACATCAAGTGCACGTCAGAGCCACCGCTCCATTCATAAAACCGAAACACCATGCAAGAAGAAATTCAATTATATGTTATTTAATTGTCGTAGGCAAAAACCACGCGGTGATCTATGTATTCTAATTGATAAAGCATCATTTGAAAGAAGAAAACGCGCTATAAAATTAGGTGTCTATTGTCCTTCAATGCTGTTCGGGATACCAAAAAAAGGCTACGCGGAAATATATACGCGCGTATTTTTTTCAAGGTGGGAAACTGCGATCTGGACAAGTTGCATTTCTTCTCTACAAATAACATCTAAGAAAAAAAGGCGAGCACAGAGGTGAGCAGGCAGCCATGTAGTGCTGTTATTAAAGGAGGGTTAGAAAGATCAGCGCTGTGTGTGTATTATCATTTGTCCTCTCGGCTCCGTCGGGCTTCCTAGCAGTGCCACGAACCACTTTCGCACTGGCGCACCTTTCACGCTAGATTACTCTCGAGTGGTACTCTTACTAGGTATCGCCGCCTGACTGCCGCCTTTAAAACGCTGAACTATATTGTAATGCACATGGGCACGCTTGTGAATATGCAGATGTCTTACAAACCTAGGCATATTTGCACGACGACAAACTTAACAGTCACGAGTCACAGCTCAACACATGCCCCAATGGCTTCTCCTTCGTGCATGGAACCTATTCACACGCAATGATGAATAAAATGACCTTCATTAGTCAGGAAATGTAACTTGACGCTTCTCACACCCTCCGAGAAGCGGAGTAAATACAAGGGCTAGGCGACGTCAGCCAGTGGTGCGTGGTTGGCTCGCGAGCACAATAAATGAATCCCATAGTGATAACAGCCATCGCGTGCTCCTAGTGTTCAAATCACAGAGAAGAAATAGTGACACGAAGTGCAAATTTATTCATCCCATCACAACAGAGTAAACGCCATTTATTTGCACTCTTCCTGCATCAGGCACGCCTGTCCGATTCTCCAGATGTCTCTGTAGTTAGGCGTTTGCAGGAATTGCCGTCCGATCTGGAGCTCACTACAGCCGCATTATCCGATTCAAGGACGCATCCGAAGCACGGGAGCGCCAAGCCAGCCGAGGCACTGGACAGTCGTACGAGAGAGAAATGGCGGTGTCTTTAGAGAGACGGCCACCTCATAGCAGCTGCGGAAGGCAACGGCAACAGCGTCCTCGCCGGAGTGCGTCGATGGCACATGCCTCTGCAGAAAGTGCAGAAAGTCTCCGTCCGTGGACATCGGGAATTGACATAGAATAGGTGCTGCCACTAGAAAGCGACAGCGGGGGGTTGAGGAGAAACACTTTCAGTGAGCATTGTGGAGGAGAACTGCTCATAAGGAGGAGCCCTCTACTTCACACAGCGAGTCTTTGTACCTTAACAATCGCCCTAGACGAGATAACTTTATAGTGAACGGCGTACCCGAGCTGGGAACAGAAAATTACAGAGAATGTTTAGTACATTTGAATCGGAGCGAAACCAATGATTTTTGCTGCGGAGAAGACTACGGTAAGCGGGCACTGCAGCGGGACGGAGCATATGGACGTTGATGAAGATGTGCCCTCCATGCACAGCGCGAGAGTATGGTGCAGTTTAACACGAGGCGTGTTGGTTTGGCGATAGCTCAGTGGTTTCCTCAGCATGAAGGCGGCATATACGCTGTATTGCTCCCTGAGAAGTACACCAGAGACAATTGACAGTTGGTTTATTCTGTGCACTGATGAGGTTTTCTTCTGGGACACATTACAACAAACAATTAACGACATTGACCGCACACCCTAGAGTATCCGTTTTTTCCCTCTGGAGAAAAACTGTCTTTTGCCATAGGACCTATTTATGTTGCAGGGACATTTTAGTCTGGGGAAGAGCCACATGGTGGACCACCATGCCGAATCACCACGGTCTTCGAAATCTTTTGTAGTGAAGAATGCGCTTTGCTGAGGGAAGTATATGCTGCCCTGCAAGAGCGCCTAGCTGGCTGCCCTAACTGGATGCATGTGTGTGCCGCCCAGATTTTTGATGTTTTGGAAGGTGGGGTCATGCCGGGGTAAGGTGACGTATTGTTTTGTGGCGTAAGCATGCTTTCATTTTTCTTTTCGGCACTATTTCCATAAGAAAGATAGCCTTATGGTTTCTCTCTGCGGCCCTTAAAGGAGATCTGATCGCGCAGCTGCGGGTTCCACTCCGAGTCATGGACATTGATTCAATTCTTTTCTCTTTTTCTTGGTTTGACTTCAAACTCAGCTAAAGGTCAAAACTAGGCACTCGGCGATGGAACCACGAGGTCCCGTGGTGAAGCTTTCGCCTGAAGCGTTGAAGCGTTGAGGCAGGAGTAAATGAGCGCGTTCATCGTATTGGTAGGCGCAAGTCTACTTCCATTCCCCGATAGTAATGATGTTCTTGAAATACAAAAGGAAAATTTCCGTCTGAAAAAATGCATTGAAATTGAAGGACCTAACCACACCTAAAGTATGCATCGACGAAGAGATTTCACCAAAACTGCAAGTGGCATGGGTAAAGTTGAGGTAATTTGCAAAGGCTAATGCAGGCGAACGCAAATTTAGGTTGTCATATGATGAGCTGATCATAAGTGAGAGAACTTACAGATACGATGACATTCATGACCGTCTTGTGCAATCAAGCCGAGAGCAGCCCATTTCCGGTGATAACTGCAGAATCAAGGTCTTTGAATCAAATCGACCGATATCATTTTTTGTTGCTAACTTTCGTAGTTTGCTACCTAAGCAAGGAGACTTACTGTCTGTCATTGACAGGTGTGCTGCAGATGTCGTTCTGATAACATAAACATAGCTGAACCAATGTATCTCGGCGGTCGCATTTTCATTGAGGCAAAATTCTAGAGATCCGCGTATTGGGCGATGTCAGTGCGCGTTGAGGAACCCCCGGTGGTCAAAATTTCTGGAGCCTCTGACTACGGCGTTCCTCATAGGCTGAGTTGCTTTGGAACATTAACCAACCATAACGTCACATAACTTTAAACATCCATCAACGGAAATTTCTTTAGTTACTGTCAGCTAACAGATCAGAGGCATGTTTCTCTGCAAAAGCCTTAGAAGCTTTAACCTAGGTGTCGAAATATTCGATGTTGTGAAGTAACCTGCAAAACTTCTTGCTTGAATATAACAAGCCGTCGGGATAGCTCTTTAGATATCATTTCTGTACCAAAAACCTTGCTTTAACTTTCTTACCGTTGTTATCAAGTTATCTTTTTTTGGCAAGGATTCTGCAATGTTTGTCACTAAAATTTTCCTTTTAGCATTCTTTTGTTCTTTTGCTTAATGATGCGCCCCGTTGGCTTCCTGTCTGTATTGGTATTGATTGTTTTTTGGAGGTTATTGAAGTTCACTGAATTCGGGAAGAATTTTTTTTCGTGTTTTTCATGGAATCTAGCTTTCGCATTTGCTTCTCCCATGCCATTTCTGACGTTCACGGAGTAAGATAGACAGCAGTGCCGATTCTGACGCTCCACAATGCATTCGGAAGGCCTCGCTAGCGCACGTCCGGCGCCCAGCGTTGCGCTCTACTCTCTATATCCACTCGCCTTCACTCAACGAAAATGCTTTGAGTACTCTTTTTCCTCTGCAGAAGTAGCCTATCGACGCGCCACCTGTCGACACTACCACGAAACGAAATTCTGTGCGACCATTGGGCGAAAAGCCGGTGGGATGCCGTTTTTCGCGTTGTCTACTTCTGACGAAGCTGTAAAGGGAATCATGTTTTTCCATCAGCGCACAATAGCCTCTTTGTTTACTAAGATAACACTTTTCCTTTGATGAATCGGCCGATGCACAACAACCGGCATATGAAACCTGAACGACAGTTCAATCCTAAAAAAAATTAGTCGATATTAGCTGTGAGAATGTCCGTACGAGTGCAGGTAAATTGCAGTTTCAAGGTGCGATGCCTGGCCCTTTGAAGTGTTTATAAACTTAGCGTTATTGCTGCTTTAGGACGTAATAAAATCTTTGTTTTTCAGCTCTCTCGTCCGGCTTTCTTTTGTTCTGAGGATTATAGTGCAGTAGCAACATTGACAAGAAAGACGGACGCAAACACAGGTGTACCTCTTTCTTGACCATGTTGCTACTGCGCTATAATCCTCGGCATGATGAACCAACAAGCCAGCCACTTCCTATTAAGCAATTTGATTTGTTACTCACACTTGGTACTTGGAGAGTCAGCTCCGCAAAATGCATCTCGTTTGTTGCCGAGCCATGTGTGCACCATCGGCTTCGTATTGGGGCGTCGTAGCAGACGACAAATGAACCCAAGAGCTTCCCGAAACGCAGAGGGCATGGCTGACGGGAGAAGCGCATACTGTGCAGCGGTATTTGAATGCTGGTGCTCCGTAAGACAGGGCAAGCGATGAACTGTTTTGTCGCTTGCTGTAAACCATGATATGGCGAAGGAAATTTGTGTGCACGGCAGGGAAAAGCCATTCCGCCACCCGTCCTGCATCTTCCAAGCTGAGTTTTGGAAATCTGCTAAATACGCACAGTATGTGGGTGTTGTGCGACGTCGCTGTGCATTAAAGAACCGCAGGTGGCCGAAATTATTCGAGCGCCATCCACTAAGCTCGACTGTTAGCTCAAAAGCAGATGCCGGACGTTAAGCCCGGCAGCGTATTCGCCAACTGCAGCCTGTACAGCCACAAGGCTTGAAACCACGGTGAATTGATGACGGTGACTGAAGATTGTCACAACGGCTTACCTAAAAGGGATAATTATTCCCTAAATAACGCTTAAACGGCGTTATATGGCACTAAGCATCACGATTTGCGACCTAAAAGGGAAAAAAATTAAGAAATGAAATTAAAGAAAACAATAAAGTTACAGTACAGGGAGCGGAGTCGAACGGCCGACCTCCCATACGCAAAACGTGCCTCTAATCCACTGCGCCATAGCGGCGATGTCAAGCTGTCGTTCTGAACGAATATTTATAACGAGCCTTACTGGTGGCTGCTACCTGCCGGTGGGCGGCGCTGTCATCGCTGGCTGTACCGGCTGCATTTGGCGAACGCGCATCCCGGCATGCCTCTCTCTTTTCCTGATGCAGTACTGACACTCACTACAAGGCCGTCTATGGAATACAGGAGATAATAGTGGAAGAACAGAAGGGAACAAGTTAGCATGTGGAGTGTGCGCATAATGGAGCCTGTGAAACACGGCAGGTGAGCTGTAGGGAGGAGGCAGAAGTAGAGGACAACTGTGGTGACACAGATGATGGCGCCAGTGCAGCGTCACGCAGCAGACAACCGCGATGCATGCCATGATGCATGCGCGTGTTTTTTAAAAAAAGGAGAAGAAAGCGTCTACACCGCGAGCGCATCAGTGCCAAATCCGAGCGTCCTCTATTTTGACTCCCCAATCTCTCTCGGATATAGCAAAACAGAGCCCCTCTTAACAGCGAAGTCGGCGCTCCTGTCTATCTTGCTCAGTGGTAACGTGTGCAGATGCTCTGTAGCTTTGGTGAATGCTTTTTGCAATAATTTCTACAAAGGCTTGGGGATTTTAGTACATAAAGTTGAATTCAGCTCTCTAGTGTGTTCTTCTCGTCTTGCCTCTCATTTTACTTCAAACCGAAACAAAAGTTTACCTTTGCTGTCATTATTAACTGCACTTAAATTGTCAGAGCTGCGAAAACTCTTAAGTGGTACATTCTTATATACCTCAGATGTTGGGATCTGAAAATGATAGAATTTTTTAAATTCTATATCTGATGTACACTGGGGACAAAAGTAACTGATCCATCACTCAAATTACCAACAACGCCACACCTTATGCAGACGTTCCCCGAAGATGCACTCCTGGAGTCGAGACCGGCAAGAGAAGGAGGGAGTTGTAGGGTGACGCCTATATGCAGAACGGCAGCGTTCGGGGATTGGAGGTGCTGTGAGTCACTTTTTTTCTCGTTAGGGCAGTGCCTCCGGAACGTGCAAATGCATCCACACACCGCTCGTTTTTTAGCAATATTACTGGTAATCATTTGGAAGCTTAAATGTTTCTCCGCCCACGTTTCATTACGGCAGCTTTCCGTGATTCTCTTTTGAGAAGCGTTAACCACTAATAACGAAGGAAATTCTCATGACGATGAAAATTTATGCCAAGATGCGCACTTTATATCGGAAAATAAACATTGCCCCTTTGGATCACTCATTTTCGTTCTAATGGCTCATGCCCGCAATGGGCCATCGACAAACATTCGGGAAACATAGGTTTTCCAGTTTTATAGCTTTTTTGTCAGCTTCTAATTTACGGTACTGCAGGTGACAACAAGGAGAATCTAAATAAGTGACACTTTTATTGTGCGAAAGCATGACTCTGCAGGGTAGCAACCATGAGCAAAATTGCCCGCTGTCTCTTCCGTTGTTTGTTCGCATACGGCCTATCGCGAGCACTCCGTCCCGCGGCACTGCCCGTTCGTCGTCGTCTTCTACGTCGCAGAAATCCATGTTTTCGCCCTAATTCGAATGAAGTAAACATTCTCTCTAGTTTTTCTTCATTTTTGTCAATGGTCTCGTGGTCGTACGATTGCCACTAACGCAAATGAAGACGGCGAGTTTCACCCGCAAGAACGTTGCGGGAACGGTGAGAACACTTTTGGTTCCAGCTTATGCGAGCGGATTTCTTTGCATTTATCACTGGGAATGTTTTTCAGCCCGGCACCTTGCTCAAATGAAAGTCGTCTGTTGCCCTAATTAGCGCAAGTGTATTCAGGTAACAGTAAAAGGCAAATTTTATGTTCCGTTTAAAAATAAGCATGTCTAGGGCGCAAGACTCTTGAAAATGTAAAATAAAAAAAATGAGCGCTTCATAAGCTGCGAAAAAGATAACTTCTCACTGAAATTAGGAAAGTGTTCCAATAAGTGGATTTTACCTTTTTATTTTTTCTGACACCAGGGGGCTTTTTCTTCCTTGGGTTT